>NC_136752.1:21187870-21787870 GCF_936440315.1 Barbus barbus | reverse complement strand
ATGCAACTTGTCTGAACAGTAGACTGTGTGGTTGGAATAATGCATTTGTTGATTTCATTGAGGACCTTAGATGTGGAAGGAAGCCTCTAGTTTGTATTAGACAGTTCTAATACAAATGATATGGATTTAGCAATAATGTAATGTTGATATGTGTGGATATATATTACCATTCAGTTTTTGAAATAAATAAATACTTCTATTCAGCAAAGATGCATTAAATTGATGAAAAATGAGTGAAGACTTTAAAGTATTACAAAAAATTCTCTTTGAAAAATGCATTTCATGTGAACTTTCTATCAATCAAATAATCTATTTTATTAATATTTTTTTATTTCAAATTGTAATAATATTTAACAATATTACTGTTTTTTACTATATGTGTATGTGTGTATGTATATATGTATATTTTATATATATATATATATATATATATATATATATATATATATACACATACACACACACACACACACACACACACACATACTTAATATATGAAGAGTTCAGCTGCAAAAGCCTCTAAGTGCCGTCTGAAATTTTCATCTAAAAGGAGCTTTTTTATCAGGCTAATATGTTTAGGTTCAGTAATTTTACTCTAATTGCATAGAATAGGACCTATACATTGCCATTAGAGAAAAATTACTGAATCTAAACATATTAGCCTGATAAAAACACTCCTTTTAGATGAAAATTTCAGACGGCACTTAGAGGCTTTTGCAGCTGAACTCTTCATATATATATATATATATATATATGTCTCTTTTTTCTTGAAAATAATTGCATTTATTTAGATGCAGAATGTCTTTATGACCACATCAAACGGGAGACGTTTCTAATTTAGCCTCCGCTCCAGGCGCTCGTCAAACGAGCTCTTCAAATACACGCACAAAGCTGCCGGCGCATGCTGTAGCCTGTATCATTACATATCAGACAGCGAAAGAAACTACGTGCATGCATTGTCCTAGTTATGCCGTCAGTTAAGGCATGAAGTTACCAAAAAGGCGATTAAAGCTGCCTTAAAACTCTGTGCATGCATACAATAGGTTATATATGCATCACATTTAAGAACATGTCTCTGAAATGGTTTTAAAAACTGTCCTGAGTCACTCATCTAAAATACCCGATTCAACTCGTCCACTCATTAGTAGAGACTTTAAGACCTGAAGTGGGTCAGAAAAGGTAAAGAGATTTGTGAGAAAATAAGATGCGTGTCAGATCCACGTCACGCTCAGCAGCAGCTTTTAAAGCAATAGCTGGCAAATAAGCAAATAACCAGCTGCGGTGATGTCTATTAATCCAAGGACAAAAGTAAAAAGAGCAAATCAATAACTTCTATAGCTTTAAGGGGTTCATCTATATTTAATTTAGAATTTAGTGTTTGGTAACTATTCATTTTCTGTATATTTCTGCAGAAGGGCACAGGTATGTCATTTATTATAATGGGTTCATGTGAAGGTTGTTTTAAGTTCACTTAAATTAGAAGTTAAGTCTAATAAATGTTAAAATTGATAGCTCTCAAATATACTGTAATGCTGAATGGCTACAGTCAATGGTTAAATATTAAGGGGAAAAAAATCTAGTTTATAAAGAGATCAGTAGTATTGATATCAGTGATGCTGGCCTTCAATCATAAAAAAAGATGTCATTAAAGAAATATTAAAAATATACTGTCTTTGTTGTTTGTACATTTGAAGATTGAATGTGAAATTATTGCAATATAAAAGTATATTTAAAAACTTTAATGTTAGGTGGGATTAATTTTAGATTCATTTTAGATAAATGTAGTTCTAAATGATGATTATTATTTTTTAATTGATTGAGAGCACTAATATATACATACACACACACACACAATTTATAGAATTTATATTATATATAAATACGTTTAATATATAAACATAACATATTTTTCTTAATTATATACATGCATGTGTTAGTATTTATATATATATACACAAATATATTACATAATACACACATATATTATGTAAACAAACTTATTTTGGATGCGATTTAATCTTTTGACAGCATATATAAACATCTTTTATGTGAAATATCTTATTCAAGTCAGTACTAAATAAAAAATAACATGCATTTTGTATGATCCTTATTTTGGTAAAATTAACATTTGGCAGATTCTGAAAGGTGTATGTAAAGTTTTGACTTCAACTGTAAATGTGTTTGTGTGTGTGTGTGTGTGTGTATGACCCCAATGTTTTTGCATTGTAGTGTATATTTTACAGTACAGTATATACCCGAAATTAGGCATTTATTTGACACAGTATGTATATAAATATGTATGTGATTAGTTTTAAGATGAGGCACATTTAAACCTCAGTTGTCACTAGACTACTGTACAAATCTCATTCTCATTACTGCAAGGTTTTTTACAATTATTTTAGTTTTTTATATATATATATATATATATATATATTTAAAATAATTATTATGGACAATTGTCCTTCATATTACAGTAATTCTGTATGAAAATAAGCTTAATTGGCATGAAAATAATGGCTCATTGCCAAAAATCTAAATGATCCCTTTTTTTGTTCCATGATTTCACATTTGGATATAAACGAATAAACAATTAGCCAGGAATGCTCACCAGAGTGATGCATCTGTAATTGCTGCACTCATTCTGGCTTCCCTTGTAAAAAGTGGCTATTTTTGTATCTTGCATGTGCTGCGGCACACTTACTTCCTTCCTTTCGGCACTAACGCATGATTTCATGGACAGGGTGGAGCGGTTTTATCTGTTAGCTTAGTTCCTACTGTTGTTTTGTGCCAATTTTTGTTGTGTGTTTTTGTTGTACTGTTGTTGTGTGCCAAGATTTCTGAAGTCAAAGAAAACTCCCATCATTGCATAAATGTAGTGTATTGAAAAATTACCAGATTTTCTCAGAAAAAAACCCAAACACAATAGCACAAACAATGTAAGGACAGAGAAATATCCGAGTTCTGTAATGCTCCATTACTCATATATTATCTCGCTTGACCTCTTGTGTTGCCATTTTCCTGGTGGTGTCTTTGAGTTCAGAGCTTTTTTTCTTTGTGTGGGGTGACTAATGAATGACTAAATGTGATCTCTCGCCGTGGCACTCTGCCTTTTTATGTGGCATTGATTATTCACTGCTGATTCCAAGGGAAATTTTCCCGGAAATGGAGTGGTTTCCGTCCTTCCTATAATTTGGATGTTCCACTTCAGAAGTTTGAATACCTGCCCAGCCTATTATATGTTTCCTTGAATAGCTTATGTCAGGATTTCCCAATCTGGGAGTCACCAGAGCTTTCGTAGGAGTCACCAAGTCTATTTGATATTGACTTTAGCTACATTACAATCAAATAACTTTCAGATAACCCACCCGATCATACTACGCACACAAGATGTTGTATTTAAATTGGGCCTGCATATGGATTATGCTGAGCATGTTTTGTGGGTACGTTCACTTAATATGCATAGTTTGCTAAACTGGTGGCCACATTTGCCTTTAGTGTCCAGTAAAGACCGTGGTAATAAAATCCGGACTGCACCGGCTTCCTGTGAAGTGACTTGTTCTTGGAAATGCACCATTAATGTTCCAACAAGCTGGCATAACAAGTATGCTTTGCGCACAGGGGGTTTTGTGACTGTAACACAGGCCATGTCTCTGTGCTCTGTGGGCAGTGCATTTCTGGCTGTACTGTATCTTTTTCATCTGTCTTCCCCTGACGCAAAGGCCAACAGGGACAGGACTCATGTGGGTGGTCCAGGGCTGTGACGGCTGAACCCTTTGTGCTGACCCGGCCGTGAGCACATAGTGATACACTTGTAGAGCCCACACATTAATACAGTCATCGCTGTCTATTAGCAAAGACCCTCATTCTTTCAAATCCATTACTCACGTAATAGTTGTTCCAAGAAAACTTTGTTTGTTCTGACAGGATACACTTGTGGGTTCAGAATGGCACGAAAAAGAATCTCTATAGAAATGTGTGCCAGAATGATGTTCTCACCGCTGTCATTAACATGTACTGTGACACCTCTTTTGCTGTAGGTTGACCTGAACGAGCTAATGGCGGTTGTGAATGTAAGCCATTGTCTGAGCCCCAGCCATAAGCCTTTCAAGTCGCCTGGTGTGGTGGTGGAGCAGTCCCCCATGGAGCGCACCAAAGGATTCTTCACCGACGAATCAGAGCCTCTGCTGCGCTGTGACTCCACTTCCAGCAAGGACTCTGCCCTCAGCCGGACAGGCTCTTTCATAACCAAAGGTAAACGCATGTGAATAAACACTAGGAAGAAAAACACAACAATAAAAAGTTAGAAATAATAAACACATAATGATATATATTTAATAAGTATTTTTATTATATTTCAGATTATCAAAATGTCACTTTAAATTAAAATATAAAATTTAAATGTAATTGATCATTTAAGTGCTCCGAATTCCTCAGAGATTTAAACAGTTTTCACTGAATACTTGGGTAGAGTGTTTAATGAGCTTTATTAAAATGTTCTTTTACTGTATATGGCCTCCTTGTGGATGTTTTATGTTTCTGCATAGTATGTTGAAACATTTCAAATATGCAAAATATTAATTGTTACCTTTTTAATTGCAATAGATCGTTAAATAATTTAGTAATATTTTTTAAAATATTAATATTTTGTTCTGTTCTCATAATTTAATCATTTCAACTAATGAATGTGTAATTAAATTCAAATTGAATTGTTTTTGCACCTTTTGTGTGGTGAAAGGTACTATCTTGTAATATATCGCCCCCTCGTGGATGCTTTGTTTCTGCATTGTATGTTCAACCATTTCAGATAATTCAATAATTTAAATCTAGAAATGCTAACTTTTTGATTGCTAGAGCCTATAATACTTATGTATTAATCATGTATTAAATGCGGTTTTATTTTATATTAGTAACATTTTGAAATCTTAATAAATAAAAATAAATGTATATATTTTAAAGCATTGAGTCTTATTAACATAAATATTATTCTGTTCTTATATTAATTAATAATTAAGTAATAAGATTAAATTTTAAATAACAGTTAAGTGTCCTACGTTGTTCAGGGAAATGTTTAGTTTAGTTATAAAGCACATTTAAAAACAACAGGAGTTGCAACCAAAGTGCTGTACAACAAATATAAAACAAAGTAAAAACATACCCAATCAAGACAAACAAAGGGACAAATAAAGTTTTACACCCTCAAACAGAATTAAAACATACTGAATATAAATGGGGTTTCAAAGCAAATTTAAACAAAGAAATAGAAGGAGAAGCTCTTATGTGGAGGGGAAGACTGTTGCGGAGCCTAGGTGCTGCCACCGCAAAAGCCCGATTGCCTTTCGTTTTAAAATGTGAACGAGTAACTGAGAGAAAAAATTGATTAGAAGACTGAAGAGATCTAGTGGTGGAATGCGGAATGAGGAGATTACAGATATACTGGGAAGCATAACCATGTAAAGCTTTAAAAACTTTAAATCAACAATAATTAAACAGGTTTGCCCAAACTAGAGTGTTTGCACTTTTAATGTGGTAAAAGCAAATATGTTGCCTCCTTGTGGATGCTTTATGTTCCACTATTAAACTATACAAACTATCAAAAGAAATGCTAGTTTTTTTCTTCTTGAGCTGTGATTTTTCATCACACCATCTGCTATTAAATATAAAACTTTTCTTTAAAATTTGCACTCCTCTTTTTGTATATGGTCAATAAGACTATTATGAATAATAAATCCTAAAATGTTTGTTTTATTAATGACAGCACTCAATCTTCTGTCCCACAGAGAAAAAGGACACGGTTCTGCGGCAGGTGCGTCTCGACCCCTGTGACCTGCAGCCCATCTTTGACGATATGTTGCACATTCTCAACCCTGAGGAGCTCCATGTTATTGAGGAGATCCCGATGGCGGAGGACAAGCTGGACCGCTTGTTCGAGATAGCAGGGGTGAAGAGTCAAGAAGCAAGCCAGACGCTGCTCGACTCAGTCTATAGCCACTTGCCTGACCTTCTTTAGGTCTTTACATCTCACTATTGTCAGCTACAGAAACAAAGTGACGGACACACAGATGTACTCTCACTCCGTGACATGCACGTAATATTAAAACCTCTGGAATGCTCAGACAGGAGTTTATCTGCAATCGAAGCCGCTCCTTGTGCTAGAATTCACAGAGCGTGGATGAAGCGTTCTCTTGAGCTCTTGACTGGATACAGCTGGTGTCAATGCTATAACCTCTCTAACATGCAGCATATTCTTGCACACACCTCAGCATGATGTCTAACTCAAAGCTATATGATGTAATTTATGAAACAATTTTGTAAATTGTTAAATCAAGCATTTAGTCCTTTGATGTTATGTTAAAATGTGTTTTTTATTGCTAGTTACAGATTAACGCATGCTAATGAGCAAGGTATTTTTGTTCCCTTTGTTTGTCTTTTTTATGTTCTCAAGTAATACCACTGTAGCTTTTTTAGATACTAATTTTATGTTTTATGTGATTTCAAGGGCATTGAAAATCATTCCAACTGGTTATGATACAAATCATGACTGTGGATTATGTGCATTCACTATACAACTCTCAAAATAAGCTCCATTCCCATGTGCTATTTCAATAATAGAGGACAAGAAGCAAGTATGATCGCTAAGTAATTTCACGCAGGCTAGAGTACCACCAAAAAAAGGCTATTTCACAACATTTAAATGTAGCATTTCAGTATTGATATTGCTGATGATGATATGTAGTACAGAGAGAATGTCTCTGTTAAATCAAGTCACTCTGGTGCTAGATGTCAAACTATGGGATAGATAGTGGTCCATTTTATCCCAATAACAGGGTGTTATGGTCATTTTGACCGCTGAACTTTAAAAAAAAGAAAAAAGAAAAGTGGGTCAAGATGAAACAGCAGTTGTACTGACTCTCCTGGATCTCAGGAAGAGTGTCAGATGAGCTGTTTGGAAACAAACAAAGACAGAATCATGGAGTGGAAAGCTAATATGTATTCTGATGGCTGTCTTAAAATATAACACATGTAACCAAGACATTTATTATTATTGTAATTATCATGTAACCTGGAAAATCAACAGATTAAAGTTTTTTTGTCATAACTTGTGGTTGTTTTCATGTGGTGTTTTTATAAATAGTTTATTCTGAGTTTTCATTTTTGTTTTGTCCATGAGCTGAACTCATTTCTGATTGACGTAAAAGTGCTTGAAGCTCAAGTTTGTGGAGACATGCACATTACAATGAACATGGTTTGCATCAGAGGAAACAATTTTTTATCTATCAGTCTCCTGTAAGCCTATCAGATGCATAACTATCCGACATGAAACCCGCATTGGCTGATATGAAACATATAACAGTGTCCTTCCTCGTTCTTATTTTACTTTGACCTGAAAAGGCGTTTTGCATGCTTTCCACCTGATTTTCTCAGTAAGCCAGCTTTTTTATGATGGTTAAGCCCAATAGATATTTACGTGCATCCCTAGTTTTCTTTCTCTTGCCTAAAGCATCTCTATGCTCACACAGCTACATTACACACTAACAAAAGTTAAAAAGGTGAAATCGTATTATATGGCCCCTTTAATGCACTTAGAGTCGGGTTCTTTTGCGAACGTTTCTCTGCATCTGCCTTGGATGGGAGGTTTGCTTGCTTTCAGATTTGTATGAAGATAATGTCTATGGAGTCAAAACAATGCAACATATATTTGCAAGATAATTTAAGTATTGCAAAAGAAAATAAAGTATTGAGAAAATTGTGCTTTTTTTGTTTTGTAAACATTTATTGTGAGATAAAAAGAAGTTTTGCAAATAAAAATAAAGAACTGCAAAATATAAATGAAACAGAGCAAAAGCATTTTTGCAATACAAAAATTTTTTGCAATACATATTTTTCATGGCCATATCTACTAATTTATTTGCAACACTGCTTTTTTATTGCGTTTGAGTCAAATTTGAGCTCGCTATACCGTTTTCCACTTTGCGCTTCACGTTTCTGTGTGTCTCACTTTGTGGCACAATTTTGACATGGGGGGGGGGGGTCAAGTGACATACTTCCAAGTATGGTGACCCATACTCGGAATTCGTGCTCTGCATTTAACCCATCCAACGTGCACACACAGCAGTGAACACACACACAGCAGTGAACACACACCCGGAGCAGTGGGCAGCCATTTATGCTGCGGCACCCAGGGAGCAGTTGGGGGTTCGGTGCCTTGCTCAAGGGTGGAGAGAGCGCTGGACATTCACTCCCCCCACCTACAATCCCTGCCGGCCCGAGACTCGAACCCGCAACCTTTGGATTACGAGTCTGACTCTCTAACCATTAGGCCACGACTTCCAGGGATGGGGGTGTGTTTATGTCATTCCTTGGATAATTTATTTGTGAGTACAATTTGTAAATTAAATTCTCTATCTATAGTTTGGCAATAAAACACAAACAATGTGATTTTGTTTTTATTTACTATGGGAAAATGACACAAGTCAAATTTTTTAATATGAAATCTTTTTACTACATGGCAAGTTTCACATCCATAAATGCAAGTGGTCTGAAAAGAAACCCATTATCCAGCTCAAGAATAAAATGGATGGAAACAATGCAAAAAGGACCGCCGCGTTGTCAGGATCATAGGCTGTATCCCAAATCGCCCCCTATACCCTCATTCACTATTCCCTACATTAGTCCACTCATACAGTTCACTTGAAGGAGTGAATGAAAACGAGTGAGTGAATTCAGACACTGAGTGCACCGGAAAGACTGCCGCTTTTGCATAGTTTGCGTACTGTTAAATAATCATTTGAAACGGGCAGCTCCAATAATAAGATTGAAGGATATATCTTGAACTCTGTCACGGAAATTATGTATAAACCCTAATAGTCAATTTACAACAAATTTTGTACCTTTGTTGTAGTACGCTGTATTACACCGTGGACGAGCGCTTCTAAAACCAATGAATGGATGATTCAGCTGCAGGCCCCATCTTCTGGTGAGACGTTGAGTGTACATCGGTTGTACACTCGTTTTTGCGGTGCATTGTGGGATTGAATGAGAGCACTCGAGAACATCGACTATGGTTTCGAACACCACTTAAAATGGCCGTCCCCTCAAATAGTGCACTATTTGAGGGTGTAGGGGGCGATTTCGGATACAGCCATGGACTGTTTTTGTTGTGTTTTGCTCCCCTTGTGTTCCCTGTGACTCATCCCTCACGTTGATTGTTAATTTGATTCCAGGTGTGTCTCGTCTTCCTCCCTGATTGTCCTGTCTTTAAAAGCCCCAATCCTTTCGGTTGGTTTTGGTGGTCCTTGAATTGTCATTGAATGTCTTCATGTGCTCTATGGTGCCTCTTTGGATTATTAAAAGATTCTTTTTGTGAATTCCTCGTTCCTTGCTCCAGCGAATTTGACACTTGTAGTGCTACAGAACTTTGGACTTCTGACATCTCCATTTGTAGTAATGTAGTATTTTAGTGTTCAAATTGCAGGTGGTAATTACAGAGAGAATGTCTCTTTTAAATTAAGCCATTATGGTGCTAGATTTGCAACTATGGGGTAAATTGAAATAATAGTGCTCAATTTTATCCCAGTAACAGGGTGCGTATTGGCATTTGACTGCTGAACCTACAAGAAATGTGGGTTAAGATGAGATAGCAGCTTGTATTGACTTTCCAGAAACTTGGGAAGAGAATCAGGTCAGCTATGTGGAAACAATAACAGAATCATGGAGTGGAAAGCTAATATATATTTTAATGGCTGTTTTAAAGTGTAACAAGCAATCAAGACGTTATTGTTAATTAACATGCTATTTTTTTTTGTCATAATTTGCGGTTTTCATGTGGTGTTCTTACTGTACAAATAATTCATTCACGTCTTAATTTTTGATATGTCCATGTCATGAGCTGCACTCATTTTTGAGTCATATAAAAATAGGAACAAGTCAGTTAATGTAGTGGCTAATTTTCAACATTCAGTACACTCTTAAAAGTAAAGGTGCTTCATGCTGCTATAGAGAACCTATAACATCAGAAGAACCTATCGGTTTCACAAAACGTTCTTTGTGGCAAAAGAAGGTTCTCCTGATTATAAAAAGCTAAGAAAGAAAAATTTATTTGTAGAACCTTTGACTGAATGGTTCTTTGTGGGTCCAAAAATGGTTATTCTATGGTATCGCTGTGAAGAACCTTTTGAAGCACCTTTATGCAAGTCATTTTATCCACTAATCTCATAAGTTTTTCTGGTAATTTTAGGCACCTTTGTCCCTTATCACATGAGAGGAGTATGCCTATTATCATGATAATGGATGTTTGATATGCGCAAGCCTTGTTGCTGATATGTTGCATGTCCTTTTAATTCTTATTTTAATTTCATCTAAAAAATATATTTTTGTATGTATTTCCCACTTGTTTTTTTATTTAGCTTGTATTTTTATTTTATTTTTTCAAAAAAAAAAAAAAAAAAAAAAAAAAAAAAAAAGTGTATGCTCAAGCTCACAGGAATGCAAAAAAATAAAACAATTTTGTCCACGATATTTTATTACGATGGTTATATGCTACATATTACACATACTGTAGCTGATATGACATTGTGTATAACAGGTGTGAAGTAGCTATACTAAATATTTTAATGTAAAAACCAGGAACATTGAGCTTAAAAAAAAAAAAATCCCTGCCTGGAGTATCACATTCTTGAACCTTAACTACCCTGGAAAACACGCACGCAGAGACAGGAATGCAATCAGTCAGGAACTGAATCACTTGTTAGTTTTCTTCACTTGTCATTCTCATGCTACGGTTGCGGTCATCTTAATCAAAACACTTCTTGTGAAATCTTAGCAGAAAAAAAAAACACTTACAATTGTATTATTCCAATCAGGCATGTGTTCTGCAGGAGGATAATAATTTCACAAGGAAACAAACACTCTTCAGACAGATTACTTGATGGTTCAGGGCATCATATCAGCATCTTTCTCCCAGAAGCAAGGTAAGAACACTAAATTTGTTTAGAATGTCACGTATACACACACTATTGCTCAAAAGAAATCAGTAAGATTTTTTTTAAAGGAGTCTCTTATTGCTTATGTGGCGGTCAGGCTCAGAAACAGGGACACCAAATAAATAAACCAACTACGCCACCCTGGGGGCTTATTACCAGGGAATCGCCCTAAACAAATTAGGAGCACACAAGGCTCGTATTGGTTGGAGTCAGGCATGAGACATGGGTGAGGAATACAAACAATAAAAATCACTTTATTGATTAAAATCATACAAACAAAGTCATCAGAAAAAGGATGTTCAAAATTGGACACTCCTGGCAACGGAAATTGGGAACGGCAGCCGTATTACTCCACCTAAGGGGCCTCCCTATTCTCCTAAAAGGAAACAAAAGAAAACCACAAACACACGTGTACTCACACTGCACTCCGTCAAACACCTCCAAGTGGCACAGCAATCACTCCAAAATACCACCACCAAGATGAGGGCTGCCGCCCTTAGTTTCCTTGCCGCCCAGGCCTACAATAAAGAACACACATCAGACTCATACACCACGAAATGGAAAAAAAAAAAAAAAAAAAAAAAAAAACAATCATTTGACCCAAATGCACAATGTTCATCTCAAACCAATATGATAACAAGCACTCTCATCCCAGAAAGATACATTCCAGATGATCGTCACCTCACAACACTGTTGAATAGTACACATTCAACACTTAAATCCAGGGTACTCTTATGAGAGCAATTGGATAACCGAGTATCCTAGACCGCATCAAGAAAATACAGACCAGGTGGTTGTTTAACTCGTACCGGGCCACAAAGACCGCACTTGAGCCAAAAAGACAGAATTGAACAAAACAAACAGTCACATAATAATAATAATTAAATAAACCAAAAACAAAAAGAAAACTTAAATCAAAACAATAAACACTGATGACTAAGAATAACGAGCATCAAAAGCCACTTTAAATACAGCTCCTTACATTCTGAGTACCCAATATCAAATCCCGGCCAATGAAAACATCCACACCAGTTCTCATAGAATGACAGAGAAAAATTAACATTAATGGTGCCGTTAAAGTCGGAGATGTCGCAGTGACGCTATAGTCAGTAAGGCTACACAGCAGCGCAGCACGTAGTAATTGTGGTCGCTCAACAGTCGTATATTCGTGAAATCAAGCCAAACAGCAGCACGTAGTAATTTCGTAGTCGCTCAGCAGTTTATGTTGAACCGGACTTCTGATTAAAGCGTCCAGTGAACGACAATGATGACGAAACAACCCACCATAACCTTAAGCAAGCATATGAAACACACCTGGATTAAAACAGAAAACTCACCAAGCTGACTTGAGTCGGACTGAGGCATTAAATATAAAAGGTTGAAAACATACCTGAACAGCCCGTCATTAAAGAACCACGAAACTCATCCGCTTTTCCGGAAGTTCACACAACAGCGAGCGCCGCCAAGTGTACGCCGATTAGTTCCCCTGTCCACTACAACAGTCTATATCACCCGGTGCCACAGGAATCATTTGCAACAGAGTCGCTAACCGGCAGCTCTTACCTCTCCAGCTCTGGCACACCGCGCCGGAACAACAACAATGACATGACGTCACGTGTAATGCCCTCACAGGTAACGTACACCAACCACATTTATAGTCCTCATAACTAGCACTAAATCACCATCCAGCCGAGCGTTAATAGGCGGGGCGAGTGCCTACTGCTACACTTATCAAAGCTGCATGTGTGTGTAGACATATGTAAGGGATAATCAATGGCTAGCCGTGAGTTAAAAAGGATTTTACATATATATAGGCCATATGCATGTGTGTATACTGTATGTATAGAAGATAACATGAACAAAACAATATTTATTTTCTTCAAAATATCTTATTTTATTTTCCTCAAAAGATGACCGCTTTTAAACACCATAAGGGTGAGCAAATAATGACAGAATTTTTATTGTCCCTTTAATGTGTTTTTAATAATATGGAATATTATTTTATTAAGCTGCAACATATAACTTTGAAAAGTTAAAAATGAACAAAAATGAGACATCAGTGTTACCTCACGTCTCTAAACAGCTACTGTGGGCTGTGTGGGTGTAACGTTTGCAGCTTGTTCAGCTTGAATTTAAACTTGTCATCTAGATAGCTGCGTTCATAGATATACTAGATCAGAGGTCTTCAACCCTGTTCCTGGGGACCTGAAGAGTTTAGCTACAACCCTAATCAAACACACCTGAAGCGGCCAATCAAGCTCCTCTAGACTGCTTGAAAATTGCAGGCAGGTGTGCTGAAGCCGGTTGGAAATAAACTTTCCAGGAGAGTGTGTCCCCAGGAGCAGGGTTGAAGTCCGCAGTACTAGATGCCAGCTTTCTATTTTAACATAGCATAAATAGAATCTATAGCTATTTGCACTTAGTGTAAATATCATATCGTTAGAAAATAGTGCTATTTTCACTTGGTGTAAATAGAATCCATTGCTATTTGCACTTAGTGTAAATAGCATCTATCGCTAAAAAAATATGCTATTTGCACTTAGTGTAAATAGCATCTATCGCTAAAAAAATATGCTATTTGCACTTAGTGTAAATAGCATCTGTCGCAAAAAAAATATGCTATTTGCACTTAGTGTCTGTCGCTATTTACACTTAGTGCAAATAGCCGCTGCCTTAATTAAATTAACTTGTTAATACTTATATAGGCCTATGTATATGTGTAACAGTATTATGCCTGCGTATGACATTTGGTTATATATTGGTTATTATATGACATAACTGTATGTTTTACAGAGAAACCCAGGATGTCTGGATAAATAAAAGAAAATCCATGTTCTGAACAAATAAGCTAAATTGAATTTGAAGTAATTTACCTTGAATGCGAAACATGGCCAGTGAAGGTACAAAAACTACACATACTTTTGTTAGAAATCCTACAGTATATTTTAAGCATAATGAATTATTAGCTAATTGTTTGCAAAAAAATCATTTTGTTACAACTTGTTGAGGCACACAACTAAGTATTTTTAAGTAATATGTAACATTTATAGTTATGGGTTTTAACATCCATACTAACATTTGAGGTCTGTGAGACAGTGGCAAAGTGAATGTAATCTCAGAAAATGTGTTTGATGGTTGGGTAAATTGGGTTGATGAGACAGATTTGATTTGTCTAACAATGAGTACAATTTAGGAAAATGTATAATTTCTCAGTTTCAGGGAAACTTTTAAAATACCTATTAGGAATTGTAATGGCTATCCTCACATGTATGTGTTGTGGAAATGATCAATTTTTCAAGAATAAGATTGGATTCGCAGGTAAGGAAAGGATGTTTTATAAATTTTATCATACAGCAATGAAAATCCTAAAATAATTGAATGATGAACTTTTCTGTGTTTTTAAAATTATATTTAATCTACGTTTGTTTTCAAAAGACTTTTATTTACTGTGTAAGATATACAGTACACAACATTGATCCCATAATACTGTTGGGTCATGTCATACATGTTTTAATGTAAATAAATACTTTTGGAATTGGTGGCATTCTTTTAGTGTGAGAAGACATGAGAAACTTTGCTAAGTCTGAAATGAAAACCTTTTTCTTTTTATATTAATCTAGTTTAGCCTCACAGATGTGTCAGCGCATCATATAAGAAGAAGAAGTGCAGGTCTGATTCACAGTTTTGTCCTCTAAATAAAATGTCCTAATAATAGTTTTAAGCTATCTGTATAAAAATAAGGATAAGTTATTTTATATATCTGTGTGTTTGTGTATATACATATATATATATTTGATTTGTCCTTTTGTTTTAATTGATAGCTGAATACCTGAACAGTCAGTTTGTATTTGTCCTTGATTTACATGATTCACAGATGGGTCAGCGCATCATATAAGAAGAAGAAGAAGTGCAGGTCTGATTCACAGTTTTGTCCTTTAAATAAAATGTCTTAATAATAGTTTTATGCTATCTGTATAAAAATAAGGATCAGTTATTTTATATATATATATATACAGTGGGTACGGAAAGTATTCAGACCCCCTTAAATTTTTCACTCTTTGTTATATTGCAGCCATTTGCTAAAATCATTTAAGTTCATTTTTTTCCTCAATGTACACACAGCACCCCATATTGACAGAAAAACACAGAATTGTTGACATTTTTGCAGATTTATTAAAAAAGAAACACTGAAATATCACATGGTCCTAAGTATTCAGACCCTTTGCTCAGTATTTAGTAGAAGCACCCTTTTGATCTAATACAGCCATGAGTCTCTTTGGGAAAGATGCAACAAGTTTTTCACACCATTTGGGGATCCTCTGCCATTCCTCCTTGCAGATCCTCTCCAGTTCTGTCAGGTTGGATGGTAAACGTTGGTGGACAGCCATTTTTAGGTCTCTCCAGAGATGCTCAATTGGGTTTAAGTCAGGGCTCTGGCTGGGCCATTCAAGAACAGTCACAGAGTTGTTGTGAAGCCACTCCTTCGTTATTTTAGCTGTGTGCTTGGGGTCATTGTCTTGTTGGAAGGTAAACCTTCGGCCCAGTCTGAGGTCCTGAGCACTCTGGAGAAGGTTTCGTCCAGGATATCCCTGTACTTGGCCACATTCATCTTTCCCTCGATTGCAACCAGTCGTCCTGTCCCTGCAGCTGAAAAACACCCCCACAGCATGATGCTGCCACCACCATGCTTCACTGTTGGGACTGTATTGGACAGGTGATGAGCAGTGCCTGGTTTTCTCCACACATACCGCTTAGAATTAAGGCCAAAAGTTCTATCTTGGTCTCATCAGACCAGAGAATCTTATTTCTCACCATCTTGTAGTCCTTCAGGTGTTTTTTTGTGTCTTGCACTGAGGAGAGGCTTCCGTCGGGCCACTCTGCCATAAAGCCCCGACTGGTAGAGGGCTGCAGTGATGTTTGACTTTCTACAACTTTCTCCCATCTCCCGACTGCATCTCTGGAGGTCAGCCACAGTGATCTTTGGGTTCTTCTTTACCTCTCTCACCAAGGCTCTTCTCCCCCGATAGCTCAGTTTGGCCAGACGGCCAGCTCTAAGAAGGGTTCTGGTCGTCCCAAACGTCATCCATTTAAGGATTATGGAGGCCACTGTGCTCTTAGGAACCTTAAGTGCAGCAGAATTTTTTTTGTAACCTTGGCCAGATCTGTGCCTTGCCACAATTTTGTCTCTGAGCTCTTCAGGCAGTTCCTTTGACCTCATGATTCTCATTTGCTCTGACATGCACTGTGAGCTGTAAGGTCTTATATAGACAGGTGTGTAGCTTTCCTAATCAAGTCCAGTCAGTATAATCAAACACAGCTGGACTCAAATGAAGGTGTAGAACCATCTCAAGGATGATCCGAAGAAATGGACAGCACCTGAGTTAAATATATGTAGTGTCACAGCAAAGGGTCTGAATACTTAGGACCATGTGATATTTCAGTTTTTCTATTTTAATAAATCTGCAAAAATGTCAACAATTCTGTGTTTTTCTGTCAATATGGGGTGCTGTGTGTACATTAATGAGGAAAAAATGAACTTAAATGATTTTAGCAAATGGCTGCAATATAACAAAGAGTGAAAAATTTAAGGGGGTCTGAATACTTTCCGTACCCACTGTATATATATATATATATATGGGGGTGGTGATGGCGCAGTGGATAAGACACATGCCTTTGGTGTGAGAGACCCGGGTTCGAATCCACTGTGAGACACCAATGTGTCCCTGAGCAAGACACTTAACCCCCTAGTTGCTCCAGAGGCGTGCGACCTCTGACATATATAGCAATTGTAAGTCGCTTTGGATAAAAGCGTCAGATAAATGTAAATGTGTATATATATATATATATATATATATATATATATATATATATATATTTGATTTGTCCTTTTGTTTTAATTGATAGCTGAATACCTGAACAGTCAGTTTGTATTTGTCCTTGATTTACATGATTTAAAGCTGACATGCTTTATGGCTGTTTGTCAGCCTGGACACTTTAATCTTGTCAGCAGCCATGTTTTTATCATATGTTTTATTTCAGGTACTAATGCATGTGGCAACTCCTCGTTGGTGTGTGGGCCGAATGCTAACTGTTCCAATCACAATGGAAACTATTCCTGCTCTTGTTGGGAAGGATATAACATTACAAACACAAATAAAACTATTAGTAGCAGTAACCCATGCATAGGTGTGATTCATTTATTTGCATTATTAAGTTTTGCATTTAATTTGTTAAAAACTCAAATTACAAATCACTTTCAAATTACATTGTTCTAATTAGAAAATTATTGAGATATTGTTCTAAAAAGTGTGATTTCCTTTCCAGATATAAATGAATGTAAATTTGGTTCATCTGTCTGTGGTCCAAATGCCAACTGCACAAATGAAATAGGAAGTTACAGTTGCTCATGTCTGAATGGATTCACTGCAACAAACTCAAGTCTCCCCATCAGTATCAATAACACATGTAGAGGTAAAATGTTATATTCAGATACTTGTGAAAACTTCAAAAAGTTTTGCTCATGCATGTTATTATAGATGCAGTAACACAAAGCAGAATGATCTATATAATTTTAAGTATATATATAGTAAACATTTTTCATCTCTTCCTGTAATAAAGATGTGAATGAATGTCTTAAGACATTAGAGTTCTGTGGTCCAAACTCTCATTGCACCAACTCAAATGGGAGTTACAGCTGTTCCTGCTTGAGTGGATTTACTGTAACAAATAGCAGTGAACCAGTCAGCACCAGCAACCCATGCAATGGTGAGCATGTAGCAAATACATAACACATCTAGAAGTGGGTTGTTGCTTTACAAAATAAATCCTTGTCCACTCCTCGTTGGTGGACAGAACACTATCTGTTCCTATTACAACAGAAACTGTTCATGCTCTTGTTGGGAAGGATATAATGTTACAAACACAAATGAAACTATTAATAGCAGCAACCTGTGCATAGGTGTGATTCATTTATTTGCACAATTATGTTTTTCATTTAATTTGTAACAATTTTAAAATTATATTTTTCTGAATAACATTTTTCTTATAATTAGAAAATAATTTAAATATTGAGATATTGTTCTAATAATAAATGTGTTATTTCCTTCCAGATATAAATGAATGCAAATTTGGTTAATCTGTATGTGGTCCAAATGCCAACTGCACAAATGAAATTGGAAGTTACAATTGCTCATGTCTGGATGGATTCACTGCTACAAACTCAAGTCTCCCCATCAGCATCAATAACACATGTAGAGGTATATTTTATTTAGACATTTGTATAACATGACGTTTTTCTCACATGCCAGTTACTGTACTCTCTCTCTCTCTTTCACTCTCTCAATTTTTATCTAATTAATTACAACATCAAATTTGGCTGAGCATGAAATACATATTAGATTGTTGCTCGTGTGATATTGCTTAACGATACCATGTGATATAAATGAGACAAAAACTCATACAGGGGCATTCTCCCCAATATCTTGAATTTTAAGGGCCCTGCATCATGTTCGGCATGAATCAACTGTGTAGTGTATAACTCAAATTGTTTCATTTCCAACAGTACCATCATCAACACCACCACCAATAACAATACCATCAACACCTCCAACAACAAGAAACACAACAGGTATGGCCAGTAAAACAAGTTGGGAAGCAGGGTTAGTTGTAGGGAGGGTGTTATTGTCCCAATAAAGCGCCATCCATGTAATAATTTTATTTTTGGTGTGTGGACCAAATACTAACTGTTCCAATTAAAACAGATACTATTCATGTTCTTGTTGGGAAGGATAACATCACAAAAATGAATGAAAATATTTTCCATGCATAGGTGTGATTCATTTGTTTGCATAATTATGTTTATGAATCAGTTTTTCATACCTTGCTTAAAAGACATCTGAGATGATTTGACAAAAGCTAGATGTTTTAATCATGATAATAGATCTCTTGCTAATTTGGTTCTTCAAACAAGTTAGCGGATTTGATTTAAATATATCGATTACATTATCTGAGATTACTGAGTGTGTTGACATATTCATTAGAAAGGGCATATACATCGATACACCAATGAAATTTGGCTAGTGGACTTTGCATACATGAGCCACTCCCCCCACATATGGGTATAAAGAGGCGACAGGTGGATCCACTCATCAGATATTTGCTTCTGAGCCGAGAGGGTGAATTAATTTAAACTCCACAAAGCCAATCATTTCTGAGAGCTGGAAAGAGAAGAGGCTGTTCTGATTGGCGTTACGGCGCAAATAGCGGTGTCCCTGTCATTAGCGATACTTCTGGGCACTTCAACTAAAAGAGCAGTTTCTCTAAACGAGCAAATCACAGATGGCTTGCGTCTTTTTAAAGATGCCGCTCCGTCCGTGTCCTCTTGGTTGCGATCATTACCTGTCTTCTGTCAATGGCCATGATCATTGTCTTCAGTGTCTGGGCCAGCGCGCTGAAGCTGCATTCGTGGATGGTTCATGTGTTCACTGTGAGCGTATAGCCATGGCAGTGCTGCGATCTCGCCTCTCCCTCCTCATGGGGATGAGAGCGCCATCCTCTGTCATAACCTGTCCCGGTTTCTCTGTCACGAGCAGAGGATCGCTGGCTAGTTTTCTGCGAGATCTGAGGATGACAATGAGAGCTTCTCCGCCGGGTCCGTCCCCGCGGACCTCTCACTCCTGCAACTATCTTGTGCGGCTCCTGAGTGATTTCAGTGGCCCGGCTTGTGTCGGTCCCAGAATTTCATTTCGGTGCGCTGCCGGAGGATCAGATGTTGATCTGTTGATCTCGGCATCAGGGGATTGGTTATCGTACTCCGAGGATGACCCGGAAGTGACAGCCGTGCCTTCCCAGGAAGCCATGAGTATCGGCTGGAGGTGTGCACACCTCTCAGTCCTGACCCCTCACGGCTAGATGAAGGGTTTTTCAGCGCAGAGCTTGGCAACCGCCCCGGTTCCTTTCTTCCCGGAAGTGCGTGACGAGCTGACAAAGTCATGGATGGCTCTTTATTGAGCCAGAATCCACTCGTTTTCCTCCTCCATCCTCATTACCCTCAGCATCGCCATGGGCACCCTCCTGCATTCTCCAAAGTGAGCCTCCCTCAGGAGTGCGGCGCCTCCCATGTTTCAGCCAGCCCCAAAGTCCTCTAAAAAGATAATAATAATAATTCATTACATTTAAATAGCGCTTTTCTGCTTTTTCTAAGCACTCAAAGCGCTCTACATTGTCAGGGGGATCTCCTCAGCCACCACCAGTGTGCAGCATCCACCTGGATGATACGACGGCAGCCATAGTGCGGGGCATATACTGGGGCATTAGGACCCACACAGACTGCAGGGTGAGCACCCCCTGCTGGCCTCACTGATACCTCTTCCACCAGCAACCAAGTTTTCCCAGAAGGTCTCCCATCTAGGTACTGACCAGGCTCAACCCTGTTTAGCTTCAATGGGCAACCAGTCTTGGGTTGCAGGGTGATATGGCTGCCGTGGCATGGCGATGACGTGGTGGCCCTGACACCGGCAACCCGGGGACATGGGTGTGTCGATTGTCCCTTTGGTGCCACTCGCACAGAGCTTGGAAGCATGGCTTGTGCTGTCCAACAGGTCCCGCTGGCTCATTCGAACAGTTCGAGACAGCTATGTGAGTTCGCCAGGCGATCGCCCAGGTTCAGCTGCACTCTCGAGTCTTGGGTGGCAGTCTGAGGTCCCTTTGGTGCCACTCACACAGAGCCTGGAAGCGTGGCTTGCGCTGCCCAACATGTCCCGCTGGCTCATTCGAGCAGTTCGACACGGATACGCGAGTTCGCCAGGCGATCCCCCAGGTTCAGCAGCACTCTGGAGACTTCGGTGGTAGTCCGAGATGCCCCGGTCCTGTGGGAGGAGATTGCTGTCCTACTGGCGAAGAATGCAATCGAGCCTGCCCCTCCAGCCAAGATGAGGCAGGGGTTTACATCCCTTGCTTCATCATACCCAAGAAAGACGGTGGCCTTTGGCCAATCCTGGATCTGCGAATCTTGAATCGGGCCCTTTACAAGCTTCAAGATGTTGAGGCAGATGCATCTAGCCCCAGCATTGGTTTGCAGTGGTCGACCTGAAGGATGCTTACTTTCATGTCTTGATTTTTCCTCAGCGCAGGCCTTACTTTCAGTTTGTGTTCGAGGGTCGGACATGGCAGTACAGGGTCCTCCCCTTCGGGCTGTCCCTGTCCCCCCATTTCTTTACGAAGGTCACAGAGGGTGCCCTTACCCTGTTATGGGAAATGGGCATAAGGATCCTCAACTATCTTGAGCATGGCCCGTTCGCAAGAACAGTTGTGTGTGTCACCACTCATTCAGCCCCTGGGTAGACCTTGTCTTTCTACAGGCCAGTATGCTCTTAGAACATGTGTTTCTGCATGTCGGTGTCACGAAGGATGCCCCCAGTGTGGGCTGGGGCACTACATGCAACGGGCAGCCAGCCTCAGGGTTCTGGACTGACACTCTTCTGTGATCAGGAGGTGAACCTGCAAGCACTGCTCTCGGAGGAGGCAGGTCCAGCCTTGGCATTGCTGTGTCCTGTAAGAGTGCTGCACATATACGTGGACCGCACCCGGAGCTTCAGAAGCTCTGAGCAGCTCTTTGTCTGCTATGGATGTAAGCAGAAAGGGAAGGCTGTCTCCAAGCAGAGGTTGCCCCACTGGATAATGGATGCCATCGCCTTGGCATACCAATTCCAAGGTGAGCCGTGCCCCCTGGGGGTGAGGGCTCACTCCACATGGAGTGTTGCCTCCTCCCATGCATTGGTGCATGGCGCCTCTCTGACAGACATCTGTAGAGCTGCGGGCTGGGCAACACCGAACACCTTCACAAGATTTTACAGTCTCTGCGTTGAGTCAGTTTCTTCCCATGTGTTGGATAACAGGTAATTGTCTGGAAGAGCCGGCCTGTGTCACGCTTGCTGCGCCATTCCCCTCACCCGGGGATGCGAGCACCTTTTTTCCTCCTCCAGTAAGTTCCCTGGATGGCGAACCCTGGTTGAAGATCCTCCAGCACCCCCAGCAGTCAGACTGGGTGGAGCAGTCTGATGCCAGGCCCAGTATCGGTGTTAGCTTGCCCAGGTCTCCGGTCAGCCCCTGTACTGGGCTAGGTGTCCATGTGGCTTGATTCACTTCGGGTGATCCAATATATGTATTCTTCCACGGTAAGGTTCTCCTCTACGTGAACCCATGTCTTCCCTTGACAGATTATTCTGTCAGTCTCTGCTGGTAGTTGCTCCATCCCTACTCTCAGGTAGGACCTGCCTCAGAGACCCATTCCATATGTACTACTGCCCCAGGCCTGGGCCAGTCCATATCGGTCTCCACATGCTGCCTCCCTATGGGTGGGATGTGGTCTCCGTTACACCCTTCTCCAGAAGGCATGTTTGAGAAACAAATTTATAATATCTATAAACCCTTAGTTTGATTTCATGAAGGAAAAATATATTCATATTTTTGTTGTACTGAAATTTTTGTCAACAACAGCACTGACAGATACTGTGAATCTAAATGCACAAAAATTATATGCAATGTGATAAAATAATGCCATAAAATAAGAACCCCCTCTTACTGTGTCTTATTAGTATATTGGTTTTTGCATTAATATGACTTTTAAGATCTGAGGATTGTTGCTTAAATCTCCTGATACAATGCGGATAAATGGCCACTTGTTTTACAGTTATTGGAATGCTAATGAAAATAGTTAGGACTTATGACACCAGTCTTGCTGACCCTAGTAACAACAATTACAAAGATTTATCTGGACGAATTGCGTCAACAGTGAGTATTCTGTTTCAAATTTAATGAAATGTATTTATTTATTTTTTAAAACTGATTTTTGATTTATGATATGTGAATACTATAAATACAACTTTGAATACAGCTTGAACATAACTTTGAAGTAAATGTTTTTTTTAATATATACTGTATATGTATTTATTTTTTGTAACATCCACTTATCAGTCAGAACCAGTTCAAGTATCCTTCAATATCAACCTGATCCACATACACAGATAACATAGTCATATGATGTCATATGAAAATAACTTAATTTTTATTATTGTAACATTTTCAAGCATACATTGGGTACGTTTGCTTTTTACAGATTGATGCAAGTTATTCTAATAAGCTAACTGGCTACATTATTGGTTCTACAAGCGTCTTGAGATTCAGTTCTGATTTACATTGAAATTTTTAACTTTTTTCACCCAGCGTTCCCATTTATTAACTGTTTTTCAAACAAACACATGTTAATACATGTCTTCACATTGGTGTGGTTTGTGTTTTGCTCCATAGGCCTGGTAGTGTTTTAGCAGACTACACAATAAGGGCAACATCCAACAGCCTTGATTTTGGAGCAGCAAACACACAGATTTCTGACTCTCTAAGGGCACAAGGAATAGTTTTAATAACTGAAGATGCTTTTTCTCAAAGTGGTAAGCGTAGTCAGTGCCTAATATAAAACCATTCACATTTCTAAGTTCTGTAATATTTATTATTATTTTGTTTGGGGTTTGTTTGCTGTTGGGTGATTTGAGCTGTATGGTTTTTCCTTACAGATCAAACAGACTTCATAACTGATCAGTTATATCCTCTGCAAAAGGTGGATCTGAACTGTATACAGCCAGACTTTGCAAAGGGACAAATAAAATGGACAGTGGATAATGAAGATCCTGCAATAGACAACACAAAATACTTACTATCAAACAGCAACAGAACTCTCACTGTGAAAAGTGCTAGTGAAAGTGACAGTGGTTAGTGACATGGATTTATTTAGTCATTTTGTCTATTAGAATCTGGTTTTAAAAGGTAGACTGCTGTAAAACTGTGCCATAGATTGATTTAAGTATATTAGCACTGCACTGATATAGCATGCGATTATACTAAATATTGTAAGTATACAGGACAGTGGTTCTCAAACCTGTCCTAGGGACCCCAAACCACAGCATATTTTGTACGTCTCCTTCATTTAACACACCTGATTCAACTCATCAGCTCATTAGTAGAGTCTGCAAGACTTGAAATGGGTGTGGCCTATGAGAGAGACATACAAATTGTGTGGTGACTGGCTGGGGGTCCGCAGGACAGGTTTGAGAACTACTGTACTAGGATACAATATATGGCATAGAAGATGCTGCCTTATCAAGTTTATTTATGAAACCAATCAACCAAGCAAAATCAAAGCTGCATTTATAGGACATTAATATCATGAACATCCTCTCATTCACAAACTATTATATAAATAATTATATTAATAATACCTTTGTTTATTGGTTTTTCCCCAACATGCAGGTCGATATTCATGCATCATACAAAGGAATACAATACTATACATTCAGTGGCAAAACATTGTTATTAAACAACACCCCAGTATCATTGTGGGTGATAACTACCGTGTTTTTCCATGTGATGGCAGCAGTTTCCAACTGAAATGTTCTGTTGATGTTGGCTACAATATTGAGTGGGTCATGGGTGGAAAAGTACTAATTTCAGGTTGTACATACAAATCACTGATACAGTTTTATTAGTTATTGAGTTATTTAATCCTTCAATTAAATTCTCCATGTTATTAATATGTTTTTGAGTGAATTCTCTTTTTACACAATCAGGGTCTGACATTATCACATTAAACTATGCTACTCAGAAGGGAAATTGTACAGAGGAAGCCTTTACATGTCGTCTCAAGGATCTGCCACAACTACAGAATTACAGTTACAGCTAAAACAGCGTCACAGTTAGGATAAGCCCGGAAAGTAAGTCTGCAGTTTCTCATTGTTTTCAGCTTCAAAGTGCTTTTTACTGTTTTACAATTGCATTGAATGACTTTTACAATCTAGCAGCCTTTTCTTTGGATTGCAACACACAAGATTATCTGGTGTTGACGCTTCTGGTGCTATCGTTTTTTCATTTGATCCTAGTTATTTATTATGCTTCTGGGTAGTGTGCAAGTACCTTGCAAGGGTACTTTCAATGTATAAAATGTAATGTGATGTTCTGTTCTGAGAGAAATTGTTGAACTTCTGATTTGCAATCAAATACTTCTCCAGATTATGACTGTCGAAATGAAGAACTTGGAGTTGGTAAAACAAATGAAGTGAAGACAGGAGTCTGTGGAACAGGCTTGAAAGGCACCATAACTTACAAATGTGAATCAAATGTTTGGAAATTAGTAGAGGACAACTGTATAATGATGCTATTGACATCCTTCAAAAAAAAACTTGAGGTAATCTATTGATTATGTATCTATCTACAATGATCTGGCCATTTTAAAGGTTTCTATCATTTATATATTTGTGCTTTTCAATTTAGTCCTTGACTGTGGAAGAGATTCCAGAGTTTATGGCTAACCTCAGTTTTGCCACATCAGAGTATAATATTAATATAACCCAGTCTGCTGCTACTGTCAAAGCAATTGCTGGCATACTCTTTAAAATTGCTGACTTGTCACAAACTATTACCATCAATAATCCTGTTATGGGGGTATGTATATTAAAAATTTTGTGTGATAATTAATGTGTATATGATTGTGTTGTGCAATAACCATTGTCTTCATTTTTATGGTTCATTATTATAATATATTATAATCAGGATGTGGCAGATCATGTTTTTATATTAGGATATAATATATTATTATCTTGTGTCTTATTAGATTATCCAAATATCTTGTATATCAATTATTTCCACATTATATGGGTTAAAATCCATAATATAAAGCATAATTTTATATTACATTTCCAGAATTTCCTGAAAACAGTGGACATTATTGTATCCGGTAATGTCAGTGATACATGGAACAAACTGAACAAAGGCAACAACACACAAAACACCAGCATTAAACTTCTGAGCTCTATTGAGAATATAAGTGACCGTCTCACTGAGGAGTTTGATATTTATGAAACATCCATTCAGCTGAATAGAACCGCAATTAAAAGCTCATTCAATATAACATCAGCACTGCCAAACTCAACTACAGAGATTGTGATACCACAGGTTCCTCAAGAGACTACCATAACCATCATAATCTTCACAACTCTTGACAATGTCCTACCTTCTCAAGGTACTAATGACAGCAGGAAATCAGATGTGCTCATCAATGGAGATGTGGTTGTTGTTAAGGTTAATGAATCGCTTAACAACATTTCTTTACTAATCAGTCTTTGGGAAATCCTCAGTGTGTCTTTTGGAACTTTAGCCTCAACACATGGGATTCCACTGGATGTGAAGTAAAGCCCTATATAAGTAAAGGGAATGAAGCTGGCAAAATTACATGTGAATGCAACCACACAACCTCTTTTTCAATCCTAATGTCACCGTTTCAGATCGAAGAGCAAGACCCCTGGCATATTTTTAGGCACTGTGATGGTGGAGGGCGACCCCTGGATAATAGACATTAAGATCAAGGATTGCGAGGTACAGTTAAAAATTGACACAGGTGCTGATGTCACTGTTATGCCAGACCATGTGTTCCATGAGATTTTCAAGGATGAAAAAAAACCTGCACTCCAGAGAGCAACTAAACCCTTACTTGGACCGGGATGCTCACCACTCAATGTGATTGGAGTTTCAAACATGCTACTCCAGAAAGATGACAAGCATGCATTAGAGGAAGTGTATGCTGTTAAGAGTCCGCATTCAGCACTGCTAGGCAGACCTGCCATCACCAAACTGAGTCTTGTGACACGCGTCGATGACATAAGCATTCATACTTTGCAGGAGCGCTATCCAAAGTTGTGCAGTGGGCTAGTACTGATACAGAGACCGTACACTATTAAACTGAGCCCAGGAGCTGTCCCTTTTTCGCTCAAAACTCCACGGCGCATCCCTCTCCCACTCATGCCTAAAGTTAAAAATGAACTGCAACGCATAGAGCGTTTGGGGGTCATAAGCAGGGTTGAAGAACCCACGGAGTGGTGTGCAGGCATTGTTGTAATGCCTAAAAAGTCCGGTGACCCACGGATCTGCATTGATTTAACAAACCTCAATGAATCAGTGAGAAGGGAGGAATACATTCTTCCCTCTGTTGAACAGACCCTCGGACTGTTAGCAGGAGCTAGTGTTTTTAGTAAGCTCGATGCGAACATGGGATTTTGGCAAATCCCTCGAGCTGAGCAGTCCGCCAAGCTGACCACTTTTATCACACCATTTGGGCGGTATTACTTTACTTACTTACTTTTACTTTTGTCATTTAGCAGACGCTTTTGTCCAAAGCGACTTACAAATAAGAAAAAGTAACTAAAACTAAAAAAGTTACAACTCTATAAATACTATCTACCCACATATTTAAGAAAATAAAGAAATTAAATAAAATTAACACATGCATATAACAACAACATTTCAATAATAAACATATCAATGAAAAAAATAAATAAAAAGCTACTACTATCCCTTGCCGGTGTCCCTGCCCGGTGGAGTCGCACGGTAGAGTCGATGGTCTTTACACTCTTTACTTTTTTACTTTTGTCATTTAGCAGACGCTTTTGTCCAAAGCGACTTACAAATAAGAAAAAGTAACTAAAACTAAAAAAGTTACAACTCTATAAATACTATCTACTATGTATTATATATATATTATGTATGGTATTACTTCAATTGTCTGCCATTTGGTATCGCATCAGCACCTGAACACTTCCAAAATCGCATGGTAACTGAAGTCACTGAAGGCCTGAATGGAAAGTGGTCTGTCACATGGATGATGTACTCGTGTGGGGGCGTTCTCAAGAGAAGCACGATGCACGCCTTCTCGCGGTGCTCCAAAAGATGTCAAGTTTCTCAGACACATTATATCAGACTCAGGAGTGATTTATCCCCCATCTGGCGGAAAAAGACAAACCCCTCAGGGATCTTCTGTCCAAGAAAATCTGTTGGTTCTGGGGGGAAGCACAAGTCAAAACTTATCAAGACTTGAAAAAAGACTTGTCATCTGCACCAGTGCTGGCCCTGAACAATGCAAATATGCAAAATATCAGCAGATGCATCATCGTATGGACTGGGCGCAGTCCTGCTGCAACAAGAGGGTGACAAAAGTCTGTCATTGTTTCGACTCCGGAGCAGGTGTTGAATGTGCAGGAGCAGGTGTGGAATGGCTCCTAAGCGATTTGTTGTTGGATGTGATAATGAACATAGCAGTAATCATTTACTCCCGACATCGGCAAAACGCAGTGGATTATGTTACTTTTGTTTTTGAAGGGAATTAGGGTTGTCACCTTCAGCGAGACAAAATAAGAGACACTCATTCATGACCCAACCCCCTCCAAAAAACCCCACCATGGACACAAATAATCAGTGAGGAACTCATAGCTCAACAATAAACCATGAGAAAACATGCTCAAGTAAGTAAACTTGCAACAAAACACATAAATATTGTTATTTTAAATTTGATTATTTATTAGCCTTTTTTGATAGTTCTGAATCTGTTTCCTGGATGGGATGAATTTCTATTATTTATTTTTTTATTTGCTTATATTATTATGTAATTATTTGTCTCATTGTTATCGAAATAATTTTACATTTTTTAAACATTTTAAAATGGCTAATTGTATATGACATTGTTTTTTATTATCTATATATTTATGATAAATATAAATGATAAATTAATAAATAGGGTCTAACATTAATTATAATCTGTTAATTAATCTGTCTAATAATGTCTAAACATATAATAATTATGTCTACTAAGCTCCATAATGTATGGAATATTATATTAACAGACTATCCAAATTTTTATAAAACAATAGGCATATACCTTACCTTAGGCCGGGACACACCAAGCCGACTTCAAAGAAATAGTGGCGACAAAAGCAGACGGTGTTGTCGCCTCGCATCGGCAGCATCGGACCAAAAACCTGCATATGAACACACTGCACAGACTACAGCTGACTGCAAACTATCACGTGCGGTTCTGTGCCTGCGAGATGAATTCGCTGTATAAGCAGCTATCAATCGTAAATATCCATCATTCAAAAGGAGAAACCGAAACAAAGACATACGAGATAAACGCAGATAGGCCTATACGAAACATAAAAAAGTGGGCTTGCTTACCATTTTGAATATCAGAAACATTGATAACTTTTATAATTTTAAATGACTCATGTTGCTATGAAAGTATTCACATATTGGAATGCTTGGGAAATATAACGTAACATCAAAACACCTTCTGTCTGTGCTGCCTACACTTGCCTGTTTCATCACTTTTGCTTTAATTCCCCTGCACGGATTGGTTCACTAACTGAACATCCAATCAGAGTTCTCACTCGCGCCAATGGCTCCAACAGCCCCGATGCCGATTCAACATGTTGAATCAGGCAAACTGCCGTCATGAGCCCGACGAGAGCTGACATGTGGAACACACTAAACAAACTCCGACAGACTCTCACCAATGAATCACAGATGTGTCTGTCACTTTAAATATGGTTCAACCAAAAATTTAAATTCTGTCATAATTTACTCAAGTTCTTCTAAAGTTCTGTCTTCTGTTGAACACAAAAGAAGATAGGCTACTTTGAAGACTGTGGGTGTCTAAACAGCTGCTGGTCCTCAATAATATTCATAGAGAAAAAAATGCTATCAGAGTCATGGGGACCACGACAAACTGTTTTGTTACCCACATTCTTCAAAGTATCTTCTTTTATATTCAACAGAAGAAAGAAATTATTACAGGTTTGGAACAACTTGTAGGTCTGTAAACAATAACAAAATTTTCATTTTTGGTTGAGCTACCCCTTTAAGTCAGATAGTCCATCATGAAATGCTGAAATGCTTCTCTGCAAACTATGTGTTCATCATTAGTTACTGGCCAGACCCATTGATAGCTTTCCCATTCAGCCCTACATCTGGAGAGCCTTGTGTTCAAAGGGCGGATGTGAGCTCCTAGATGTTTTAAAATCACGCAGGTTTAACGCATGCTGCAGTGAAAGGGCTTTAACGGTGCACATTCATGGAAACAAAGACACCAAAATGCAATCACACACAAATGAGCTTCTCTAAAACTTCTTATGAAATTGTTTTTATTATAATTGCTATTAGTATTTTACAGTGCAAAATACTTATCTGTTGATTGAACTATGTGTTGGCCTTTGTAAAATACGGGACAAATCACGTCCTGTATTGATTTAATAAGGGGGCGCATCATTTTACCCTTAAATATGGGACATGCCAGGCTATTTTAAGGGATGGGAGACAATCCTAAAAATGCACCCCCGATCTACCTAAATGCGTTTATGTTCACACGTATCATTCGTGATCTAGCTTCACCTACAGAAGTGAGTAAAAGTGTTGTTTTTTTATGAATCTTTGTAAATCGCCTTTCCTAATAATGTGCTAGTTAGCAAGATTCACAATGAATACGGCTATAGTTTACATTCTCATGAGAATGATTTGCCACTCCACGGAGATGAGGGGCGGGGCGAGCAGAGCTCATTAGCATTTAAAGAGGCATGCACTGAAATGGGTCACTGTGAACAGAGCTGTTTTTGACAAGGCAAAAAGGGTGTTCTTTTACACTACCATTGAGAAATTTTTACCAATGTCTGTTATAGACTTTTCCTTAAAGAATCATACCAACTTGTGGGAAATGGTCACCTGATGTCCCCTTTAACATTTTGGAGTTTGGAGTCATGTGTATGTGTATACAGCAGTGGTTTTCAAACCTGTCCTGCAAGCAGGGTTAGGGAGTGGGTGACTAGACGTCCCGTTTTTCCCGGGAGTCACAATTCATTGTCGATTAACAAAGTTAGTGAAGGTGCGATAGGCGGAAACGCGCTGATAGAAGTGCTCTCTCTCGCGCAAACTTCTTCAGTTCTCATACAGCGCGCAATCAGTTCTCAGTGCTCAAATACACACACAGCAGTCCAAATGTCTCTCATGTAGAGCATCTCACGGAAATACAGTCCGTTATGGTTTAAGCGAGCTTAAAAAGGTGGGTGAAAACTGAATGTATATGTCAGTAGGCTATTACATACATACCTTCCGTCTTAAATGGACAGCATTCCTAATTATCTGTCATAAATGTTAACCAACAAAAGATGTTAAATAAATGTATACTTGTTAAGTAAACCTACTGTATCTGAAAAATGAGTTTAATTTATATCTCTACCAAAAAATTTAAATTTATTCCAGTTTTTCCAAATTCAATCCTTGATTCAAATTGCTCATAACTAAATTTAATTGATTTGGTCTAAAGAGAGAAGAATTAATGACTATTTTTGTTTGAATACTACATATAAAATAGCTACCAAAATAAATGTTGGTAACTGCAGTTTGACAAAGTAATGGCTAAAAGTTGACAAAAATGCAATGACTTTTTGTTGACTAAAACTAGACTAAAACTATGAAAGACTCAAATGACTAAAATGTGACAGACTATTAAGCATTTTCGTCTCAAGATAAAGACTAAGACTAAATCAAAAATGCATGGCAAAATTAACACTGCTGCAAGGCCTGAATCAGGTGTGTCTGATAAGGGAAACATACAAAATGTGCAGGGCAGGGGTGCTTGCAGGACAGGTTTGAAAACCACTGCATTACAGCAACATTATAGACTGAAAACTATAATAGATCAACTAAATAGCCTACATACATACACGTGTAAATGTACTAATATGGATATGCTGCATTTTCAAGTACTATCTTTACATGCAGGTACAGCGGCGCAATTTAGCGCCTGTGTGTGGAGCTCTTGAGCCCAACAGTATTCTTCAGTTTTATGCGTACGAATTAGAACTGAAATGAATTATTGCTTTTGTAATGTAGTAAAGCAATAACTGTTAAAAATGTTTAACTGATCTTACTAAAATTGCCAATCATAATTGAGTAATTATATTGGTTTATGTTTTGTGTGTGAAATATTTAGTTCAGGAAAATTGTTGTTTATAGTCTCCTTTCTGATGTTGGACTATGACTTACAGTTAGGCTTTTATTTCTATTATTATTTGTTTACAGCATGTCATAATATAAAAGTGCCTAATTTGTGTACTTGTGTGCACTATGTAAATCACATGTAATTAATGAATGATTATGTATCATAACATAAATATCATATAACAGTCACTGTTATCTTAGGTGGACAGCAGGGGGCAGCTATATCCTCCTGACATGCCTTTCTGAAATATTTTTGGTAAGGCTTTACAATACTTGTGCACAAATATGTATTAATTCATGCTTGACTAATGCACAGATAATCACGAGTTAATGCATAACTCATGAAGAACTAAACCATTTATTAATGATTACTACATTAGCAACTAATGAACATTTTATATGATTTATAGATTAAGTAATAAATAAATTGTTATTAGTTAAATGTGCCATAATGTATTAGTTCCCTAATAATGTATTATATTAACTGTGTTAACTAGGTCCAGTAACAAAGTGCGGAAACAAGAGTGTTTTATTGAAAACAAGTCTAGATAAAAAAAGTCAGAACACACACACACACACACACACACACACATGTTGGTTTTTGTGGTTTATGGGGACTCTCCATAGGCGTAATGGTTTCTATACTGAACAAACTGTGTGTGCTATTGCCCTACACCTAAACTTAGCCCTCACAGGAGACTTTGTGCATTTTTAGATTTTCAAAAAACACCATTTAGTATGTTTTTAAGCCTTTTGAATTACGGGGACATAGGCAGTGTCCTCATAAACCACCTTCATATTGTAATACCTCTGTCATACCCATGTCATTATACAAATTTGTGTCCTCATAAACCACATAAACATGCACACACACACACACAGAGCGAGGTTGAGACCGTGAGCCCATGAACCGTGACAGAATAGTTCTGAAAGTTTGAATTGTTCAGGCTAAATATAATCTGCGGGAAAAACTGTTCTAGCATAATTCTTAGGTATTTGTAGCGTCACATGAAAGGAAGAAGCCATTGTGATGTTGGCTGACATGCAGCCCTAGTTGCTGATATGTGTTACATAAAACAATGTCATTCCTCATTCTTAGAATACCTTGGTCTGGCCTTTTATATATTTGCCATTTGCTTTTTTCAGAACAGGTCATGCTTGAGTTTACAGGAGTTATAAAGAAGGTCTTGAAAAAAAAAAGAATAAACTTCCAAGTGTGTTAAAAAAAAAACTTTGCGTTTCTGCTCTTCTTAAGCTTCCTTCCTACCTAGTTGTCAAATACACCTGCCATTGTATATTACAAATATTGTTGTTAGCTAATTCACAAACTTTTGTTCCTCTCTTCTAAGTCAGTTAGGATAAGTGTCTGCTAAATGCGTAAATGTAAAATGTAAATGGATTATTCAACTCGGGTATGTTTGGTAATAAAAAAATAAATAAATTGTGATTTAAATCTTAAAATTTAAACTCACTCTTATTTAATATATTCAAACTATGTTGTGACGTCTTTCAAAAGCTGCTTTCATCATTGACAAATACAAGGTAACTATTGGAGGAAAAAAAAATGTAAGGAATTAATTTGTAGGTAGATCATTTCACAAGGAAACAAAAACCCAGATCTTATCAAACAGATAACTTCATAGTTTAGGCTATCATGCCTGTTTTGTTTTGCCAGACGCAGGGTAAGAGCGCTAAATTCTGTTTCTTCTTTCAAATGTGAAATTCATCTGCTGTTTGTTTATTTGCTGTTTTTTTCTGATAGACTATAAATACATTTAAAAGTTTAAATGACGACTTCTGTGTGACTTTTATATTGATAATGCTTTTTTATTATTAAGCCTGTATTTTGTATATAGGACACTTATGGTTATTAGACTCTGACATATCACGTATGACACAATTTTCTGCTTTACAGAAAAATCCTGGATGTCCTTATAAATAAGAGAAAATCCACATTTTGAGGAAATACTGTATGCTTACATGATTGTAATTTACCTTGGATGTGAAACATGGACAGTGAAGGTACAAAACATACATATTTTTGTTAGAAATCTTTAAGTATGGTTGTATTATTTTTTTAGGTAGTAGTTTATCACGATCAAAAGAAGCCAATATTTTCTTCTAATTGCTTTCCCCTTTGAATTCAGCAAAACTGAAGAAAACTGTTTATTTTGTCAATGATAATGATATGAAAAAAATATATAAATTGACACTGTTGAAATGAATCAGTTTAAACCAGATCAGTGAGTGTATGTGCACTGTAACTGATTAACATGTACAGCATTAATAACTAACAGATTACAACGGGGGGGGGGGGGGGGGGGGGGGGGGGGGGGGGCACAAAAGGGACCCAGTATTAATGTAAATACTTTAGCTAAAGTAATGTGTTTTGAGTAATATCTAAGCCAATACTTGTTCAAAGCAATTACCAAGGTTTGTATCATATTCTGCTGATTTTGATAAATACAATTTCATTTTACTTTTCAATAAATACACTGTCATTAAAGTGTTCATTTAAAAAAATACAGGAAATATTTACTTGAAAAATATTCTGAAAGCTTCTTATTGTCAGTCCTCTGTTGTGTGTGTCACGTGTTCCCGCCTCTTGCGTCCATATTTGGTTTGTTTCCTGTCCTTGTTTAATGTGATCATTAGTTAATTCTTGTCCAGCTGTATTTGTCTAATTATCTATGATTATCCTGTGTATTTATAGTCTTGTCTGTTCAGTTTGATTTCGTCTGGTCTACTCGTTACTCCCCGGTGTTCCTGTCTGTGTCAGCCTGGCCTTGTCTTGCCCTGCCGTGATGCCTTCATTAAAGACTGTTATTTTGAGTTTATCCTCATCTCGGTGTTCCTCGTTCCTCCCTGCTGTGTGCACCGTGACACTTATACAATATTTATGATATTTTTATGATTTTTTCATATGATCACAATTACACAAACAGCAGATAATATCTAATAACACAGTTTACCGATGGTTCATGGAATTGCAGAACAGGTGAACATGCAAAAAAAAAAAATCCATGTAATGCTATATTCTACCCAATCTCCAGACCATGGAAGATTAACAATAAGGTTAATCCAGCCTTTTTATCCAACCATCTGGTTGGATAAGAAACCAACCAGATGGCATCACTGTAGCATTTTACAAAAATATAGTTTGCTTAGTTTTGAAAATTTTATAAATTCATCTTTTATTAAAATGTTTTTTAAATGTTTAAATAATCTTGCGCCAAAAGTTATATGCAAATTAATATCAAAACAGAGTAGTAAGGGGATCGCTACAAGAGGTGCAACTACACAGAACTGTATAATACCAGAGAGAAAAACTAAATTTGCACAATCTACATTTTCAGTTCAAGGTACGTTGTTATGGAACAGCTTGTCAGCTGAATTGAAAATGCAAACACAGTTGAATATTTTTCAAACAAAACTGAAAAAGTGGTTCAAACAAAAGCAGATATGTGAACATTGATGGTGGTACATAGTTTTAGTTGTTTATCTTATTTTATTTCATTTGTGTTTTTTTTTTTTTTTTTAGCCCAACCAGGGACTGGGGCTGCAAATTAGCCTCCGGCTAGAAGCCTATATGTAGAGCATCGGCTGCATGAAATTGTAGCAATGTTATACTGCATTGTCCCTGTTAAATAAACTAATAAATAATCTCGAAAGCAAAAAAAACAAAAGACGTTAAAAATAATAATAAAAAGCTCTTAAGTATACTTTATTATTAAAAGGCTATTAGGTCCAAGCTACACTCTCAGAAAATAGATATAAAACATTCACTGGGGTGGTACCCTTTCAAAAAGGTACTAATACAGTTTAGGTACTAAAAGGTATCTTTTGTACCTTAAGGTTGTCACAACTCTCGGGAAGCACGGAACACGGAAGCCAGGAGACGAGGAATTCACTAAGCGAGAGTCTTTAATATCCAGAAGATCACAGACAAGGAAGACAATTCAAGGACCAACAAACACTAACTGAATGGACTGGGGCTTTTAAAGACAGGATAACGAGGGAACTAAGGAGACACACCTGGGATCAAATTAACAATTAACATGAGGGAAAAACTGGGTCACAGAACACATGGGGAGCAAAACACAACAAAAACAGGTCCATGATCCTGACATGTCACCCCCCTCCCGGAAGGTGCGTCCTCGCACCGTTGAAACATCCAAAGGGGAGGGGCGGGTGAGAACTAGGGAGGCGGCTCAGGAGGAGGACTGACATCCAGGAGGGGCCCGGCAGACAGAGACCAAGGCTGTGACGAAGGAAGGAGGAGCCAGGGAAGAGACAGGAGGGACCCGGGCAGGAGGCGCACAGCTGGACCCAGGCCACAGCCATGAAGATGGCCCACGGTGGAGCCGACGGAGGGAGGAGCCATGGAGGAGCGATGGCCGCCGAATCCAGGGGGCTGACCAACGTCGGCGGAGCAGGTGGTGGAGGAGCCCGAGGCGGAGACGGAGAGCCAACGAGCCAGGGGGATGCCGAGGATCCAGGGGGACAGGGTGGAGCCGAGGGCTCTGGCGACCGAGGCGGAGACCCGGAGATCCGCGGTGGAGCCGGAGCGACTGAGGACCCAGGTGGAGCTGAAGGGAGGAAGGAGCCCAACGGAGCCGGTGGGACAGAGCGACGAGGCGCAGCCAGAGGAGAGGAGTCCTGAGGCGATGGCGGGTCGACGCCCGACCAAGGCGGAGCCGGAGGGACGAGTGAGCCCGGTGGAGCTGGTGGATCAAGGGGTGACGGTGGAGGCAAGGGAGCTCTGAGCCGAGGTGGAGCCACTGGGTCTACGGGCCGAGGTGGAGTCTGGGCCTCGGCTCGCACATCGCGGCGGGAAATGGCTCTCCGTCATCGGTGGGCTCGGGCTGATACTCCACACTGCGGGATGATGGTGGGCTGGGCTCTGGGTCTGGAATGGATCTGGCGAGTTCATCCTCAGGGGAGACTGTGAGAGGCGATCCGTTTCACGCCAGAATCCACTCCACAAAGGCGGCGAAATCCTCTCGAGGACCATCGTCGGACGACAGCGCTCTGCACGCGGTGTTCAGGCTTCCATGAAAGAATGAGCAGAGCGCGTCGTCCGGGTAGCTGGTGGTGTTAGCTAACATCAAGAACAGTCTTGTATGGTCCTCGAGAGATCGGTCCCCCTGCTCCAGCAGGAGGAGGAGGAATTCGGGCTGGACAAAGGGATCCATAGGGCACAACGGAAATAAAAAACACTGAGAAAAAACAGAAAACAAAACGGAGGGTACAAACGGAGGTAACGGTTTAGGTAGGTCCTTCTGTTCTTTTGTACCTTAAGGTTGTCACAACTCTCTGGAAGCACGGAACACGGAAGCCAGGAGACAAGGAATTCACTAAGCGAGAGTCTTTAATATCCAGAAGATCACAGTTCACAGGCAGGGAAGACAATTCAAGGACCGACAAACACTAACTGAACGGGGGAACTAAGGAGACACACCTGGGATCAAATTAACAATTAACATGAAAAACTGGGTCACAGAACACATGGGGAGCAAAACACAACAAAAACAGGTCCATGATCCTGACAAAGGTATCGTCCCACTGACAGCTTTGTACCTTTTTTTCTGCAAGTGTAGAATGTATGTCTCATGCCATTAAGGCTGCTCAAGTCTACCAATTACAGGCTGTACAGCACCAGGTTTAAGGTGCCTTTTCTTTAGTTTTTTGTTAACCGTTTACAACAAGGATATATTACATAGATATGATACATATTTTATATAATTAATGGTTATACATTTTTGTCCCATTACAGTAAGAATCATCATGGCTATCCTGCTGACCCATGTGTGTGTTGTGGAAACTCTTGATTTTTCAGGAATAAGTATGGATTTACAGGTAAGGAAATATTGTTTTTGTAAATTTTATCCCACACAAATATGAAATGGGATGTGAACATTCCTGTCTTTTTAAACTGATATCGAATGTAAGATTATTTAAAATGTTTATTATATATAAGATATACAGTATGCAACACTGACCCCAAAAACTGTTGAGTCATGTATTAAACATTTATATGTAAATAATTATTAAATAAATACTTTTGGAATTAGCAACATTCATTTAGAGTGAGAATTTATTTATTTATTTATTATTTTACTATATCATTCCAGTTTAACTACAAAGATGGGCTAGTGCATCATATAAGACAAAGAAGTGCAGGTATGGTTCACAGTTTTGTCCTCCACTCAAATATAAATAATAGTTTTAAGTTCTATGTATGACAATAAATAAATTATTTAAATTAATAGTCTATTTGTTTTGAGAGAGCAGTTTGATATTGTTTGATTTGAAAAGTAAAGGTCTACTCTTTCACTCATGGTTACTGAAATCACGTTATGTTGTTATATGTATAGATCCAGTGGAATACATCATAGTTGTTGAAGTGAATGCATCTGAAACTGTAGCGGTCAACAAAATCAGATCTTTTGCAAACTCTGTCATACTTCCATTTCAAGTGGACAATGGTGTTGAAATTACAACTTTCAACATTTCAACAGGTGAGCCTGTCAAAACATCATGATTCTTTGGCTAAAGATCCTTCTGATGTCTGTAAATTTGCAATTAATCTATAACAAGTAGTGACAAAGTTTTATATATATATATATATATATATATATACTCTGTTAAATATTCCAGTCTTCCTCTGTTTTTCAGTGTGCTCTTTGAATGAAACACAGTATCAGTGTAAATGTGAAGGTCTGTTTGTTTGGCCGAATGACACGTGTCACGCATACGAGGTCTGTGATGACATCACTGATGGTTCATGTACATGTCTCAATGCGCTTCCAGCCGACGGACAGTTCTGCCAAGGTGAAACAAATGCAAAGTTGTGCAAAAACAATATTTCCTATTTATAATAGCCTGGTTATTATAAGCTGTAAACTTTTTCAACATTATAAGAATACAATTGCAGTTCTGCTCAAACCTTTACTGTTTGTTAATGTTTACAGAGCCACTTTCTGAGCTTACGTATGAGTATGAGACTGAAATTGAAGTAAATTTGTCTGACTTGTTCCTGGTGGACTACTTACGGAATGTCATCACAAATACCAGCCTGCCTTTCCCTCTGAACAACAACATAAACATCACAGATGTCGAAATGACTACTGGTAAGAACCTAATGTTTCATTCATGAATCATGTCAGCTGTAAATGAAACATTTGCTAAAGAAATATTAAACTTAATTACATGGCTCCCTGGAATATTTGAGTTTAATTGGGCGATTCAATGAAAACGGCTTCAGTGTTCAATTTATGGGAAGCACAAACCTTTTGCTAAATTGCTGGAATTAAAAGAAGGAAACGCTGATTTATCCAACTGGCAAGAGAAGCTGGATAAGAAAGAACTTAAATTAAACAGAAAGACATGTAACATTTTGTTGACTAACAAGTCAGTACAAAATTGTATGACATCTTATAACGTTTGAAAATATTGTTGCATTTTTCTTTGTTGTAAATAATTTTTTTTGTGGAAGATTTAAGATAAAACGTTGGCTTAATAGACAGAATAATGTACTGTTAACAGGTATTATTACAAAAAAGGCAGAGTGACTCAAGATTCTAATAAACCTATCTGGGTTTATATTGGAATATGTCAAATATTAAGTTTAACCAATAATATAAACAATTTTGTCTAACCTTACGATTACTATTACAGTGTGTGGGTTAAATGGAACAGAATTTGAGTGCAAATGCGAGGAACTTCATTTCTGGCCCAGTGACACCTGCAGGGCCTATCAGGTGTGTGATGGCATTGTGGGAGGCACTTGTGGATGTATTCAAGCTCTTCCTTCAGAGGGTCCATTCTGCCAGAGAGGTGATTTATTGAATTTGTATTACCCCTTTTTATGTTAAAGTTGAAGTTGTTAGAATAGTCTTATATAATCAAGTCTTCACTAAAGCCTGTAGTTTGAATATTTGGAATATTGAGCTATTGTTCTGAAATGTGCTATTCCCTTTCCAGACATTGATGAATGTCTGTTCAGTTCATCTGTATGTGGTCCAAATTCCACCTGCGCAGATCAATTGGGAAGTTACAATTGCTCGTGTCTGGATGGATTCACTGCAACAAACTCAAGTCTCCCCATCAGCAGCAATAACACATGTAGAGGTACACTCTATATTCAGATATTTGTAAAACAATAAGCACAATAAGCTTAAGGATAAATGTATATTTATGACTCTGACCATCATATTTTTATGTAAACTATTTTTATTTTCTTCCTGTTATAAAGATGTGAATGAATGTCTTAAGACATCAGAGGTCTGTGGTCCAAACTCTTATTGCACCAACTCAAATGGGAGTTACAGCTGTTCCTGCTTGCGTGGATTTACTGTAACAAATAGCAGTGAACCAGTCAGCACCAGCAACCCATGCAATGGTGAGCATGTAGCAAATACATAACACATCTGAAGTGGGAGCTTCACATATATTCTGAACTGCAATAATTACCTTGATTTTTTTCTTTGTGTTATAATTGACAGCTGAATTTCTGAACAATCAGTTTCTATTTGTCATGCATTATTCAAAGCTGATGTGCTTTATGGCTGTTGTCAGCCTGGACATTTTAATCTTGTCAGCAGCATGTTTTTATCATTTGTTTTATTTCAGATATTAATGAATGTCTCAACTCCTCGTTGGTGTGTGGGCCAAATGCTAACTGTTCCAATTACAATGGAAACTATTCCTGCTCTTGTTGGGAAGGATATAGTGTTACAAAGATGAATGAAACTATTAATAGCAGTAACCCATGCATAGGTGTGATTCATTTATTTGTACTTTGATGTTTTTCAGATGTAAAAAGTTCCTTTCTAATTATAGTTTTTTTTTGTTCTGTAATTAGAAAATAATTAGAAATATAGAGATATTGTTCTGAAATGTGTTATTCCCTTTCTAGATATTGATGAATGTCTGTTCAGTTCATCTGTATGTGGTCCAAATTCCACCTGCGCAAATCAGCTGGGAAGTTACAGTTGCTCATGTTTGGATGGATTCACTGCAACAAACTCAAGTCTCCCCATCAGCATCAATAACACATGTACAGGTACATTCAGATTTGTGTGTATTGCTAAAATACTAAGATATTAAAAATAATATTTTGAGAAGAGCATTAAATGTTCCTCTTCAGGAACTTGAGCTGCGTCCGAAAACGGCGGAGCGGCAGTGGCGCTCGTGGGGGTCGCAGCGGGATCTGATGGCGGTATGGGAGACAAGCGAGTCTCTATCTCTGTCCTCACCCATCAGATCCGATGACCGCTCCCCAAGACCTCCTCTTCCTCCGAGGAGGTTGACACGGGAAACGTCGAAGACGTTGCGCCCTCTCTTTCGCCCCAATATGAGGAGTTTGTGGAGGTGGTCACTCGTGCCGTGGCCAAGTTGAATCTCGACTGGCCAGCCGAGTGTCATGTCGAGCCGCAGAGAGGCAAATTGGATGAGCGCTTTCTGCGGCTTAAGACTTCGCCTCCACATCAGAGAATGCATTTGTTCCCCGACGAGTGCTCCACACTCGGCCCGCCTCTTTGTCCCCTCATCGGATTACTGCGCACATCGTCAGCCACCTTTATTCATATATAGCGCTTTTAACAATACAGATTGTGTCAAAGCCCTTTATCAAATTGGAGGATAGAGTGTCAGTAATGTATAAAAATAAGATTAAACACTCAATTTTCAGTTAAGGCATTTCATTATTGAATTCAGAGATGTCATTGTCTAGCTCAGTTTAGTTTAAATTGTATCTGCGAAATCAAATTGGTGATAATCACTAGAAATTAAGTGTCCCCAACTGAGCAAGCCAGAGGGGACAGCAGCAAGGAACCAAAACTCCCTCTTTGACAGAAAGGAGAAAAAAATCCTTGGGAGAAACCAGGCTCAGTTGGGGGGTTCAGTTCTCCTCTGGACAGGAGATTATTGTTTATTTATTGTTTACTTATTGTTTTAATTAATTTTAAATGTATTTTATTTTATATTGTTGCAATTTCTAACAACAATAGTATTATGTAGTTAGGTATTTTATTATATATTTAGTTATGCTCTTTTATTGTTCTATTGTATTTAAGTCGAGGTCTTCACTGGGGATATGTCCCCGGGGCTCATCCAGGTGTCCCGGCCTCCGCCGATGATCAGGGAGACATCATCTCCCGGCGCTGATCCACCATCTGATCTGGACACGGACTGAGAAACAGAATAAGAAAGAAACAGACAAATATTAGCGTAGATGCCATTCTTCTTACGATGTAACGAGTACATCGTGTGTTATGGGGAGTGTTCCCGGTTCCGGTTGATCTAATTAATGCAGCCTAACAATCCTTTAATGGATTTGAATAATAGAAGCGTATTAGTGTGTTATGTGTAAGGCAGGTTAAAGAAATGTTTCTTTAATCTAGATTTAAACTGACAGAGTGTGTCTGCCTCCCGAATAGTGTTAGGTAGATTGTTTGGGTGTTAAATAGGAAAAGGATCTGCCGCCCGCAGTCGATTTTGATATTCTAGGTATTATCAAACGGCCAGAGATTTGAGAACGCAGCGGACATGGAGGACTATAATATGATAAGAGCTCGCTCAGATACTGAGGAGCTAAGCCATAAGTAACAAGATTTTAAAATCTATACGATGTTTGATAGGGAGCCAGAGCAGTGTTGACAGAACCGGGCTAATATGGTCATACTTCCTGGTTCTAGTAAGAACTCAAGCTGCTGCATTTTGGACCAGCTGTAGTTTGTTGATCAAGCGTGCAGAACAACCACCCAATAAATCATTACAATAGTCTAACCTTGAGGTCATAAACGCATGAATTAATTTTACTGCATTTGACGTTGAGAGCATAGGTTGCAATTTAGATGTTTTTGAGATGGAAAAACGCAGTATTACAGATGCTAGAAACATGGCTTTCAAATTAAAGATTGCTATCAAACAGCACACCTAAGTTCCTAACTGATGAAGAAGAAATGACAGAGCAACTGTCAAGTGTTAGATAGTGTTCTAGGTTATTACATGTGGGGTTTTTAGGTCTGATTATTAACACTTCTGTTTTTTCAGAATTTAGCAGTAAGAAGTTACTCGTCATCCAGTTTTTTATATCGATTATGCATTCCGTTCAGTTTTTCAATTTGGTGTGTTTCACCGGGCCGTGAAGAAATATAGAGCTGAGTATCATCAGCATAACAGTGAAAGCCAACACCATGTCTCCTGATAATATCTCCCAAGGGTAACATGTAAATTGTGAAAAGTAATGGCCCTAGTACTGAGCCTTGAGGTACTCCATACTGCACTTGTGATCGATATGGTACTTCTTCATTCACTGCTACGAATTGATGGTGGTCAGATAAGTACGATTTGAACCATGCTAAGGCACTTCCACTAATGCCAACAAAGTGTTCTAGTCTATTCAAAAGAATGTTGTGGTCGATAGTGTCGAACGCAGCGCTAAGATCAAGTAACACTAATAAAGAGATAAAACCATGATCAGATGATAGAAGCAGGTCATTTGTAACTCTAATGAGAGCAGTCTCAGTACTATGATACGGTCTAAATCCTGCCTGGAATTCTTTACAGATACCATTTTTCTCTAAGAAGGAATATAATTGTGAGGACACTACCTTTTCTAGTATCTTTGACAGAAAAGGGAGATTTGAGATCGTCTGTAATTAATTAGATCTTTGGGGTCAAGTTGTGTTTTTTTAATGAGAGGCTTAATTACAGCCAATTTGAAAGTTTTGGGGACATATCCTAATGACAACGATGAATTAATAATAGCTAAAAGAGGATCTATAACTTCTGGAAGCAGCTCTTTTAGTAGTTTAGATCGAATAGGGTCTAACATACATGTTGTTGGTTTAGATGATTTAACAAGTTTATACAATTCTTCATCTCCTATAGTAGAGAATGAGTGGAATTGTTCCTCAGGGGATCTATAGTGTATCTGATGCGATACTGTGGCTGACGGCTGCATGATTACAATTTTATCTCTGATAGTATCGATCTTGGAAATAAAGTAGTTCATAAAGTCATTACTGCTGTGCTCTTGGGGAATGCCAACACCTGTTGATGCTTTATTTTTCGTTAATTTAGTGACTCTATTGAATAAATACCAGGGGTTATGTTTGTTTTCTTCTAGAAACTTCTAGACGAAAAGTAATCAGATCTAGCCGTTTTTAATGCTTTTCTGTAGGATAGGGTACTGTTTTCCTCTAGCTGCGCTCCATTTTCTGGGCTGCTCTCTTTAGGGTGCAAGTGTGCTCATTTTACTACGGAGTCAGACTGTTTTCTTTGATCTTCCTTAAACGTAAAGGAGCAACTTTATCTAAAGTGCTAGAAAAGAGAGAGTCCATAGTTTCTGTTACATCATCAAGTTTTGATGGCGGCTAGCAGACGGTCGGTTTAGCCAGTCTGTCTGCTTCCTGACCTGGGCCCCAGTTAGTCAAGTACGAACTCTAAGACTATGTGCCATATTTCTAGAGAGAAGAGCGGCACCACCCCAGCAGGGATGAACACCATCTCTTTTCAACAGGTCAGGTCTGCCCCAAAAACTTGTCCAATTGTCTATAAAACCTATGTTATTCTGCGGGCACCACTTAGACATCCAGCCATTGAGTGAAAGCAGTCTGCTATGAATCTTGTCACCCCGGTAAGCAGGAAGGGGACCAGAGCATATTACAGTGCCTGACATCGTACTTGCAACTTCACACACCTCTTTAACATTATTTTTAGTGATCTCTGACTGGCGAAGTCGAACATCATTAGCGGCGACGTGAATAACAATCTTACTGAATTTACGTTTAGCATTAGCCAGCACTTTTAAATTTGCCAAGATGTCACGCGCTCTGGCTCCCGGTAAACAATGGACTATGGTGGCTGGTGTCTCTATTTTCACGTTCCATACAATAGAATCGGCAATTACTAGAGCACTTACATCAGATTTCTCAGTGGGTGCATCACTGAGTGGGGATGTTTGATGTTCTGATCGGAACGGAAGAGCGGTGTTTTGACCCGCAACTATGCCGCCTCACTGTCACCCAGTTGCCCTGCTGCACGGGCTCTAATACCGGAACCGAACAATGCGCATGATTCGCTGAGCTAGTCGCATCCAAAGCCATATCTACAGCCCTCACATTCTTACTGTCCTCAGTTAAAGTTTGAATGCTTGTCTCTAGTTCTAAAATATTCTCTGTTAGCCTAACTATATCCCTGCATTTATCACATGTGAATTCCTCATCGCCGACAGAGAGAGATAAACTATACATGTGACATGAAGTGCAAATAACAAGAGAAGGAGAAGACATTACTCACCGTGATAGAGGAATGATTTACTTACCACTGTTGTTTGATGAACTCGTGAGTACAAACGGAGCGAGAGAAGCATGAAACGAAGCGAGAAAAAAGAAAACAATAATAGACGCGAATAGAAATGCGAGTGGAAACACGAATGACAAGGTAACCGGCTAACGAATGCTAACACATGGCACACGCGTTGCACTCGCAGTTTTAGATTAAAAGCGAACAATCAAATTAGTCAGATTAGTTTGATAGATAATATCAGAAATATGGAGGGAATTAAGTTATATTTTATCAATTTTAACAACAGAGAGTGATAGTAAAATTCAGCAGAAAAGCGAAGCTTCACAGAGCTACAATTGCAAACCTCTCAGCAGAACGGCAGACAGGAGCAATTGAGCAGTCAGCGCTGGTGGGCAAGGGGTGCGCGGCAGCAGGTCAGGCTGGCTCGTGTCTGCACACCATGGCAGTGTTGCAGGCATACCAGGCTGACCTGCTCAAGGAGTTAGATGAGGGTGAGGGATTCAATGCAGAGGATATTAGTGAGCTCCGCAAAACCTCTGATTTGTCTCTCTGCACCACCAAGGAGTCTATGAAATAATTTAATCAGAAATACATTTAATCAGAAATACAAGATACTCTCAAGTCTCTATTTGAGTGAGAGAGGACGCTGGCTTTGTTCGCCGCTTTTCCACTCGAGTTTCAACTGTTATGGTAGTTACAAAGCTATCTGAATGACTGTAATCAGTAAAATCCGTCAGAATAATAACTAGTTTGTATGGATCTTACCGACTCTGATGATTTCACTTGGCTGGTAGTGGTTGGTAGCAAGTGTCTGCGGCTAGCTGTGTAGCTAACCAGTCACGGCTTCTCCTAGCTCTGCCTGCATCATCAGCGCTCACAGCTCCTCGTGGTGCTCACCGCGATCAATATCTTCTGGTCTCAATATCTCCAGCTGCGTCACGGATGATTTCTTGGTGCTGAGTTCTCCTCTTGCTCTGCATATTGCCTCTGTGGCTTGAGGCTAATAACAGACACTGTTATAATGATCCCGTGTCACTGGCATAATGATCTACTCGGCCACTCAACTGATGGAATATAACAACTATAACACTCCTTTATGTATATCAGTCATTAAAGAACTTGGACTCCTACGTCAGCCCCGTTACATCCACAGAAGCTTTCGGCGAAAGTTTGTTTACTCCCGGTCTGGTGACACCATCCCTTCCATCTGGGCAGCTGTGTGCCCTGTCGCATCTCTTCCACGTCATCACAACACTGACACTCTGTGGACTAATAGCACTGGAGATACTGCAACAGCGCCACACATGGAGATAGACAGAAAACGTGGAGTGGATTTTAGCCTACTTCGGCCAGTATCCTGCTTCCAAGCAGACCCTCAGTCGGTGGATTGTGGATGCCATTAACATTGCCTACGAGTCCTCTGACCTCCCTTCGCCGATGTGAGTCAAGGCTCATTCCACTAGGATTGTGGCGGCCTCCAAGACCTTCCTCGCAGGTGTCCCAATACAGGACATCTGCAATGGTGCGGGATGGTCTACGCCCCTGGCCTTTGTCAGGTTCTATGGCCTGGACATGCAGGCCACCCCAGTCTCTTCCGTCCTCTCGCAGCGTGGATATCTTGTTTCCCTAACGTTTACGGATGCAGCTCGAGTTCCTGAAGAGGAACGTCTCAGGTTACATATGTAACCCTAGTTCCTCGAGGGAACGAGACGCTGCGTCTCGATGCCACAATTCCGGCATCCCTGTCGGCGCTTGCTTAATTCCAGAAGCTGACGCCGGTTTCACCGCACGTGCTTTTGTACCAGTTGGTCATTACGTCACCTCGCCCGTGACGTCTCGCCCATCCATTGGACAGATTTCACTTGTATTCAGTGCCGGTTCCCCTAGCATTTTTGGACGCAGCATCATCTTCGAGGAATTAGGGTTACATACGTAACCTGAGACATTCTTAATGCAAATTTTTCAGCATCTTTGAAGGCTGAAAGAATTTATGGGCACAAGAGGATATGCTAAATTTTCAAACCAAGTCATTTCAGTTTTCTTCAATTCCAACAGTACCATGACCAACAACAGTTACTGCTTCATTTAAACTTCACTCTGTAATATGGCAAAGTATGATAGTACGGTTATATCATTGGTTAAACTTCAATGTCTTCTCTTTCCAGATATAAATGAATGTCTGTTCAGTTCATCTGTCTGTGGTCCAAATGCCAACTGCAGAAATGAAATGGGAAGTTACAATTGCTCATGTCTGGGTGGATTCACTGCAACAAACTCAGGTCTCCCCATCAGTATCAATAACACGTGTACAGGTGCATTCTATATTCAGATATTTATAAAACCTTGAAAGTTTTGCTCATGCCTGTTACTGTAAATTTATGCACGCAGTGCATAAGGATAATTATATTTTTAATACTCATCAGATTTTTAGGTAAACTATTTTTAATCTCTTCCTGTGAAAAAGATGTGAATGAATGTCTTAAAACATCAGAGGTCTGTGGTCCAAACTCTTATTGCACCAACTCAAATGGGAGTTACAGCTGTTCCTGCTTGGGTGGATTTGCTGTAACAAATAGCAGTGAACCAGTCAGCACCAGCAACCCATGCAATGGTGAGCATGTAGAACATATATAACATGTAACAAATGTAGAACTGGGTTCTACTTTCACATATGCTTAATTTCAATAATAACCTAGCTTTTTAAAATTGAACACTACAGTTCTGAAGCGTCAGTTTGTATTTGCCCTACATGATTCAAAGCTGATGTGCTTTATGGTTGTTGTCAAACTGGACATTTTAATCTTCTCAACAGCCATATTTTTTATCACTTGTTTTATTTCAGATATTAATGAATGTCTCAACTTCTCGTTGGTGTGTGGGCTGAATGCTAACTGTTCCAATCACAACGGAAACTATTCATGCTCTTGTTGGGAAGGATATAATGTTTCAAAGATTAATGAAACTATTAATAGCAGTAACCCATGCATAGGTGTGATTCATTTATTTGCATTATCATGATTTTTAGATGTTGTTCAAATTTCTAATTACATTTTTTTGATGTAATTACAAAATTATTGAGATATTGTTCTAAAATGTGTTATTTTCTTTTCAGATATAAATGAATGTCTGATGAGTCCATCTGTATGCGGTCCAAATGCCAACTGCACAAATGCACTGGGAAGTTACAATTGCTCATGTCTGGATGGATTCACTGCAACACACTCAAGTCTCCCCATTAGCATCAATAACACATGTGCAGGTACATTTTATATTCAGATATTTGTAAAAAACTTGAAAGTTTTTCTCATGCCTGTTATTGTAAATTTAGGCACAAAAAGCATAAAGAAAAAATTATATTTATGACTTGACCATCATATTTTTATGCAAACTATTTTTTATCTCTTCCTGTAATAAAGATGTGAATGAATGTCTTAAGACATCAGAGGTCTGTGGTCCAAACTCTCATTGCACCAACTCAAATGGGAGTTACAGCTGTTCCTGCTTGCGTGGATTTACTGTAACAAATAGCAGTGAACCAGTCAGCACCAGCAACCCATGCAATGGTGAGCATGTAGAACATATATAACATGTAACAAATGTAGAAGTGGGTTCTAGCTTCACATACATATATTCTCAACTGCAATAATTACCTTGATTTTTTCTTTGTTATAATTGACAGCTGAATTTCTGAACAATCAGTTTCTATTTGTCATGCATGATTCAAAGCCGACATAATTAATGGATGCTGTCAGACTGGACACTTTAATCTTGTCAGCAGCCATGTTTTTATCATTGTTACCATGTTTTATTTCAGATATTAATGAATGTCTCAACTCCTCGTTGGTGTGTGGGCCGAATGCTAACTGTTCCAATTACAATGGAAACTATTCCTGCTCCTGTTGGGAAGGATATAGTGTTACAAAGATGAATGAAACTATTAATAGCAGTAACCCATGCATAGGTGTGGTTCATTTATTTGCATTTTGATGTTTTTCAGATGTAAAACTTTTTTTCTAATTATAGTTTTTTTTCTGTAATTAGAAAATTATTAGAAATATAGAGATATTGTTCTGTAATGTATTATTCCCTTTCCAGATATAGATGAATGTCTGTTCAGTTCATCTGTATGTGGTCCAAATGCCAGCTGCAAAAATCAGCTGGGAAGTTACAGTTGCTCATGTTTGGATGGATTCACTGCAACAAACTCAAGTGTCCCCATCAGCATCAGTAACACATGTACAGGTACATTCTATATTCAGATACATATAAAGCCTTGAGAGTTTTTCCTCATGCCTGTTATTGTAAATTCAAGGACATGGTGCATAAAGATAAATATTTTCTATGGCTTTAACAATCAGATTTTTACTAATTTTTCATCTCTTCCTGTAATAAAGATGTGAATGAATGTCTTAAGATATTAGACTTCTGTGGTCCAAACTCTCATTGCACCAACTCAGTTGGGATTTACAGCTGTTCATGCTTGAGTGGATTTGTTGTAACAAATAGCAGTGAACCAGTCAGCACCAGCAACGCATGCAATGGTGAGCATGTAGAACATATATAACATGTAACAAATGCAGAACTGGGTTCTACCTTCACATATGCTTAATTTCAATAACCTAGCTTTTTAAAATATATTGTCAATTTTCTTCAATTCCAATAGTACCACCACCAACAACAGCATCAATAACAACATCATCAACACCACCACCACCAACAACAACACCAACAGGTATTCACAGTAAAACAGGGTTCTACCTTCACATATGCTTAATTTCAATAATAACCTAGCTTTTTAAAATATCTTGTCAATTTTCTTCAATTCCAATAGTACCACCACCAACAACAGCATCAATAACAACATCATCGACACCACCACCACCACCACCACCAACAAGAACAACAACACCAACAGGTATTCACAGTAAAACAAAATCTGATGTTTGGTTTCATGCAGGTGCAAACAGAGTCCAAACGGCAAGGCAAATGGTAAATCCAGGAAACACGGGCAAGAATCAAAACACTAGAAAAACACACAAGGCATGAGACTATGACAACAATGAGGGTTCCATATCGCAGCTAAAACTAGGAGAGTTATAAATGATAGAGTTATAAACAATACTGGAACTAAACAGAAAAACACCGAATGGCTCGGTAAGGCAGCTAACATTACGGGAGTGATAAACGCAATACAATACTCAGCCCAGACAGAGAGGAAGTTCAAGGCTTATAAAGCTTGTGTAATTAGTGCAATCAGCTCTGTGATCAGAGCAATGTGAGATTGGTGACAGCTATGTGTCATCAGTACAATGGATGATGGGAATTGTAGTTCGTGGGTGAAGTGCAACAGTAGTGTGGTGCAAAAGTCAATGTGATGGAGGAGTGACCTCTGGTGGTGAGTAAACGGAAGTCCATAGACCAGATTCATGACACAATGCATGTCAATAACTAATAACAGGAAATATGTTTTTATTAATTTGTGGTGTTATCATGAATTAATGTTTCTTGGGGGGGCATCAGTGTTCTTCTTGTGTAACCCCTCTGACTGGTTAGTATTTGTATTGTTTTATGATTAGAGATTGAGGGTTGTTGCTTAAAACTGTTGATACATTATGCATAATTGTGCACTTATTTACAGTTATTGGAATGTCAATGACAATAAATCAGAATTTTGACATCAGTCTTACCGACCCTGAAAGCAAGACTTACAAAGATTTATCTGGACAAACTGAGTCAACAGTGAGTATTCTGTGCTTCATTCTTAATGAAATGTATTGTTTGTGTAATTTGTTTACGAAAAAAATAGTTTGAATGCTATTTATAAAATGGTTATATCCAGTCCTTGATTATTGATTGATCAACAGCTGTGTTTTATTCACAATAAAGCATGGCAATGACCGCTTCACTCCACGGTTCTGTGTATCACTGACCAATCAGAATCATGGACTAATAGTTTTATATTACTTTTTATTTCATTACATTTTTGTATTTGTTTTTCCTTAACATCCAGCTGACAGTCAGAAACAGTCCAAATATACTATCCAAAATCTAATATCCTCACATGGACATAACGTTGTAACATGTATTAATACACACAATTACTTTATTTAATTGTATTATTTGAAAATAATGCTTGGCATTTTTTACAGATTAATCTAAGTTATTCTAATAAGCTAACTGGCTACATTATTGGTTCTACAAGCATCTTTAGATTCAGGTATGATCTACCATTTACATTTTCAACTCTAAATTCCAATTAATAACTGCTTTATCAAACAAATACATTGTCAATACATGTCTTCAAATTGGTCTGGTTTGTGTTTTGCTCCATAGGCCTGGTAGTGTTTTAGCAGACTACACAATAAGTGCAACATCCAACAGCCTTGATTTTAGAGCAGCAAACACACAGATTTCTGGCTCTCTAAGGGCACAAGGCATAGATGTAGCTGAAGATGCTTTTGCTCAAAGTGGTAAGCGTAGCCAGTGCCTAATCTAAAACCTTTCACATTCTCTAGTTTCATCATATTTCATGTTATTGTTTGGGTTTAGTTTTATGTTGGCTGATATTAGCTGTATGTTTTTTATTTACAGATCAAACCGTCTTCACAGCAGATCAGTTATATCCTCTGCAAAAGGTGGACCTGAAATGTAAAGAGCCAGACTTTGCAAAGGGACAAATAAAATGGACATTGAATAACAAAGATCTTGCAGAAAACACAAAATATTTAATTTCAAATGACAACAGAACTCTCACTATGAAAAACGCTAGTGAGAGTGACAGCGGTGAGTGAGATAACACTTATTTTTGCCTCATCTATGATATGACATAGCAAAGTGCCTGACTGCTGATTGTTTTAAATAACAGACTGCTGTAAAACCGTGCCACAGTTTGTTTTATGCACATTAGCATATTGATATACTATAGCATATAATTATATGAAATTATACTATGGCATAGATTATGAACTCTTCAGCTAATCGAAATTAAGCTGTTTTCATAGTATGCTAATGTCATAAACATCACCTCATTGATAAAGTTTTGTTTTACGAGCAAATAAATAAATACATTCTAAAAGGTGTGAAGTTCTTTCATGTTTAGAAACCTTGTACAGTAAACAAAACATACTCGGTATACTAAATTTGCTTAATACATTGATACTGTAGTGTTTTTTCCCCCCATACACAGGTCAATATTCATGCATCATACAAAGGAATACAATACCCTATATTCAGTGGCAAAACATCATTATTCAACAACGCCCCAGTATCATTGTGGGAGATAACTACCGTGTTTTTCCATGTGATGGCAGCAGTTTACAACTGAAATGTTCTGTTGATGTTGGCTACAATATTGAGTGGGTCATGGGTGGAAAAGTACTAAATTCAGGTTGAACATACAAATTTATGTTTTGTTTTTGTTTTTTCTATAAATGTTATTGAGTGTAATTTAATCTTTAATTCAATTCTCCATGTTATTAATGTTTCCTAGTAAATCCATTTCTCTTTTTATACAATCAGGATCTGACAGTATTACATTAATCTATACTACTCAAAAAGGAAATTGTACAGAAGAAACCTTTACATGTCGTCTCAAGGATTTTCCACAACTACAGATTTACAGTTACAGCTATAGCAGCGTCACAGTTAAGACAAGCCTGGAAGGTAAGCCTTCAGTTTCTCATTCTTTTCAGCATTAAAGTGCTTTTCACTGTTGTACAGTTGAATAGTTTTAATTAAACAGTAGATATTTTTTTTGATCATTTCACAACTGATTCTGGTGTTGACTGTTCTGGTCCTATTATTTACTCATTTGACTCTAGTTATTTACGACGTGTCTACATAGTGTGCAAGATTGCAAGGGTACTTTCAAGTCCCAAAATGCACAAAGTGTAATGTGATGTTCTATCATTTTCCTTCTGACATTTAATCAAATACTTCAGATTATGACTGTAAAAATGAAGAACTTGGAGTTGGAAAAACAGATGAAGTGAAGACAGGAGTCTGTGGAACAGGCTTTAAAGGCACCATAACTTACAAATGTGAATCAAATGTTTGGAAACCAGTAGAGGACAACTGTGTACTTGAAGTTATCGACAACCTTAAAAACAAACTCGAGGTAATCTATTGATCATGTATCTACCTACAATGATCTGGCCCTTTTAGAGGTTTCTAATATTTGTTTTGTGCTTTTCAATTTAGTCCTTGACTGTGTTGGAGATGCCAGGCTTTATGGCTAACCTCAGTTTTGCCACATCAGAGTATAATATTAATATAACCCAGTCTGCTGCTACTGTCAAAGCAATTGTTGACATACTCTTTAAAATTGCTGACTTGTCACAAACTACTGTCATCAGTGAAACAGTGATGGGGGTATGTATATTCACATTTAAGCTTATAAAATTTAATATGTAGACATTTTATGCTTATTGAATTAAACTAATGTTTAGTTGAGAGAAACTATTGATAATTAATTTTACTTACTGTAATTTTGTATTGTGATAGCCATTCTCTCCATTAATATGGATTAAACCTGTTCATTATTATATTATATTAAATGATATTAGATTATGAGGAATTCTTTATAAATAATATGGCAGATCATGTTTTTATATTAGGTTATAGTAATATCTTATAATATTTTGTCTTAGTAAATTATCCAAATATCTTATACTGTATATTAAATATTTCCACATTTATGGGCTAAAATTCATAATTTAATACAGAATTTTATATTACATTTCCAGAATTTCCTGAAAACAATGGACATTATTGTATCCGGTAATGTCAGTGATACATGGAACAAACTGAACAAAGGCAACAACACACAAAACACCAGCATTAAACTTCTGAGCGCTATTGAGAATATAAGTGACCGTCTCACAGATGAGTTTGATATTTATGAAACATCCATTCAGCTGAATAGAACCGCAATTAAAAGCTCATTCAATATAACATCAGCACTGCCAAACTCAACTACAGAGATTGTGATACCACAGGTTCCTCAAGAGACTACCATAACCATCATAATCTTCACAACTCTTGACAATGTCCTACCTTCTCAAGGTACTAATGACAGCAGGAAATCAGATGTGCGCATCAATGGAGATGTGGTTGTTGTTAAGGTTAATGAATCCCTTAACAACATTTCTTTTACATTTGACATTACTAATCAGTCTTTGGGAAATCCTCAGTGTGTCTTTTGGAACTTTAGTCTCAACACATGGGATTCCACTGGATGTGAAGTAAAGCAGACCAGCACTGGCAAGATTACATGTGAATGCAACCACACAACCTCTTTTTCAATCCTAATGTCACCGTTTTCCATTGATCACATAGCCTTAGCCTATATAACTTACATTGGCGTAGCTATTTCGATGGCCAGCTTGATTATATGCCTCATTATTGAGACTATCATATGGAAGTCAGTAAGAAGAAATGACACATCCTACATGCGACATGTCTCAATAGTCAACATTGCCGTGTCCCTGCTGATCGCAAACATCTGTTTTATCATTGGAGCTGCAATCGCAGACAAAGAGCAGCCAACCACAGAGGCTCACTGCAATGCACCAGTTTTCTTCATGCACTACTTTTACCTGGCTATTTTCTTCTGGATGTTAATGTCAGCACTGTTGCTCTTTTATCGTACAGTCATGGTCTTGTCTCAAATGTCAAGGGCCAAAATGATGATCATTGCCTTCACAGTCGGTTATGGTGCACCTTTGCTCATAGCGGTCATCACTGTTGCGTCAACAGCTGGACATCAAAAGTATACTTCCAAACAAGCATGCTGGCTGAACTGGTCTGACTCTATGGCTCTGCTGGCATTTGTGATTCCAGCTCTCACTATTGTAGCCATAAACCTTGTGGTTTTGATTGTGGTTCTGTACAAGATGTCGAGGAGAGGAGTTGGTTCTGCAACTCAACCAGATGAGAAACATGCTCTGGTGGTCATTGCCAGATGTGTGGCCATTTTGACTCCTATCTTTGGTCTAACATGGGGATTTGGAATTGGAACCATGGTGTCACGGGAATTAGGCATTCATGTGGTGTTTGCACTCCTCAATTCACTGCAGGTACTATTTTATAATGTCAATTTTATAGTAAGATTACATTTTGTGTATCTATTCAAATTTCTGCAATCCACTAATACTGCACATTAATTTATTAGAAATGCCCATTTTGTTGTTGTTGTTGTTGTATTTTAAAATTGAACCATATTGCAACTGATACCTTCATGTATTTTTAACACTTCTTTCTATTAGGGATTCTTTATTTTGGTGTTTGGAACACTTTTAGACAGCAAGGTATGAGTTTACTTCTATTGTACAGAGCTTAAGTAAAGTTGTTATTAAAAATGTAATTTTGAATTGAATGTAGGTATCTGCCATAATGTTATGTATAAACCATTGTTTTGTATGAAGTTATGTATAAATTTGACAACAGTATATCAACTGGGTGGGGTTCATTTACACTGTTACTGATTATCCTGCTTATGTAAATGCCCACCAACTATGTGAACATTATGTGAATATTGGTTTGAGTTGAATATATTTAACAATTTTATCTGTAAAAAAAACAATAGCCCACTACAAACAATTATCCTAGCAGCAATACAGACACTGCAACAGCATTACAGTAATATGACTATCAAAGTTCGTACCAAAGCCATTTTTTATTACAATCAATAATTTCAGATACTGCCAGCTGCGTTTGTATGAGGATAAGATCAAAAACTTGAAAAGCATGAAAGTAGAACCAGTTGCCATGAACAATATTATGGAAATGAATAATGAACAAATATTAGGAAATATGTGGCCACTGAAAGGCCCAAATGACAAATTAGAATCAAGTACATTTTCTAATTTTCAGAGAGCTGTGTAATAAGCAGACATTTAAGAACCTTTCACAAAATTTCTAGATGCTAATTAGAAGTCTTTGATTGCAGGTTCGTGAGTCACTACCAGGGAAATGGTTGCTACAGAAACTTTCAAGCCGTACCAAGGTAAATGCCATTCTGTAATAACTCATACTTATATGAGCTCTTTTACTAGCTTTTATCCCCTTCTTAAATGTTTTTACATTGATATACATGATTTATTTTGACTGATATCTCCCTACAGAGCACCAGTACAGGATCATCATCTACATCTGGCCTGCCTTTCTTGCAAAGGACGCAACGGAGGCGTAAGTAGATGGCATATATGAAAGCTAATATTTATGACTATATTTTCAATTGGATGAATCTCTAATGTTGTTACACAGTATTTCTCATTTGGATAAATGTGACTGCTAAATAATTTAATGTGAATACAATAGACACTTCATTGAGTAAATTGCATCCATCTGTTTTCAGATGTGTACAACGTATCCGAAGCCAACCTTTCCTCAGCAGTTACATCTTCAGACAGCTCCAGTGGCTCATATGCTAATATGAACACTTAAAGTGTTTCTGTTACTGCATGTTTGAATTATTTGTTTAAAATTAATATTACAATATGCCTTTATAATGTATTGTGTAACGTTCTGTGAATGCAGTGATTGGTGTATGGACTTTTATCTTGATTTCTTCTTTTTTTTTTTTTTTTTACAAATGAAGAGTAAGTTTCAAAGTTGACTTTTTCAATACTGTTTTTCTGCTCAGTTATGATAAATTCCATTGGTTTCCAAAATTTCTAAGTGTTACTACAACATCACCAATAATGAAATGCCTCTTCATATTGTATTTATTTAAAGCTGCAGTCTGTAAGTTTGGCTTCAGCACAGATGAATCTAATGCTTTGAGGTGAATGTGTAGCTGTCAGTCACCGCACCAGTGAGGATGCTTATTGTACTTCAAAAACACAGATTCAAGCCTATGTCTTGGATTATATGACCGAAATAAGAATTTTCACCGTATATTGCCATCTGAACAAGTAAGTAACAAGTCTGCCATGTTTGTTCTGACCAACTGAGGAAAAAAGTATTACCATAAATCGCGCTGCCAATGGTGATTTAATCTAAAGATCGGTTAGCTCATATCACATCAAACCGTGCAAAGTATTATTATTGTTATAGCCTACTTTACTCTTAAATTATTAATGATGAAAACATCAGCATTGCGTGACTATAGTGTGTATTAGTGCCCAAACTTGCTTTTTGTGTTTGATTTTGACCCAGCAAGCAATACAGAAATACAAAACGAGTTGCTTAAGATACTTAAAGCTGCAACTTTTTTTGGTTAAAAATGATCCAAAATCAATATTTGAGCAAGTATATAACCGGCAAGTGTTCAAAACTCTCGCCTTAACTTAGCCTGATTCACAACGGTTATCTTATAATAATGTTTTCTAATTTGAGTGGTACGGGTAGGTTTTCGCGGTAAATTCGAGCATGGCACTGTGTCATTACGTCACGTCTGTAAACATAAAGAAGTTGTCCCGGCTACTAGGCTATCGCATGTGAGGACATACTGTCTTTTGACATTTAATATAGTCTGGGCATGTACAAAATCTATGTCAACTTACTTAGCTATTTGCCTTTTGAAAAAGTGAGGCAATACTTTTCTGTTTCTCTAGCTTCATCTTTCTGGTTGTGCCAAGCAGACTACAACAAATTTGTGTTGCTGCTGAGACAGACACAAGAAAGACTGCTAAATTCCCTGCCTGTTTGTTTAGGACCGCTATCAGCAGACGGTGTACCGTACTGTTCCATTATTTTCTCCTTGTCACTAAAAGATGTCTGAAATAAACATTTTAAAACAAAACATTGGTGTGTATGGCTTGAATTACAATGATTGTAATGTTCGTTGTCGGAAGTCAGAAACAAAACGAAACACCTTTGTGTGCTGCTGAGGGAAACGCAACAGTTCTGCTTTATTTCGAATTATTTTCCAAATAGAGCAGAACTGTTGCGTTTTCCCCACAGCACACAAAGGTGTTTCGTTTTGTTTCTGAATTAATCTGTCATTATTATTTTTTTTTTTCAACAAATCAGATGAATTAATGATTCATTGAGAGCTTTAAATGTGAATTGGTGGATCGATAAGAAGTTGTTTAAATTAATATAATAATTAATACTTCTGACTCATCAATTTTCTTAAAAATGGTTTAAAGGCTGAAATGTGAAGTGTATCATTTTATAAAACTTTTTGCTTTTGTGCAAACTTGTCTCTGGACTGTAAATCATGTTTTTTACAGTCATTTTACAGTTTAATAGTTTACCATAGACATTGCCCTACCCTGTTCATATGGTATTAAATTTAGTTGTGCAGTCTTAAAAAGTCTTAAATTTGAGCTTAAAAATCCTGCAGCAACCCTGAAGGGTAATACCACATCTAAATGTTACTTCATGTATCTTCAATGGTAAGATGGATTTGATTTTATTCGACTGTTAACAATAGCCAGTTATTCATTCTCACCAATAAAGTATTCAGAGGAAATCTGTTTTCATTTATATATATGAAAATGTGGTTCATTTTGTAGATTTGCATTATGAATTAACACAACACTGCATGATATTGTGGTACTTCAGCTAGTATACTATCTTTATGGTATTGTGACATGGACATTAGTTGCACTGAAACTTTATAATCATTTTCAAGGAAAATTTCAATTTCATTATGGCTAGGATAAAATACACAATAACAAGGATAACACAATAAATTTAATTGGTATTTTGGTCACAACTAGGAAATGTTTTTTTCCGAAGTCTGGTCACCATAATTTTGAACATTTGATTACAAAACAAACTGCCAACTTAACACACTTACACTTACCCTTTTCTTTTTCTTTTTGGCAAACCTTGCTCATTTGGGATGGGCACATACTTTCCTTGGGCGTTTTTCATTTTCATTTTGAGTTCTTTCATATTGTTACTGTTTTGTACAGTTTTTAATGTGCTATTGTCATGCCAGTCAGTGCAGGCCTACGTATTTTATAATTTAGGTAATTAAGTTGATTTTAGGATCTTCAAAATTCAATTATAAAATGGATAATTCCGTTCCTACATTTTGATTGGTTGAGCTGCGTTCGAAGCTGTAAGGTCCACACATTTGGCCCAAAGAAGGTATCTAATGGTGGCTGAAGGTTTCCTGCATGTTTGGTCTTTTCAATGCGCAAAGTTCTTTAATTCAAGTTAAACTCTAATCCGACTCCATTTTATTATGACCTCGTATTTAGGTTGAAATGCAAATTGGTTGTTTGTCTATTTCTAATTAGTATTCTTCTGATATTTGATTATTCTAGTTAACTCTTGACTTTATATTTACTCGCTCATTCGGGTGCACATATTGCTAACAAGGATACAACGTAATCTACTAGAGTCAATAATTACAGAGTAAAACAGAATAAGGTCAAATGTAACAATTTATTATCAGTCAGGTAAATAATGTGTTATGCCAATTACATAGCCAATTCAAAGAGAGCAAATCATATCAATACAAAACATAGAATTCTCAAAGATAAATCTACGAGTAAAATATGCATGTCACAGGCCGGGGCAGGCGACCGGACCTTTCTACACCGCCCCTCTGAACCGTACCACCTCAAGGAGCTAGCAGAGAACACCACCAGACCAGACAATCAGATAAAAGATACAAAGTTCGTCTTTATTGAATTAAAAGTATTTTTAAGATAAAATGGCACTCGATCCACTCAGTCTTCCTAGAATCCTCTTCGAAGCAGGCCAAGACAGCGAGAGAGGAATAACTCAGCCAGAGAATGGGAAGTACGTAGAACTCACAGCTTTATCAGGTTCTCCAAGCCTTAGCAGACTCTTCGCTGGACTCAGACAAAGGATAGAGGGTTAGTATAACTCACAGCTTTACCAAGCTCTTCGCTGGAATCAAACAGAGGATGGAGGGTTCATTTAACTCAGTTTTAGCAGGTTCTTTGCTGGACTCAGACAAAGGATGAGGATTCGTAGAACTCAACTTCACAGGCTCGTCGCTGGACTCAGGCAGAGGATAAAAGGTACGTGTAACTCTCAGCTTTAGCAGGTTCTTTGAGCTTTCGCAGGCTCTTGGTTGGACTCAGACAGAGAATGGGGGGTTCGTATAACTCACAGCTTTAGCAGGCCCTTCATTGGACTCAGACAGAGGGTGGAGGGTACGTATAACTCACAGCTTCAGCAGGCTCTTCAAGCTTTAGCAGGCCCTTCATTGGACTCAGACAGAGGGTGGAGGGTACGTATAGCTCACAGCTTCAGCAGGCTCTTCACTGGACTCAGACAGAGGATAGCAGGTGCAGATAACTCACAGCTTTAGCAGGCTCTTCATTGGACTCAGGCAGAGGATGGAGGGTACGTATAACTCACAGCTTTAGCAGGCTCTACAATGAACTCAGACAGAGGATAGAAGGTGCAGATAACTCACAGCTCTGTATAATACACTCCACCAGCACTGGTTAGCGAGACCCAATGCCCCTCGAGTGAGGCAATCCAACAGGTCAAAGGCACGAACAAAGGCAGACTTTACTCCCCACACTCGTGTATTAAATAAAGCACTCGAAGACTTCACACGTGTAATTGTCCAACACACACTGCAATCCACACACTCACAGTAAACTAGGGCCTCTGCTCGTAGCTCCGACCAGACGCCTCAGTCTTCAATAGCGCTGTAACCCAGGGGCAATCGAGAGGATGGATAACAGCCAACAGTATTCGCTTGGGAAGAATCAAATCAACATGATGTTTAGTTTTCAAACCCTCGTCTTCGATACATTTGGACGACCCAAGATGACAAAATATGGAAAACGGCAGGCAGGAAGACAGCGGGAGAGAGTGATGGACGACCACAAGCACCCTTGCTTGGAGAAATTAGCACATCAGAAAACTTAGTTACTGGCCAGCAATCATCTGACCATCACATCCATGGAGAAACACAAAGCTTTATAAAGCAATATAAACGGGTAGGATGGTACTTAACTCGTTCCAAAAGATAACATGTGTACATCCGTCCTTCAGTCTCCAAAGTCCTCCTTTTCAGCATCAATGTTTCCTCTGATCAACAGCCTGCAAAGAGCCGTCCCTGCCCCACTTCCTCTCCTCGCGATCTCTCACTCGCACTGGTTTCCTCCTCTTATCTCCTGCTTACCCACCACCATGCCTTTTTATAATCCACATCTCAATTACGTGTCTCAATCGCCGATCGCCACCCTCTCATCACACACCTGACACTCATTTCCTCATCTAATCACCCGTTTACTCACAACTCACGGGACAACCGGAACCGGCCAGGTGTTACACCGGTACAGTTCCGGCAGGGAAACATCTTCCCGCACAAAGGTTCCGCCTGCCTCTAGTCACTCCGTGACACATACCTGACTTTATAGAAATACATAGTGTGAAGTATTGAGACACACCACACTACGGACTTCTACTCGATCCTTTTGCAACATTTCCTTAAGTACTTCAGACCAAGACCAATACCCCCTGAGATGGAGACAGGAACTAACAATTGTTAGTTAACACCTATTGTGACAAAAGGTCATTTTGCATGAAAAACACTGGGAACTGCACATCCTCTACAGTGTGCATAATAGGGTCTGTATTACCTTTTAGTTTACTTCTTATAAGAATGAGACCATTGTACCAGTTGCCCTGAGACAATTCAAATGATATCAAACATGACTGTAAATATCACTTGCATTAATGTAGAACATTACATTCTACTATTGACCATTCTGAGTGAGTTCAGTGAAGGGAAGGATGGGTGAGGGGAAGAGGGGATGAAAAGGAACGGATGCATATGTCAGCGAGGCGTTTCCCGCATTTTCTCTCAGTGGGATGTGGAGACAGATGTCTATATGTTAATGCACTGTGTGTGTGTTGTCCATCTCAGACGTTCAAAGTGTCTGAGGTTCTGTAATTCTTACAAAGCTGTTGTAAATTACTCTATAAACATACACCTTTGTTTACATCTGTGTGTTGATCGGCAACCACTTTGTTGCAACTGCAACCGTTTCTGAGGAACTACATTGTTTGGCAGAAGAATAATGTTTTTTATTAATATCATTACAGTTTATTTGCTTTGTTTTATTTTGTGAAACCTTGCTACATATATGGAATAACAATTTTATAAAAGCAATAAGCCCTGTGAATCCACGGCTTCTTGGAGCTTATTGCTTTAATATAGTCACCCTTTTCCAGACAAGCCTGCTGCATTTTAAAATATAGGTGACACTCCTGGTATAGCCAGGTATACCAGGTTTAGTGTCTGGTATTTTAATGTGGCGTCACAAGGATATCTGTGTCAAGCTCCTTTCCTCCAGATGATTTTCTATTCTCTAAATGCTATGCTCTTGTGGTCTGCTCTTCATCTGTTAAAATAACAGAGAGCACTTTGAAATTTCTACCAATGTCCAGTTAATGATGGAACAAAACTTTATTATATAATATAGACGTTTAACAGAAGACAACCCCTTAATTCGATGTATAAAATTATATAGTGAGTGTATGTGTGTGTGTTAGATATAAATAGTCTTAATTGAGCTTACAGTAATCTGATGAATCATGCGTAACAAATCTTAAACACTCCCATTCGGGAATTGAATAAAAACTGTAAGGTGTGTACATACGGTTATGCAATGACAATAATAATTACATGTTATTCTGCCCATAAAAGTAGTGCATTTTTTATATACAAATGTATAACAGCAAGATGACTTTAGATATTAAAATCTTAATTTTTAGCAATTTATATAAAAAATGAAAAATAATATATGATTTGATAATGTAACCCACAGTGTTTCTGTTAAAATGCAGCCCTCTTCCCTGTTCACACAAAAGAACATTATGGTAATCAAACTTGTCTAGCAGGTGATCCACACACAATTGGTGACCTGCATAAAGGCACATTCATTCTAGTAAAATGTTAGAAGTGGATCATTTGACAAAGAAACTAATTCTCAGACCCTAAAGCTCAGCATCTCTGTGTGGTTGTTTCCAGAGGCAAGGTAAGAGTGTTTGTTCTTTTAAATGTGTAACTGCTGTAAACTGCGTTTTTGAAGTATGTTCATAGAAATACATTCTTACCTTGACTTTGAAATGTGCCATTTATTTTTTTATTTATTTTATACATTTAAAAATTTAGTCATATCATTGCTCTCTGATTCTATATGAAGTTCCTATTTTACAGATTTAAGGTGTCTGGATGAGTCATATAATTGCCTTTCATTCTTAAGAAATAGATTAAAGTGATTTTGACAGACATCAGTGAGAAACATGGCCAGTCAAGGTACAATACAACTACAATTAAACATATTTTTGGTTTACTGTATCTTCTGTCTTTCTTTACACCTGTTATTGTACCCTTGTCCTTCAAGTTAACTGTTAAAACATCTACTTACATGGATAATTCACCAAAATAAAAGAAAGAAAGAAAAAGAAAATAGTCATTTACTCACCCTCAAAGTGTTCCAAACCTTTATGAATTTGTTGCTTCTGCTGAAAACAAAAGATGATGTTTTGTAGAATGTGGGTAACTAAACAGTTGATGGTCTGACTTCCATAATATAGAAATCAAGTACTATGGAAGTCAAAGGGGACCATCAACTGAAATCTCATTTTGTGTTCAGCAGAAGAAAGAAATTCATACAGGTTTGGAACAGTTTGAGGATGAGTAAGTCATGATGAATCATTAAATGCTGTTTAAAGAAGTTTGTCAGAATACTAGTGATAGTAAAGTAAAAATATCATTACTCCTAAAAACTACTGATTAGTGTACCATATTTATTTATTCCATCCAGCTCTAATCAATAAAGACGGTTAGTCCAGATGTTTATGTATTATTCTTAAATAAATTCAAATAACTTAAATATACTAAAATATGAATTACAATTATGATCATTCAAATGTGCAAGCAAGTGAAAATAACAAAATCTGCCATATAGCAAAATATGATAAAAATGACTAAAACAAAATGTGTGTAAATATAAACACACAATAAACGGATGTCACTTGGGACAGAATGTGTTGATGTTTTAAGAAGAATGTTATGACAACATACTACATTTATATCATTTCTAACAGATATGGCAGCAGGGTAGATACATGGTATTAATTTGGGTTATTTTAATGTTAATGATAGTTTTTACCTAAAGTAGCCTGCCAAGAACACGCAAACGTGGAGATGTCCACATTAAAGCATTTCATGCAATGGACAAAGACAGCCAGTCCTAATTTTTGGCACCATTAGTCACCGCAAAAATGTTTTCCCGGTTGTTGGCTGTAGATACAAGTTTAGATATTTGGATTGTAGAAGAAGTTGTGCAGCACTGTACACATATATATTTCTTTTCTGCAACCTTTAATTTCTGGACTACATGTTAATGAATGTTTTGTTTTCCTACTACTAGTATTTTTTCCTGATGTTTAATTTCAGATACAGGACAAATATTAAAGTACTTCATATTAATCATCATGGCTGTCCTGCTGACCCGTGAATGTGGAATACGGAATGCATATGCGAATGCGCATTCTGTTTTCCCAGAATCAAGTATCGAGTTAGAGGTAGGGGAACTACAGTAGGAACAAATACAGGAATGAATGCAATTCATCCAATATGAAAAACAGAAGATTTCTGTCCTTTTCAGAACTGTCAATAAGATATTCATCTATGTTATGAATTAAATGTTTTGTACCCATTGAAAAGTTTTATTTTTTACTGGGCATACCTATTGTTTCCATAATTGTTTTTGTTGTTGATGGTTGTATTGATGTTGTTGGGGTTGATGGCGTAGATATTGATGGCTTAGATGTCGATTGTGTTGATTTTGATGGTGTTGATGGCATGTATGTTGATTGTGTGGAGTTTGATTGTGTTGAGTGTACCAAATTTAAAATATTTAACATTATGATTATAGCAATAAAACATAAAAGTAATAGTATGAAGCTGTGGTCGCATAATTAACTAATGTGATAAAATTGTATATGTAAAATAAATGTGTATTTGTGTTATTCCAGTTTAGCTACATAGATGGGCAACTGCATCATAGAAGGCCAAGAAGCACAGGTACTGAATGTGTCAGTTTGTCCTGTATACATGCAATTTCAATAAAAGTGTTATCCATATAATAAAAAAAGATACATTAACTTAATATACTTTGACATTTTTGGGGGAGGAATTTTGTCGGTCAAGGGCTTTGTCTTGTACTTTACTATTTGCCTGCACAATTATTAAAGTCACATTAATTTTCCTGTATGTATAGACCTATTGGAATACTTTGTGGTTGTGAAAATGAATGTATCCCAAGCTGTGGTGATTGAACAGATCAAAACATCATTGGCCTTTATCATGTTTCCTTTTCAAATGGACAACAGTACAGAAATTACTTCTGCAAACATTACAACAGGTGAGCCTGTTAAACTGGTATTCAAAAGCCAGTTTTCAGCCGTCATTCTTTCTGCTTAGCTTTCATCTTCATCAATGTTGTATAAACATTCTATTGTTAACCAGTTGTGTTATATTTATGTCAGTGTGCCAACCAAATGTGACCGACTACCAGTGCATATGCGAAAATGGTTATGCATGGTCATACAACAACTGCCAGACATATGAGGCCTGTGGCGACATCAGTTTTGGCTCATGTGGATGTATCAGTGGTATTCCCAGTGATGGAGAGATGTGTGTGCTGGAGAGTGGTAAGAATGATGACCAAACAAGCCAACAGTAAATGCACTCAAAAATATGTAAAAGTGTTTGTAGTGTTAACAGAAAAATATTGTTAAAATACTAGATTTAAAAAAAGTTAATTGGTTAACTAAGTTAACCTAACATATACAGTAAAAAAAAAAAAAAAAAGTTACATTTAACAGGTAATTTTATTCATTTTAATTTTATTTTTTAAACTATAAACAGTATGAATTTGCATATTTACAGTGAAAATCTATATTATATTTAACAGCCTTATACATACTTTAAACATTTTTTTATGTGTTTAAAGTATTTTATGTGTTCACCCTCCCCCTACATTCCCTTACATAAGAAAAAGCATAAGAATAATAACAAATATAGTTAAGACATAAACAAATAATCAAACAAAGTATCAAACATCTACAAGTCCCTTTCTTTTAAAGAGCACAACCAAATCCCTGAGTTCCCTTACTCAGAAATAAATCAAAAGCAAGTAGGAGGAACGATTGCCCTGATGGGAGAAAGTCTCTCTTCCCTCTACAGGTCCACCATTTCTTATATTTCCATTCCTTCCCATCGTTATCTAATCACCCCAGGCATCTCCAGATTGAACTCAGCTGATTGGAGCACCTGTCTTGTGACGATGAGAGAGAGAGAGAGAGAGAGAGAAAAGAAAATAGAGAAAGGAGAAAAAGCAAACAGAACGTCTCATCCAACACATATACACAATTATATAAACATTGAATACGTCCTCGGATGTAACAATTTAGTTGCTAGTGCCAGGGCCCCGTGGAAAGGGGAAGCTGTATTCCTCCAAGTGGAAAGTTTTTGATTCACGGTGTTTAACCCAGGTGGGCCCAGTCAGCTACCCTATAGGTCCAGTGCTGGAGTTCCTACAAGAAAAGCTTGCGGCGTTAAGGGCTGCTACTACCCTGAGAGTTTATGTTGTGGCCATGGGAGACATTGGTTGGTCTCCACATTTATGCATGGGGTTAGGCGGCTGAGGCCAGCACTCTCCTTGTAGCTCCTTCTTGGGACTTATCGGTTGTCCTGGAGGGCTTAATGGAAGCTAAGTTGGGGATTTGCAAGATCTCTCTGTCAACGAAATGTGTATGGACTTTGCCTCTGGTCTGGTTAAAGAACCTTTACAACCCAGGCCAGGTTATGTTTCAAAACAAGGTCTTGTCCACATCATTTCACTCTCAGGTGGTCACTCTTCACTCTTTCCATCCTCTTCCTTTTGCTTCAGGTGAAGATGAGAGACTTCACATGCCCTGCCCTGTCCAAGCTTTGAAGCTCTATGTGAAGCGCTCTAGCCATTGGAGAAAATCTCCTCAGCTGTTAGTATGCTTTGGTGTTGGCCGCCATGGGCTTGCCGCATCGAAGCACAAAATTTCTTTCAGGGGGCGAGGGAAGCTATTTTGCTGACTTACGAGGTGCACGGTCCTTCTTCACTTCTCAGTGTTTGGGCACACTCTACTAGGAGTGTGGTTTCCTCTCAAGCTTCTTTTAGAGTGGTCTCCCTAGAGGATATTTGTATAGCGGCAGGATGTTCCTCTGCGCTCACTTTTATCACGTTTTATCATTTGGATCTTGACATGGCTCTTGGTTCCCGGGTCTTGTCCATTTGAACCAGCCGTAGATACAATCTTGTTCATCATTGGGCCAGTTACGGCAGCATTTTAGCTTGGCGTGTTTGGTATATCGTTCCCATTGCATCATAGCTACGCAGCATCGAGTGAACCTATGAAAGAGAACGTCTCGGTTTACTTGCGTAACCCATGTTCTGTGAGTAGGGGATGAGATGCTGCGTCTGCTGCCAAGCTCCTCGCGCTGCAGATAAGTGGCCTTTTTTTGGCAGAGAAATCTGAGGAGCAGATGGCGCGTTCACCAGTATACGGATGGCGACGTAAGAACATCGGGGCGGCACCCGCGCCATCAGCCAATGAATTGGCATGATTTCCATAGCTTCAGACAATCGGCACAACCAGAGGGCATTCCCATTGCCTCATAGCTACGCAGTGTCTCATTCCCTAACATGGGTTACACAAGTAACCTGAGATGTTTTGGGGGCCTGAAAACACAAATTTTTGAAAACGGTTTTAAAGTCCAAGCTTTGAAACATTATACCATTATACCATTATAATGGTATAATTACACATCTCTGTGTAAACTACAAAAACGTGAATTTGTGAAAATGGTGATGTCATGCATGTACGCATTACTTGTTCAGGTATGTGTGCCGGCACTTAGTGTTTCTTTATAAAGCAGCATTTTTAGTCATTTCACAGCTCTGCGTGAACGGGATTTGGTTTGGCAACGTTGTCACCTGTACCCAAAAACATTTCAAAAACACAAAGGAAAAACTCTTCTGTTGTTAGTACATTGTTGTTGTGTAAATGTAATGTTTGTGATTTTTTTAAAATGGTAACATTTTAGCATAGGGACCAATTCTCACATATTGGCTGTTTATTAGTACTTAAAAAGCACATATTCTGCACGACCATATTCTGCATCCCTAATCCTATACAATACCTAAACTAAAAGTCAAAAGTCATATTTAATGGTTTGTTAATAGCGGGAAATTGACCTTAAAATAAAGTGTGACCATAAAAACTGTAATATAATGACTGCATTTTAGCAAATAATTTAGGCCTGCATTTTAAGTGGCTAAATATTAGCATAAGAATTTTTCAGATATTATCACAATGACAGTGACTGGAAATGCAAATATTTAACATACATTGAACGTATATACTTATATACTGCCCACAAAATAATGCAAAAAATTATTTATACCAAAGCTTTGCTGTGGTAGTAAAAAAATAAAATAAAACAAAAGTTTTTTCATTCAATTGTGGAACTCTCAGCCTTCTATGTTTTGAATAGGGATATCACTATCCCTATGGGGGCTGTCGTGGCCTAATGGATAGACAACAAGTTCCGAGTATGGGTCACCATACTTGGCCACACACCACTTCCCTTTCCCTTTCCTTTCCTATCATTATTCTAATCATAAAATCAGCCTCAATGACAATGGTACATTCTATTTCCAGATTTTTGTGTATTATTGTATTTTGTGTGTTATTTTGTAGAGTTTAATGGAGAATTGTAAGATTTGAAGTGTTACTAATGCTGATTTGTCAGTATCTTTACAAAGGTTTTACAGGATTTAAAGTATTTACAGGCACAAAAAGACATGCTGCATTTCAAACCCAGTCATCTAATTTGTTTCCAACAGTACCACCACCAACAATACCATTAACAGAATCTCCAACACAATCAGCATCAACAGAATCACTATCAACACCAACATCTACACCATCACTATCGTCAACAGCAACACAATCAACATCAATGCCAACACCATCAACAGAATCACTATCATCAACAGCAACACAATTGACATATATGCCATCAACACCATCAAACATAACACAATCAACATATGCGCCATCACTATCAAACTCCACACAATCAACATACACGCCATCAACACAATCGACATCTAAGCCATCAACATCTACGCCATCAACCCCAACAGCATCAATACAACCATCAATAACAAAAACAATTATGGAAACAATAGGTATGCCCAGTAAAAAATAAAAATCTGAGATTAATCATGTGATATGGTGAAGACTGACGTTAGTATAGATAACTCTTGCTTAATTCTTGTGTTAATGTCGTGTTGTGTTTTGTCTAGCCCTAGCAACTAGGTAGTATTATTATTGAGGATTGTTGTTTAAACCCGTTGTTACAATACACATAAATGTATAATTCTTTTACAGTTATTGGAATGTCACTGACAATAAATAAGACTTTTGACATCAGTCTTATTGACCGTAATAACATTACCTACACAAATTTAGCTGGACGAATTGAGTCAGCAGTGAGTATTAAATGTTTCATATTTTAAAGAAATATATTATTTGTGTAATTTGTTGATTTTTGATTATATTGTTTGAATACTATAAATACAATCAACTTATATTCTATAAAGCATATCTTTTGCTTTTTACAGATTGACAGAATTTATTCTAATAATCTAACTGGCTACGAGGCTGGGTCTGCAAAAGTCACTGGCTTCAGGTATGATTTACAATTGAAACTTTTTTGCAAAACTTTTCCATTTATTCATACTTTTTTAAACAAATATAATGTTAATACTGAGCCTTCACATTGATGTGGTTTGTGATTCGCTCCATAGGCCTGGTAGTGTTTTAGCAGACTACACAATAAGGGCAACATCCAACAGCCTTGATTTTGGAGCAGCAAACAAAGAGCTTTCTGACTTTCTAAGCAGACAAGGCATAGATGTAGTTGAAGATGCTTTTGCTCAAAGTAGTAAGGCCTTATCTAAAGCGCTTCACATTTCTTAGTTCCATAATATTTATTATTTTATTATTAGTTTGAGTTTTATTTGTTTTTGGGTGAATTGAGTTTTATGGTTTTTATTTACAGATAAAACAGACTTCACAACAGGTCAGTTATATCCTTTTCAAAAGGTGGAGCTGAACTGTACACAGCCAAACTTTGCAAAGGGACAAATAAAATGGACAGTGAATAATGAAAGTGCACTAAACAACACAAAATACTTACTTTCAAATGACAACAGAACTCTCACTGTAAAGAACGCTAGTGAAAGTGACAGTGGTGAGTGACATGAGATTTATTTTTGTATTGTCTATGATATTTAAGTGTATTTGTACGGATATACTATAGCATATGAAAATACCGCACTCATAAGAAAAATATGGTTCGTAACAATACTGGTCTTGTCATATATTGTCACCTCTATTATGATTTTAGCCTAAACAATAACAACAACATGCTGTGCCATTTAGATACTTTTAAAGACCTATTTCCAAGTATCTTCACAGTCCTCTATGATGCCTTTAAATCCATAATTAATAAACACAGTCGTTTAAGATAGTTCTGGGAGGCAATTATAAAAACAAAATACTTTGATGACAGATTTACTCGGGCATTTAAGAATAACCACAACATTTCAGATGCTGTGCAACAAGATTGGTCCGCTGGTTAGTTATAGCGCAAAGTCAAATTCATTTTTTGATGAACATGGAGGAATTTGTTCGCAAAATGCATTTCCATTTCCCCTTATTCGCATTAACCCTTTTTCGCACTAGTCAAAATACACCTCAAGCGAGCGTAAAAACTTTTTTTCCAAATTAAGGTTGTTGGTTTTTTAATTGGGTCTTTCCATCACTTGTTTTTGATGCAATACCTCAAAATTTTGCATAAAATCAGGGTGATGGAAACATACAGTGTGTAAGTTGCTCTTTCTCTCTGCAGATGTTGAGGTTGTGGGACATGACAGCATCTGAAAAACACAATTGAGTTTAGAGTTACAGGGCCCTATCATACAAGTGTTTTTATCATACAAGTGTTTTTTGCTAGTTTTAGCCCAACGCAGTTATTATTTTCACATCCTGCGCCACGTTGTTTAAATAGCAAATGCATTTGTGCCCATTTGTGCGCCTTTGGGCATGCTGGTCTGAAAACAAAGTGTGTTCAGGTGCATTGTGTCACGAGTCCGGGCTCGGCAGTTCTTCCCTGTCGCCACCAGAGGTCACCCTCTCCCTTCCTCCCGGACTCATCTACGTAATCACATACACCTGCCACCACAGCACATGCTACACCTGCTCAACCACACACACCTGTACACTTAACACTCCCAGCTGTTCTCCGTTTGCCACAGACTATATAGTCTCCCCTTTCCCAACACTCTGCTTGGTTTGTTAATTGTTATTTGTCATTGTAATGTTTCTAGTGTTTGCTCTGGGCTGGGATACACGCACCTCATTGCCGTTTTTGTATCCCAGTCCTTTTATTTTTTGTGCCGTGTTGGCCTTTTTGTTGCTGATTAAAGCACCTCACCTGCACTTGGACCCTGACCTCATCTTTTCGCGGCGCTTCTTCGCCGTGCCGTGACACATTGTTGGCGTGTTGCTATTTTGAGGCAACTGAAATAGACTACACCATTGACCAACTAAAACCTGAAAGTCTGAAGTCAATGGCGCAGTATTTAATTTTTTTGTTATTTAAAGAGCGCGTTTGTAATATGTGCCTTTAAGGTTGATTTATACTTCTGCATCAGACCTACGGTGTTGGCATTGCCTGGGTCCCAATGTGCACACTATCCATCCTAAATTCTAGGTGATATTAGTAATTTTCAATACTATTTAGGGCAGATAGGGTGGATTATTAAGCTATACTGACAGTATGTGAATGTCATGTTTATTTTGTAATTTATTTTGTAGTATTAAAAGTAGTGTGTTTGTATTATAAAATGACAAAATATGTATTTTTCTTTTTTTCCCTCTACATGCAGGCCGATACTCATGCATCACACAAGGCAATGTACCATACATTCAGTGGCAAAACATTGCTATTAAAAAACGCCCCAATATCATTGTGGGAGATAACTACCGTGTTATTTCATGTGATGGCAGCAGTTTCCAACTGAAATGTTCTGTTGATGCTGGCTACAATATTGAGTGGGTCCTGGGTGAAAAAGTATTAATGCAAGGTTCGACATAAAGAATGATGCTATAGTTCTTTAAATTTTTTATAAAACAATTACTGTTATCATTTAAACTATATATATATATAACCATTTAATTAATGTTATTCATACATTTATTTTGTTTTACTCCATAAGGAAGTGACAGTGTCACATACACCGAAAAAGGAAATTGTACAGAGGACATCTTTACATGTCGTCTCAGGGATCTGCCACAACTACAGAACTATGGATATAGCCAGAGAAGTGTTACAGTTAAGAAAATCACAGCAGGTGAGCCTTCAGTTTCTCATTCTTTTAAACATCAAAGTGCTTTTATCCCAATCTTGTGCGGTTAGATTGGATGATTTCAGCTATTGTGACGAGTTGGCTGCGTCCCCCTTATTATCATTACCACCCCGTGTAGCTCCCTGATTCAATAAAAGGATAGACGACTCTCCGACTGGTGATTCCCACACTTTATTTGAATGCTGGTCACTGATATGATCACCGTTGAATGCCGTAAGACATAGCACATCACTGTATCACTTTGTGCGAATCAACCGTAAGAGCTTGTAACAAAGAGAAAACACCAGATAAACAAACATCACTTATTCAAACATATTTAAATATAATACAAAATAACAAACAAATAATCTTACTATAAAGAAAACAGATCAAAACAACAACAAAAATAAACGGGTAACAAGAAATCTAAAACTATACCTTGTTCTCCATTTAAATCAGGACCTAAATCCTTTTGGACTCCTTATAAACCGTGAACCTTTGAAATCGTGACCATGCGCGTCTAGCTTTCGTTCCGTACTGAAATGTTTGGCGCGGACTCGCATTATATCCGCTCACGCCAATGACCGTCAAAATAAAAGACTTCTGTTACCACAACACAAATAAACTTAAATAACAAAATATCAAGAATAAAAATCAACACCAAACTAAAAATTATGTCAACTTGGAAAGAATGAAATAAAAAATTCGCCGCCCTTCACCAGGCTCCCGACGGGAGTGGGTGTGTGAGAGAGGAGGGGCGCTGAAACAGCCAGGGCTGGCGGCGTGTGATGAGGCGCACCTGACCCGAATAGAGCCTCATCACCGCCGCTGTTTAAATGCCGAGCGCGCCTCTCCTCGAGAGACCGGTCTCTTCCCCGTGCATGCACGCTGGTGTCTTCGTGGGTCCAGGAAGGGAGTGTTGAGGGATCGAGTGCTGCCGAAGACATGAGCTGCCAGACCCGCGAGACGGCTGACGGGCCAGGATGCCGGACCGTAGCTTATAACCCCTGGAAGCGCCGCAGGCCAAAGGAGGATGAAGCCGCCGTGCCCCGGACCCGAGAGGGGAGCACGTGCGGCCGCCGGGCTCCGCCCCTTACCTGCACCCTTCCCTTCAGAACACTGCCCCCCCTTCACAAACCCCACAGCACGACGAGGACACCAGATCCCCTGTTTATTTTGGACACTTTATTTTATTATTTGTTTAATAAAAGCCTCTCCGAGGCCTGACGCCACACCCACAGTGTCTGTCGTTTGCTCTTTCCGCCACACATACCTAATTTGTTTTGGCAATTTTAGTAAACAGTAAAAAAAATAAATAGCTTTTAAAAAAAAAAAAGTTAGTTTTGAATTAAATATTTTGACAAGGGATATGAATTGTGGTTGTAATAACCGTGTTATATTGAATGGATAGGAATTTGTTTTAATATTTATTCCCAAATTTTTCAAAATGTGATATTTTGAGAGAAATTGTAGAATTGTATCTCATTTCTTTCTTTTAATCAGATGCTTCATCAGATTATGTCTGTAAAAAAAATGAAGAACTTGGAGTTGGAAAAACAGATGAAGTGAAGACAGGAGTCTGTGGAACAGGATTGAAAGGCACCATAACTTACAAATGTGAATCAAATGATTGGAAATCAATAGAGGACAACTGTGTACTTGATGTTATCGACAACCTTGCAAGTAAAGTTGAGGTAATATATTGATCATGTATATATTGAACAATCATCTGTGCATTTTAAATGTTTCTAATACCTTCTAACATTTTTATACTTTGCAATTTAGTCCTTGACTGTGGAGGGGATTCCAGAGTTTATGGCTAACCTCAGTTTTGCCACATCAGAGAATAATATTAATATAACCCAGTCTGCTGCTAATGTCCAAGCAATTGTGGATATACTCTCTGCAATTGTTAGTTTGTCACAATCAGTTGTTATCAATAAAACAGTAATGGAGGTATGTATATTCCTTTTTTACACTTTAAATTTAATTTAACAAGGTGTTGTCTTTTATACATGTTGTTTTGGAATTGTATAGTATTGTGTATATAGTGTAGTAAATCCCACATTTTATGGGACAAATTTCATCATACATTTTTTATTCAATTTTCAGCATTTCCTAAAAACAGTGGATATTATTGTGTCAGAAAATGTCAGTGACACATGGAACAAATTGAGCACAAATGACACCAGTATTAAATTTCTGAGAGCTATTGAGGAAATGAGTGCCCGTTTCACAGATGAGTTTGAGATTTTTGGAACATCCATTCAGCTGAAGACAATGACAATTAATGACTCATTCACTTTAACATCAGCACTGCCAAACTCAACTACAAAGATTGTGATACCACAGGTTCCTCGGGCGACTATCATAACCATCATAATCTTCACAACTCTTGACAATGTCCTACCTTCTCAAAGTACTTTTGACAACAGGACATCAGATGTGCTCATCAATGGAGATGTGGTTGTTGTTAAAGTTAATGAAACGCTTAACAACATTTATTTTACATTTGACATTACTAATCAGTCTTTGGGAAATCCTCAGTGTGTCTTTTGGAACTTTAGTCTCAACACGTGGGATTCCACTGGATGTGAAGTAAAGCAGACCAGCACTGGCAACATTACATGTGAATGCGACCACACAACCTCTTTTTCAATCCTAATGTCACCGTTTTCCATTGATCACAAAGCCTTAGCCTATATAACTTACATTGGTGTAGCTATTTCGATGGCCAGCTTGATTATATGCCTGATTATTGAGACTATCGTATGGAAGTCAGTAAGAAGAAATGACACATCCTACATGCGACATGTCTCAATAGTCAACATTGCCGTGTCCCTGCTGATCGCAAACGTCTGTTTTATCATTGGAGCTGCAATCGCAGACAAAGAGCAGCCAACCACAGAGGCTCACTGCAATGCACCAGTTTTCTTCATGCACTTTTTTTACCTGGCTCTTTTCTTCTGGATGTTGATGTCAGCACTGTTGCTCTTTTACCGTACAGTCATGGTCTTTTCTCAAATGTCAAGGTCTAAAATGATGGCCATTGCCTTCATAGTCGGTTATGGTGCACCTTTGCTCATAGCGGTCATTACTGTTGCATCAACAGCTGGACCTCAAAATTATATTTCCAAAAGAAACGCATGCTGGCTGAACTGGGATGAGTCAAAGGCCCTGCTGGCATTTGTGATTCCAGCTCTCACTATTGTAGCCGTAAACCTTCTGGTTTTGATTGTGGTTCTGTACAAGATGTTGAGGAGAGGAGTTGGTTCTGCAACTCAACCAGATGAGAAACATGCCCTGGTGGTTATTGCCAGATGTGTGGCCTTTTTGACTCCTATCTTTGGTCTAACATGGGGATTTGGAATTGGAACCATGGTGTCACGTGACTTTGGGATTCATGTAGTGTTTGCACTCCTCAATTCACTGCAGGTATCATTTTGTAATGTCAATTTTATAGTAAGATAATTTTTTACAAATGATTTATTATAAATGTCCATGGTCTTTTTCATGAATTTGTAACACTTCCTTTATTAGGGATTCTTTATTTTGGTGTTTGGAACGCTTTTAGACAGCAAGGTATGAGTTTACTTCAGTTGCTTTGTAAAGAGCTTAAGCAATGTAATTTAACATTTAATGTTGTATTTAACCTAAAGATCCAGCATTATAAAGATACTGATTTAATGTGTATTCCTTAAACCATACATTTTCACATTTCACGTTTATTTCAACTGTTTTTATTCTGCTTAATACATGGCTTCCCACCAGTGAAATGAAATACTGAGTGGAGTTTAAGCTTGTGCAAAGAATAAAATGACCTTGAGAGTTTTGCTCCAACCTTGATAAAAACTCACTTGGCCTTTAGCTTTCTAGTAACCCTTAGACCTTAATTAGCATGTTCATGTCTGTTTGATTAGGGTTGAAGCAAAACTCCAAAACCAAAAGGACCAAAGCTGCCCACCCCTGGCTTAGACTGGCCAAATAAACATTTTCCCTGCAAATATTTTAGTAGCTATTTACACTGAAAGTGACGTTCATGTACGTTTAAGTTGAAAGTATAACATTTTTGACATGACTGGAACTTGAACCAGTAATGAAAATTTTCTTTGAATATTAGAAAATATCTGACTGCTGGGTGGTCTGACTGACAAATCAGAATCAAGAGTTCTGTATAATAGGCAGGCATTTAAGAGACTTTAAACAAATTTCTAAAAACAAAAGTTAACTCAGGATTTTTGATTGCAGGTTCGTGAGTCACTACCAGGAAAGCTGTTACTACAGAAACTCACTTCTAGCCGAACCAATGTAAATGGCATTCTAAAACAGCACACACTTCTATTAGCTCCATTACTAACATTCAGCTCCTAATGAGTGCTTAAACAATAATTTTGACTTTACTTCGACTCTTTGTGATTTATTTTGATTGATATCTACTTGCAGAACACCAGTGCAGGAACATCATCCACATCTGGACTGCCTTTCTTGCGACGGAGGAGTAAGTAAATAACATCAATAATCAGTAATACGTTTTTTTTTATATGTATTATTCATATTAATATGAATATAGTTATTATTCATAAGCTATATCTATATTAGGTTAACATTTAAAAAAAAAAATTATGACCGTAGACCATTCTGTCAGTAACATACATTTAACTATTTGCAGATGTGTACAATGTGTCCGAAGCCAACCCTTCCTCAGCATCTTCAGAAAGCTCCAGTGGCTCATATGCTGTTTTAAACGACTAAAAGACACCCACAAAGTGTTTTCTACAATGCCATTTTTTTTATTTATTTTTTGAGGACATTTTTCTACTCTCTCAGACATTGAGGTACAAAACTGTCACTGGGGCAGTTCCCTTTCAAAATGTGCTAATATGTATTTTTAAAGTACTAATATGTACCATGTGGGTAAATAAGAAGGGACAATAGATGTCCCTCTTCGCTTTTGTACCTCAGGGTACTACTCCAGTGAGAGCTTTGTATATTTTATTATTTGAGAGTGTTTACTGATAAGATTAGTCTAAAAATAAGGCTATAATATGACTTTGTTTTATTGTGTATATTCTGTGAATGCAGGGTGTGGACTTTTTATTTGTAGGCCTACTTAACAAATTGGGGTAATTTTCCAGTAATACAACTCAAGAAGTGTCTCTGTTTTGCAAAGTTTCCAAAATGTCTAAATGTTATTGCATCACCAATAATTAAATGCCTCTTCGTATTAAATTTACACATGTCGTTTTCTTAAGCCTTTAATGCAATGTTCCTGAATATGCCGTTTTTAACATAAAAAATCCATTAAAAAGTCAAATATTTCTTGAATATTATATAAACTGTTGAAACTAAAATGGTAAAACAACCTCATTCAAAAATTAAGTGCTGTACAGATTTATAATATGTATCAAATTCGCCCGAGTAACTGGGGAAAAAATACAGTGTGTAAAATTACAGGTGTTGTGAATGAGTATTTTGTGTCTAGTCTGGATCAGGATATCATATCATACATTCACTCTTACGTAGCTCTGGCTGGAGAGCAGGGGGCAGCTACACCCTCATGACATCCCATTTTGAAGTGTTTTCCTTTAGAGTTAGTTTGGGCTTTAATGTGTTGTTGATTAAGAAGAAAAAGCTGTGGAACATACAGGTCACGTGGAAGTCAGAAATTTCTGCTGAGTAGCTTCATAAAGCTAATGATGATGACTGCCTGTCAGTCTTTTATAATCGGCGTTTGTCTGCATGGGAGAACAGCTGAAATGCTGAACAAAGCAGACTAGGCTTGAGTTCACAGCAGACAGGGTTTCACAGGCTTGACGCTAAAGATAAATCATATCATGTTTCCTTTCCAGAGTTATTTGAATATCTTTTATGTCAAAAGTTGGCACTGAGATAACATTTAACTCAAGAAATAAATTTTCTGTATGATAGCTGTCTCAAATATAAAAAAGTGTTTCTTGCAGGTTTTCTTATGTTGTTGATGGGTCATGTGACCAAGGCCTCTTTACATCACTGCATTGAGTAGCAGCTTGTTTGCATAATGTTGTTTAAACCCATTAAAAGTTGGTTAGTCAGTGGTCACAGCAGCAGTTGCACAATACTGAATGTTACTTTGAAATGTGAGTTCCTTGTCGGAATGTCAGTTAAGGTTTTGGCGTGTGTGATTCCGCCCACTGCCAGTTTACCCACTATTTTGACACCAAGGTTTGCAGTAGGCAGAAAACAACCCTTTCCAATATTTTGAATTTCTACTGTAGTATCAATTTCCACTGCTCATATATGCACCTTTAAGTCAATTGGTTTCCAGCTTCGCGACGCGAGTACTGCTCTTAGTATTCTGATATGAATTGTCACCATGTCCTCGGCTCATGTTGCCTCACTGGAAATATATTACTTCTGACTGGTTTCCAGTACTAACTATTAGAGCTAAAGTATTATATACACAATAAAGACAATGCTTGTATGTAAATTTGGTCTCATTCTGCTGGTTTGGGACTACCAACAATATATTACAATGCTTGTATGTAAATTTGGTTTCATTCTGCTGGTTTGGGACTACCAACAATATATTAAATAGAATGGGCGAAACACCAGATTACCTTATGTATAAATGTGTATTTTGTGCCATATGAAGACCCCATTCACAATATTTACTTTAGTAGTTTACCTATGTTTTTATTTTTCTTCAATTCAAAGTTTAGCTCAAGAATTTTGTTCCTTTTTGTTTTGCTTTGTAAAGTATTTGCTTGTGAGATGGCACGTCATTGGGTGTAATCCAAAGTTATCTGATCAGATGATTTGGTGTTATCTGCCATCTTCTGTGAAATATTTTAAAATATAAAAATGATACATCCTAACCATAGGTAACACGCAAAATTCATGCCAGGCAACACACAAAAAAACATAAACAAAAAACACTTGTGGTCTATTTACCTAAGTAAAATAGTTTTGAAATAAGAATGCTGTCAGCCAGGAGCTTTGTCATTGTTACCGCTTACAAATAGCTCACAGTTTAACTCCAGGCCTTAACCCCTGATCAAGCACACCATAAAAAGTTGATAAAAGTCTCCAGGATTTCTATATATTTTTTATGGGTACACCTCATCCTCATCTGACTGTAGTGTGACCCTCTCAGCACAGGGCCCAAGACAATGTTCCTGGGTCCTAGATTTGTTAAGACAAATAATGTTCACTGAAAAAAATCTGATGAATCTTGCATAACAACTCTTAAACGCTCCCTTTCACAGAGATTGCCAGGAGTGTACATACAATTATGCAATGATGCTAATGACACTAACTTAACAAACTGAATTACAGTGTGATATGGAAACTGCACTGTCTCAGACCAGATTGACCCACCCCAGCCACGGACTGTTCTTCTCCCATGTGGGAGACGGTATAGGAGTCTTCGCTGTTGCACCAGCAGACTCAGGAACATTCAGACTCAGGACTTTCCCTCAGCTTTCAGCCTACTAAACTCTAAATTTAAATTCTGAACACTCTAATACTATTTACAATAAAGTTAAATCTAATCTAATATATATATTTTATGCTCCTCCATTGAAATTACATTTTCTTACATTTACATACAAATGCATAACAGAGAGTTGTTTGATGATATTAAAATATATTTCAATTCTACTAATAATTATTATTTTAATACTACTAATAATAATTGTAATACGTTACATTTTTTATACTGCTGTTCAAATATGGTAGTTTTGCTTTGTTGATTGGATTTCAGAGACAAGACCTAATAAAGTGTGTCACTACAATACTGTCCAAGCAAAATGTACCAATGAGTGAAATGTGAGTACATAGCCTATTATATGTAATTAACTCTGGATAATGTAGCCCATAAGGCCTTATACTGTTTCTTTTGAAAGGCAGCCATCTCCTCTGTTATGTTCACACAGGAGAACAAGGATATAATAGAGGGACTCAAACTTGTCTAGCAGGTAAACCACACGCAGTTCCATTATTCTGGTGACCTGCACAAAGGCATGTTAATTCCAGGAAGGTTTGTAGGCGGATCACTTGACAAGGAAACAAAATCTCAGACCCTGAGAAACGAGTTTGGCATCTCTTCATGGTTGTTTCCAGAAGCAAGGTAAGAGTGACAAATCAGCGTATTTATTCCTTAAAATTATTGCAGACTGCTTATCTGAAGTACATTTATTGAAGGAAATGCCTTATTTTTGAAATGTACTGTTCAGTGCTGTATTTTTGAAAGTTGTTTTGAGTTTGTTATTAATGTAAAACAAATTCAGGTGAGCTATTGCAGTTGAATGGAGTACAACCAATACTTATTTGTGCTTGCGGTTTGTGTCATCATCATTTATTATGAAATAATCCTCAATAAATTGTCTGATTGATTGCAAGGTACTTCCATGAAAGATTCATACCTAATGTAGCCTAATATAAATATTTGTTGTAAAAATAATGGATACAATGTTAAAAGTGCTTCAGATTTTTTAAGGTATTACATTTTGTGATTTTCATGAATTTCTGGTAATTTATGACAAACACCATGAAAGTTTTGAGCAGAGGTCACTACAAAATATTTAAACATCTTTAATCAAAATGTTGTCTTATTGTTCAATTGCATCTTTGTTCTCTGATATGTATGTGGCAGAATTTCCTTTTTACAGATGCAAAGTGTCTGGATGAGCCATATATTTGCCTTTTGTTCTGAGAAAATTTGTTGAAGTGGTTTTGACCGACATACATCAGTGAGAAATATGGCCGGTCGAGGTATAATAAACTACAAATTATTTTTGATTCATTGATTCATCCTATAAATATGTTTGTCACAAAAATGCTAGAACGCAAGACACTGTACGCTTGAGTTTTGAAATGATTTTAGTTCTGATATAATAACAAAAAAAGAATGTGGCTTGATTTATGACATCTCACTGAAATAGATTTGGTACTCTTGTCCTTCAAAAATGTTCACTGTCAGTTTCGATCTTGCATTGAATAAGACATAATTCATGTCAAATTTTCTTTCACTTTCTTTTCCAAGACTTATCATTTCCAGATTAAGTGCTAATAAATTTTAGATTTTATCGTGTATGTTTAATCTCTCATTTTCTCAAATACAGGACAAATATTAAAGTACTGCATAGGAATCGTCATCGCTATCCTGCTGACTCATGAATGTGTTGTGGAAACACTTGATTTTCCAGAAACAACTATAGATTTAGAGGTAGGGGAAGGTTTATTTATACTGCAGGAACATGAAAACAAAATATGAAAAACGAGATTCCTGTCTTTTTAGATGAACGTTCCACTAATATATTATTTTCAGTAAGAATGAAATATTTTGTATCCATTAAAAGCACATTTAAAATATTCAACATTAAATTTATAGAAATAAAATAGAAATGTATGGTATGGAAACATGAATAGAGGATCAACCCACATGATAAATGTTTATATGTAAATAAATGTTTTCTGTGTGTGTGTGTGTGTGTGTGTGTGTGTTATTTTATTTCAGCTTAGTTACATAGATGGGCAACTGCATCACAGAATGCCAAGAAGCGCAGGTCTGATTCACATTTACACACTGTCCTAATAATAGTTTAATGTTATGGATATAGAAATATAATATGCTTTGCCTTTTTTTTTGATGTTGTTGTTTTTTGTGATTTTGTCTGTAAAAAGTTCAGTCTTTCTATTTATTTGAAGACTACAAGCCTGCTTAAAATCTCATCCGTTTCCCCAAAGGTTCAGAGTTGTTGGAGTTCATTGTGGTCATTGAGGTGAATGCATCACAAGCTGTGGTGATTGAACAGATCAGAGCGTCGTTGGCTTCCATCAGGTTTCCTCTTCAGCTGGACAACAGCACTGAACTTACTGCTGTAAACATTACAACAGGTGAGCCTGTTAAACTGGTGTTCAGATGTCATTTATGTCATTCTTACTTCTTAATTTTCTTAAATGTTGTGTCAACATTGTGTTATGTTTACATTAGTGTGCCAACCAAATGCTACCGACTACCAGTGCATATGTGAAGATGGTTATGCATGGTCATACAACAACTGCCAAACATATGAGGCCTGTGGCGACATCAGTTTTGGCTCATGTGGATGTATCAGTGGTATTCCCAGTGATGGAGAGATGTGTGTGCTGGAGAGTGGTAAGAAGGATGACCAAACAAGCCAACAGTAAATGCATTCAAACAAATCTGTGAAAATGTTTGTAATGATAAAAAAAGTAAAAAAAAAAAAAAAAAAGCTGCAGTATAAATAAATAAATCATAATTTGTTAACTGTAAATACTTTATACATATACCATAAAAAGTATATATTTGCAGTTATTAAAATGGTTAGTTCAAATCCTTGATTCTGATTGGTCAACGCGTTTTATGCACGAAAAAGCAGGACTATGACCGCTTCACCCAACGGTTCTGTGTATCACTGCAACACTCTTAGCAACCATCCTTAACAACATAAAAAATCAAAAACAGAGTCAACTGTTCGATTTATTACCTATTTCAGCAAAATTCACTGTTTATTATTTAATTAATTAGCTACACTTGCTTGCGTTGTTGCATCAATTACCTTTAAAGGGGTCATTGGATGCCCATTTTCCACAAGTTGGTATAATTCTTTATAGTTTAATGAAAAGTCTAACATACTTTGATTAAAATACACCTTTTTTACCCTGTCAAAATCAGCACTGTTTTCAGCAAGCCATTTTTTAGTCCATGTTACTTTAAATGAGTAGATGAAGTTGGATCACGAATGTTTCACATGAACATAAACGCATTTAGGTAGATCGGGGATCGGCGCTTTCCCTTAAAAATGAAAGTAACGTTAATCCTCTTCGTGTTCAGCAGCTCAGATGTTGGGAGTTAATGACGACAGCTGTATTCATTATTACATCCAACAACTAAACACCTCAATTGCTTATTTGGAGACATCTTGTCTTCCCCTGCACCAGAGTTGACATAATGGTGGACAGCTCTCAGCTCACTCAGGGAGGGTCTAAGTTAAGACGGCCTTGTCAATCAACTATCGTGGGAGTGGCCTGCTTCCACTGCAAGCGCACGTGAGCACAGCTCTACAGAAACTCGCTGATCTGATCACAGATACAGAACAACAACACCCAGACTCTGTTTTAATCATTCTCGGGGACTTTAATAAAGCAATCTCTCCCGTGAACTGCCAAAATACAGACAGCACATCACATGTCCCACCAGAGACAGTAATATATTGGATCACTGTTACACAACAATAAAGGACGCATATCACTCTGTTCCACCAGCAGCTTTAGGACTCTCTGTTCAGGGCTGGCGCCAAGGGGGGCACTCGCGTGGCACTGTTGCTGTCTTTCTGTTGCACTGTGGAGCTTCTGTCACTACAACAAATTCCTTGTATGTGTAAACATACTTGGCCAATAAAGCTCATTCTGATTCTGATTCTGAAATATAGCACTATAAAATTACACAGAGTGCGTGTGATCGCCACATCCAAAGTGAAAGTGAACAGGGCACACTCATTTAAATACGCATATTGATTGAAAAAAAGAGAACCCTATCGTTATCCACCTTACGGCTTATGGTAGAGAAATGAACATTCCATTCACGGGTAACAGCTCTGGTGGACATTCCTGCAGTCAGCACGCAAATTGTAAAACTTGCGACATCTGTGGCATTGTGCTGTGTGGTAAAACAGCATATTTTAGAGTGACCTTTTAGCCTAAGGCGTGTTGCTTTTATAATTTTGGTCAGTGTAACATAATACATTAAAATGATATGGTAAGGCACCAGTTTGCAATATCAAGCAGCAAAATGAGCTGCTAAAATGGCTGGAAGTGGATGACAAGGAAGCCAGTCCCATAAAATGTACAACTAGCCGCAGTCGCTCTTACTGTAAAAAGGTGAATACTGAAATATATGGCCATCAAAAGGCCTCTCATAATGTCGAGAAATGTTGGCAGTTAAATCCTAGCAACCACAGTCACCAGTTTTGTACAGCAAATTATTATTTTTATTATATTTTAACATCTGTTGCTACTAATAAGCAGTGTTTTTAGCCTAATATGCAGGCTTCTCTTAGCTCTTATGTAGGCCTATTTACACTTTATTGTTAGTAGCCTATAATTAATTATATAAACATTTATTATATGATATATTATATGAAACATATTTATTTTGATGAAAAATGCAGTATTGAAAATGTACACTCTAATATCAAATGCAATGAAAATACCAAGCTGATGACGTGTTGTTAATGCTGTTCCCAGAACTGCTCTTCACAAACTTCTTGTTTGAAATTGAGTTGGAATCATCAAGCATCTCTGTGATCGATGAAATGAGGCAATATCTACAGAACATCACTTTTCCACTTCAATTTACTGAGATGGCTGAAGTATTGGATGTGGACATCACGACAGGTGAAAAATATCACATGACCTTCTGAACACAAATACAGTAGTGTTAAACTGTTAAATTAATATTAGTTTACATTTGCATTGTATCCTTTCTTAGTTTGCAATTTCACTGACAGTGGATACAAGTGTGTATGTGAGGACCAGTATTTCTGGCCGTGTGATAAATGCAAAGAATATGGGAGCTGTGACGGCATCAATAACAACATATGCAGCTGCATCAATGATATTCCAAGTGACAGACAGTTCTGTCAAACAGTCAGCGAAATAACAAGTAAATTTTTTTATATATATATTTCCTTTTTGTAATCATACAGAAGATCTGTCAGTCAGTTGCTGTAACATGAACTGCATTTTTTTCTAATGAATTCTCATCCTTTTCCTGAACGATAACACAGCATGTGGGCAACCACCATCAGGTACAGTACATAAAAACATCTGACTTCATTCCCAGTGTCAAGATCACTGCATTATTTCCTGAATATTAAAAAAGCAGTAAATATTCCTAACTCTTTTTATCTTTCCATGATGACTCCAGTTCCTGTTGAATATCTAACTGAAATTCAGATAGATGCAGAGAATACTGCCAGCATTGATCAGCTGAGGAACCTTCTGATGTCTATCAGTTTGCCCTACACAATCAGTGACAGCACTAACATTACAGAAATCAACATAACTACTGGTATGATCTCTGGCTCTGCTTTGTCATGTTTTACTTCATATGTGATGAATACTACCATGAATGATTGATGATTTTGTTCATTCTGTTTTTCAGTGTGTTCTTTGAATGAAACACAGTATCAGTGTAAATGTGAGGGTCTGTTTGTTTGGCCGAATGACACGTGTCACTCATACGAGGCCTGTGATGACATCACTGATGGCTCATGTACATGTATCAATGCGCTTCCAGCCGACGGACAGTTCTGCCATTTAAAAGAAGGTAAGTAATTATGTTCATAAATCTAAAAAATAACTACAACATTCTCTCATAAATTCTTTATATTTCACATTTGATTTGTAGCAGCCCAGTGCCCCATGCAACTAAAATCATGAAAATTCATTAAGTTCTTAGATTTATTTTCTTCTTGTTTGTAATGAGCACTGAGCAATTAGGCATAGCCTAAAACAAAAAATAAAATTGGTTTATTATATCAGTAATTGGACACTTGAATGTAAAAATAATCTGTAATAGTATCAGTTGATCTCTATTGCAGAGTAAGAGCTTTCATAAAAATATAGCAACATATCAACATTCCAGAAAAAGACAAAAAGGCACAAGACAAACCTGTTTTTGACTATGATGGTACATAGTTTCACTATGAGGGTTCATAGTTTCAACCTGCTTCTGTTTGTTCTTGCAGTGCCAGCTTCTGACTATGTAATAGACTTCGATGTGAAATTCTTTGACTTGTTCCTGATAACCTACTTACGGAATCTATTCACGAACATCAGCCTTCCTCTCACTTTGAGCAACAGCGTAAATGTCACAGATATCGAAATTACTACTGGTGAGCTCAGAAAGTGTCTGTGTTTGGCTATGAGTAAAAATTGTAATAATATTATCTTCATACTGCTTATCTTGTAAGTTCGAAGACTCCATAAAATCATCAAATTTGGGGTCTTGCCGTGCCACACAACAAGTCTGCCTTTGGATATTAACATGCACATAAAAACAAAGTTACTACCATAATATAATTTTACACACAGATGTAATGTTTCAGAAATACTTAATTTCCCACATAATGAGTAATTTAAGTGACTTCTATTGATTCTTTGAATATACTGTAGCCTAAAAGTCTGCTTTTTGTTTTGTTACAGTGTGTGGGTTAAATGGAACAGAATATGAGTGCAAGTGTGAGGAGGATCATGTTTGGCCCAATGACACCTGCAGGGCCTATCAGGTGTGTGATGGCATTGTGGGAGGCACTTGTGGATGTATTCAAGCTCTCCCTTCAGAGGGTCCACTCTGCCAGAGAGGTATGAAATCATAATGTTGAAACACAGCAAGCAAAAACTAAAGTATTGAATTTTAATTCATGTTCACATACTTGATTTACTGTCAATGAATGGATTTTTCATTTCATCTTCCAATTTTTATGTGATCGTTCATAATACTCTATCTAGTTCCGTGTTTTATTGTATTTGCGTGACATGATAATTAGAAGATGTCAATCAAACATGAGTATGTGGAATTCATGACATCATTAGCTAATCTTTTTGAAAATGCTGTGTTGGACTGATTGCTTGCGAAACTATGTTATCTTCTGATTATATAGCCCTAAAATAGTTTTATACAAAATATAGCTTTGACTCATTTCTGATTGGCTAAGTCTGACTATGACCAAAGCTCGAATGAATAAACATACTGCTTTTGAAAACTTTTGAATTTGGCATTTATATAATACCATCTCACTCTATTTTTTTCCAGACATCAATGAATGTAAAGATGCAGTGTCAGTGTGTGGTCAATACTCAGATTGTATTAACATCATTGGGAGTCACGTGTGTTCATGCTGGAGTGGATTTAATATCTCCAATAAAGACAGTCCTGTGAGCCGCAACAACTCATGTCAGGGTACGTATTTGTATTACTAACAAATTTTGGTTTCTGTTTTTAACTCATTGAATTGAGTGTAGGCTACAGAGCTGCCATCTTTAAAGATTGTGTGAATACTGATGTGAACTATAGCTATATATATATTTTTTTTTTTTGTTTGTTTTTTGTTTTTTTCCAGATATAAATGAATGTCTGTTCAGTCCATCTGTATGTGGTCCAAATTCCATCTGCATAAATGAGCTGGGAAGTTACAATTGCTCATGTCTGGATGGATTCAATGCAACATTTTCAAGTTTCCCCATCAGCATCAACAACACATGTTCAGGTGAATTCTTAAACTGAAATTATATGTAATTTTGGAAACTAAGTTTGCATGTTTTTTATCAAACATTTGACAGTTTTTTTAATATCTTTTAAACTTTTGAAAGCACATATAATTAAAAGCAATTAATATTTACTAACTGCTGCATGCATATTTTTATTCATCCTATAAAAACTTGTTGATACTGTGTTTTACCTTGGCAGAGCATCGGTCATAAATTCTGGGTGTTTTTTACTTCTTTTCTACAGCGACTCTACCTTTGACCGAGTATCTGATTGAAATTCAGATCAATAGCATGGACAGTAGCTTCGCTGATCAGCTGAGGAACCTCCTGATGTTTTTCAGTTTGCCCTACACAATCAGTGACAGCACTAACATTACAGAAATCAACATAACTACTGGTATGATCTCTGGCTCTGCTTTGTCACGTTGTACAGCTAAGATTATACTTTACACATCATTAATGCTGCCATAAATAATGAGATTTGAATATCTGGACACTTCTGTTTTTCAGTGTGCTCTTTGAATGAAACACAGTATCAGTGTAAATGTGAGGGTCTGTTTGTTTGGCCGAATGACACGTGTCACTCATACGAGGCCTGTGATGACATCACTGATGGCTCATGTACATGTATCAATGCGCTTCCAGCCGACGGACAGTTCTGCCAAGGTGAGACACTGACGTCATTATGTGACATTGTCAGTTTTCTCCCATTAAATATTTTGTTCTGTTTTCCTGAAAGAAATTATTTAATATTTAAACATTACTGGCAATAATAAAATTTTGCCATTATAAGAATATAATAATGCTGATTGTTCTGCTCAACCTGCTCCTGTTTGTTCTTGCAGTACTACCTTCTAAATACGTGATTGACATTGATGTGAGGTTCTTTGACTTGTTCCTGGTGGACTACTTACGGAATCTCGTCAGAAATATCAGCCTGCCTGTGACTCTGAGGAACAGCATTAATATCACAGATATCGACATGACTACTGGTGAGATCAGAATGTTTATTAATGTCACACACTAAGACGAGTTCAGTATTAGGAGAAACTGACAGTTTGAACATGGATAAATGAATCCCATTCTATTACAGTGTGTGGGTTAAATGGAACAGAATATGAGTGCAAGTGTGAGGAGGATCATGTTTGGCCCAATGACACCTGCAGGGCCTATCAGGTGTGTGATGGCATTGTGGGAGGCACTTGTGGATGTATTCAAGCTCTTCCTTCAGAGGGGCCACTTTGCCAGAGAGGTGAGAAATCATATTAGATCACAAATGTACTCACATTAATTTTAGTAACATGACCAGTATGAATTTATTTGATGACACGTTATTTGACACCTTTAAATGTAACTTTCATCCAATACCTTCTTACTCTTGTTTGCAGACATCAATGAATGTAAAGATGCAGTGTCAGTGTGTGGTCAATACTCAGATTGTATTAACATCATTGGGAGTCACATGTGTTCATGCTGGAGTGGATTTAATATCTCCAATAAAGACAGTCCTGTGAGCCGCAACAACTCATGTTATGGTAAGTGTTATTAACTTTTTTTTTTGGGGGGGGGGGGGGTATCTTAGGAACCTGAGTGTACAGAGATGCTGTGACTTTACAGTTTGAATACTAATGTGAGCTGTATCTGTTCCTGCTTGAGGTGTAATATCACTCAACAAATTATTTTTGTATTTTCGCCTTCGTGGAATAATAATTGTTGTTTAATGTCTGTGATGTCTTTAGGTGTCTGCCTAATTTAAAACCATAAAATCTAATATCAGTTGTATTTATTTCTTTTTTCATAGATATAAATGAATGTCTGTTCAGTCCATCTGTATGTGGTCCAAATTCCATCTGCATAAATGAGCTGGGAAGTTACAATTGCTCATGTCTGGATGGATTCAATGCAACATTTTCAAGTTTCCCCATCAGCATCAACAACACATGTACAGGTAAATACTAAAGTCATATTATATTTTAAATACAATCATTTTCTTAAAGCTTATTTCCCATCTTATTTTTATGTCTCTTTGCATTTTTTGCCATCACATCATATTTGATACAATTTATTGCAAAATCAACTATATTAAACAGAAACAAAAAAAATTCAACCTGCTGCCTACATAATTGTTTCATCCTCTGTTTAAAATTTTAACAGCCAGAGCGTCAGTAAAACTAGATTCGATTTATGGTGACTTTCATACTTGAGTGTTCCTAATAGCAAAATTATGTATATATTTCATATCTTCTAAATAAAGATGTGCATGAATGTCTTAATACATGGGAGGTCTGCGGTCCAAACTCTCATTGCATCAACTCAATTGGGGGTTACAACTGTTCCTGCTTGAGTGGATTTACGGTAACAAATAGGAGTCAACCAGTCAGCACCAGCAACCCATGCAATGGTGAGCATGTAGAAACTATATTTCTTATTAAATATGTTTATATTGTTATATGAATTGCTGTATACTTCAGATAGTGTCTCTTTCATCAATGAAAGAAACTGGTTAATTTGATGCTGGAGTGGTTAATATAACTCAATAAGTCTTACAGGCTTAAACATCACAATCCATTCATATTTTCCTTCTGTGAACCTGGATTCCCTTATTTTTGCTGGTAAAGGGCATAGTCATCATTTCTGGATATTTTTCTCCTCTTTTACTACAGTGACTCTACCTTTGACCGAGTATCTGATTGAAATTCAGATCAATAGCATGGACAGTAGCTTCGCTGATCAGCTGAGGAACCTCCTGATGTTTTTCAGTTTGCCCTACACAATCAGTGACAGCACTAACATTACAGAAATCAACATAACTACTGGTATGATCTCTGGCTCTGCTTTGTCACGTTGTACAGCTAAGATTATACTTTACACATCATTAATGCTGCCATAAATAATGAGATTTGAATATCTGGACACTTTTGTTTTTCAGTGTGCTCTTTGAATGAAACACAGTATCAGTGTAAATGTGAGGGTCTGTTTGTTTGGCCGAATGACACGTGTCACTCATACGAGGCCTGTGATGACATCACTGATGGTTCATGTACATGTATCAATGCGCTTCCAGCCGACGGACAGTTCTGCCAAGGTGAGACATCTTTCTATTACAACATCAGTTCTCTCCATTTAATTGTTTTCATCTGTTTTCCTTTAATTTTACTGCCTTTTACTACTGGGTTTGACAGACTGATTATGTACAGGGTTTTTGTTTGCAAATAACTCTGTATAAGACACATGGGGCCAGATTTACTAACAGATTGTGCCAGGGCAAACCATCTTTTGGCGTTAAAATAGTGCTGGATTTACTAAAGATGCACAGTGAGGAATTAGCGCTGAAAAGGCCTAGACAGTTATTTTTGCGCCTGAGCGTATTGAATATGCAGTTTCCCTTTCAAACGCAAAATTTATGGGAGGATAGTATTTCAAATGAATCACGCAACGTGATATACTAAAGTTTGTGCTCGACAAATTACTGGTATTTGTACCATTATTTAACACACAAAAAAAAGCGTGTCTTAAAGCAGGCGCTAATCTGCTGTGCTCTTGGAAGATTCCGCTGGTCATTATGGAAATGATCTGGTAGTGTCTGTGTTCTTTAATGTGCACATTGTCAGTAACTCATATGCAGAATTTGCCCCTTCGATCAGTGCTTTTATAGAATTGTACTCTAAGGCTAATTTGCCCTGTTTAGTAAATCTGGCCCATGGTCTATTACAGTATATGGAGTTTTTTCATTAAAATATTTACAAGTGTTCTTTTAATATAAAGTTTTACTTGTTGTGACATCATCTTACTAACAGAGTCAGTTAAATTCTGGATTTTATGAACTATATTAAATTTCATTAGGGCAAAGGATAATTTAACAGAATAGCTTTAATAGCTTCTTTCTTTTTAAATGTTTAAATGGTGTCTTATATAAATTAGGTGTTAACAATTTACTAATGTTAAAGTTCTTAAAGGGATAGTTCACCCCAAAAAATAAAATGGTCATCATTTACTCACCTTCATTTCATTCAAAATTTCAAGACATTTCTGTACAGTATACAAACAGCAGAATACAGTAGAAATCACGGGTAACCAAAGTGGTTTGATAATATTCTACAAATTATCTTCTTTTGTGTTCCACAGAAGAAAGTAAGTCATACATGTTTGGAACAGCATGAGAGTGAGGAAATTATGACAGAATTGAATAGCAGTACATTTTCTGCATTTTAGCTCAAAATCATTGCTTTACTGTCAAGTTCCTTTCTATGTGACAAAAATGCCTTATTAAGTTCATTATTAAGAATTCAGTAATATCTATCATTATTTGTTTCTGTCCTGTTTTATTTATTCATTTATTTACTCCAATTTAAGGCCCTATAACCCAGAAAATCATTCACGAGGGACTCGTGGGCCGGATGGGCCAGATTTGTCCAGGGCCGAATTTTAACCCCAGTCCAGCCCTGTATAAACGACAAACCAAAACAAATTAATTTAGGCTCAAACGAAACTGAAACCAACGTTGGGTCTCTCGTTAAGATATTATTTAAGTAAAAATATTTTTTGCGCATGTAAAATGAATCCCCGGAAAACAAATGTTAGTATTTTTAATGGGGCACAGACACTTATTCTTTCTAATTTAATTTAGTTCTAATTTAAAATAATCTTGTTGGTTAACGGTTAATAATCAGTTAAACAGCGTCGGTTGTTAGGAAAAATAACCGAAATAACATCCCTAGCGTGAATGCAGTAATTACACTTGCTCTGACGGCAGCAGGTAGCCTTCCAGGAACTAGCTTAGCTATGCTTAAATTAAAATGCCTAAAGCTAAAATTCTCTTGTATTCACGTGTTTAAACCTGTTGTCCAACAAAAGAGAACATTATAACCTTTTTAGTCCACAACTTTTGAGATCTGATGTAGCTTCTTGTCAGACAATGAGGCAGAAAATATGTTCCATAGGCTACTAATACATTGATTAAAAATGGATTATAAATATATTTAATTATTATGAAAATACCAGAAATGGCTTGAATAACATAGATAAACTATACATTGTCATAGTCAAGTGTTTATTGTGTTTGTTTTATCATTCGAAACGTTTATATCTTCTGTTTACTCAGTTACAGTGATAGCTATGCCTTTGTCCATATTGGGGATTTCCTGGAGCTTCATGAGTTCTGCTACTTTTTACTTTGACTGTATCCCCTGTGAATGTTATCGGTTTAATAAAAAAAAAAAATAATAATAATAATTCCATCCTGCTTTAAAGAGCTTGAACATTTAAAGTGGCAAACAATGTAATTGGAACATGTGCTTATAATAAACAGAATGTTATTGTGGAAAAACTTCTGTGACTGGATATGTGGATTTTTTGTGTGAGGGCGCCCTCTGGCGTCCAGTATGAATGAAAAAGACATCATGTGTTTAGTGCTAATGGCCAATCCAATTATTAATTGATATTTTTTTAATAAGTATGGGTTCAGGCACCGTTTAGGCACCGGTACCGTTTTAAAAGTATCGATTTGGCACCAGTATCGAAAAAACCCCAAACGATACCCAACCCTACTCAACCTGCCTCTGTTTGTTCTTGCAGTATTACCTTCTAAATACGTGATTGACATTGATGTGAGGTTCTTTGACTTGTTCCTGGTGGACTACTTACGGAATCTCGTCAGAAATATCAGCCTGCCTGTGACTCTGAGGAACAGCATTAATATCACAGATATCGACATGACTACTGGTGAGATCAGAATGTTTAATAATGTCACACACTAAGACGAGTTCAGTATTAGGAGAAACTGACAGTTTGAACATGGATAAATGAATCCCATTCTATTACAGTGTGTGGGTTAAATGGAACAGAATATGAGTGCAAGTGTGAGGAGGATCATGTTTGGCCCAATGACACCTGCAGGGCCTATCAGGTGTGTGATGGCATTGTGGGAGGCACTTGTGGATGTATTCAAGCTCTTCCTTCAGAGGGGCCACTTTGCCAGAGAGGTGAGAAATCATATTAGATAACAAATGTGCTGATTTTAATTGTAGTAGCATGACCAGTAAGAATTTATTTGGTTGACACATGACACATTATTTGGAAACCTTTTATTGTAAGATTTATGCAATACCTTCTTACTCTTGTTTGCAGACATCAATGAATGTAAAGATGCAGCGTCAGTGTGTGGTCAATACTCAGATTGTATTAACATCATTGGGAGTCACGTGTGTTCATGCTGGAGTGGATTTAATATCTCCAATAAAGACAGTCCTGTGAGCCGCAACAACTCATGTTATGGTAAGTGTTATTAACAATTTTTTTTGGGGGGGGGGGGGGGGTATCTTAGGAACCTGAGTGTACAGAGATGCTGTGTCTTTACAGTGTGAATACTAATGTGAGCTGTAGCTGTTCCTGCTTGAGGTGTAATATCACCCAACAAATGATTTATTTTTGTCTTTTCGCCTTCGTGGAATAATAATTGTTGTTTAATGTCTGTGATGTCTTTAGGTGTCTGCCTAATTTAAAACCATAAAATCTAATATCAGTTATATTTATTTATTTTTTTCATAGATATAAATGAATGTCTGTTCAGTCCATCTGTATGTGGTCCAAATTCCATCTGCATAAATGAGCTGGGAAGTTACAATTGCTCATGTCTGGATGGATTCAATGCAACATTTTCAGGTTTCCCCATCAGCATCAACAACACATGTACAGGTAAATACTAAAGTCATATTATATTTTAAATACAATAATTTTCTTAAAGCTTATTTCCCATCTTATTTTTATATGTATCTTTGCATTTTTTGCCATCACATCATATTTGATGCAATTTATTGCAAAATCAACTATATTAAACAGCAACAAAAACAATTTCAACCTGCTTCCTACATACTTTTTTCATCCTCTGTTTAAAATTTTAACAGCCAGAGCGTCAGTAAAACTAGATTCGATTTATGGTGACTTTCATACTTTAGTGTTCCTAATAGTAAAAATATGTATATATTTCATATCTTCTAAATAAAGATGAGCATGAATGTCTTAATACATGGGAGGTCTGCGGTCCAAACTCTCATTGCATCAACTCAATTGGGGGTTACAACTGTTCCTGCTTGAGTGGATTTACGGTAACAAATAGGAGTCAACCAGTCAGCACCAGCAACCCATGCAATGGTGAGCATGTAGAAACTATATTTCTTATTAAATATTTTTATATTGTTATACGAATTGCTGTATACTTCAGATAGTGTTTCTTCGTCAATGACAGAAACTGGTTAAATTGATGCTGGAGTGGTTATTATAACTCAATAAGTCTTACAGGCTTAAACATCACAATCCATTCATATTTTCCTTCTGTGAACCTGGATTCCCTTATTTTTGCTGGTAAAGGGCATAGTCATCATTTCTGGATGTTTTTTCTCCTCTTTTTCTACAGTGACTCTACCTTTGACCGAGTATCTGATTGAAATTCAGATCAATAGCATGGACAGTAGCTTCGCTGATCAGCTGAGGAACCTCCTGATGTTTTTCAGTTTGCCCTACACAATCAGTGACAGCACTAACATTACAGAAATCAACATAACTACTGGTATGATCTCTGGCTCTGCTTTGTCACGTTGTACAGCTAAGATTATACTTTACACATCATTAATGCTGCCATAAATAATGAGATTTGAATATCTGGACACTTCTGTTTTTCAGTGTGCTCTTTGAATGAAACACAGTATCAGTGTAAATGTGAGGGTCTGTTTGTTTGGCCAAATGACACGTGTCACTCATACGAGGCCTGTGATGACATCACTGATGGCTCATGTACATGTATCAATGCGCTTCCAGCCGACGGACAGTTCTGCCAAGGTGAAACACTGACATTATTCTATGACAACATCAGTATTTTTCTAGTCAGTTGTGTTCTGTTTTTTTAATTTCCAACTTTGATTTTACTGCATTTTACTGCTAGTGTTGCCACAAACTGATTACGTGTGTGCCTGCTTTTTGTTTGCAAAACTTTTGTTAGACACACTGTTGTATGGAGTTCTGTTGAAAAATTAACAACAAAGTAACATACTTTCAACATTAAGCTTAGAATTTGTGGTATATGATAACAGAAAATTTCAAAACTTAGTATTTTATATGACTGGAAATTTTATTTTTGTTGTCATTATTTGAATCACACTGTATGTTTTGCTCAACCTGCTTCTGTTTGTTCTTGCAGTATTACCTTCTAAATACGTGATTGACATTGATGTGAGATTCTTTGACTTGTTCCTGGTGGACTACTTACGGAATCTCGTCAGAAATATCAGCATGCCTTTGACTCTGAGGAACAGCATTAATATCACAGATATCGACATGACTACTGGTGAGATCAGAATGTTTAATAATGTCACACACTAAGACGAGTTCAGTATTAGGAGAAACTGACAGTTTGACCATGGATAAATGAATCCCATTCTATTACAGTGTGTGGGTTAAATGGAACAGAATATGAGTGCAAGTGTGAGGAGGATCATGTTTGGCCCAATGACACCTGCAGGGCCTATCAGGTGTGTGATGGCATTGTGGGAGGCACTTGTGGATGTATTCAAGCTCTTCCTTCAGAGGGGCCACTTTGCCAAAGAGGTGAGAAATCATATTAGATCACAAATGTGCTGATTGTAATTGTAGTAGCATGACCAGTAAGAATTTATTTGGTTGACACATGACACATTATTTGGAAACCTTGTATTGTAAGATTTATGCAATACCTTCTTACTCTTGTTTGCAGACATCAATGAATGTAAAGATGCAGCGTCAGTGTGTGGTCAATACTCAGATTGTATTAACATCATTGGGAGTCACGTGTGTTCATGCTGGAGTGGATTTAATATCTCTAATAAAGACAGTCCTGTGAGCCGCAACAACTCATGTTATGGTAAGTGTTATTAACTGGTTTTTTTTTTTTTTTGGGGGGGGGGGGGGGGGGGGGTATCTTAGGAACCTGAGTGTACAGAGCTGCTGCGTCTTTACAGTGTGAATACTAATGTGAGCTGTAGCTGTTCCTGCTTGAGGTGTAATATCACCCAACAAATGATTTAGTTTTGTCTTTTCGCCTTCGTGGAATAATAATTGTTGTTTAATGTCTTTAGGTGTCTGCCTAATTTAAAACCATAAAATCTAATATCGGTTATTTTTTTATTTTTTTTCATAGATATAAATGAATGTCTGTTCAGTCCATCTGTATGTGGTCCAAATTCCATCTGCATAAATGAGCTGGGAAGTTACAATTGCTCATGTCTGGATGGATTCAATGCAACATTTTCAAGTTTCCCCATCAGCATCAACAACACATGTACAGGTAAATACTAAAGTTGTTACGGGGTTGAAGGGACATGAGACGTGCGGATTCATATGCAAGCTTTTATTCTTGGGCATGGTCAAAACAGACAGGGTCGAATAACCAGCAAACAGGTATGTAAAGGGCAAGACAGAAGCGTAGTCAAGTAAACAGGCGTGGTCGACGATCGGCATACAATATCAAACAAGAGCTAGGCAAAGGGGTAAATCCAGGAAAACGGGCAAAATTCAAACACAGGAAACCAAACTGGAATAACAAAGGCCGCTTGGTAAATAGCTAGGCTGAACAATACTCGGCAGTGAACAAGAGAATGTCCCAGGTTTATATAGCATGAGTGCTTGTGTGATCAGCAGTGCAATCAGGGTAATGAGAGATTGGTGCCAGCTGTGTGTGGTCAGTGCAATATATGATGGGAAATGGAGTCCAATGTGCTGTTTAGTGAGAAAGTCCATGTGGTAAGCTGGTGACCTCTGGTGGTGAACAAATGGAAGTTGCACGGACCAGATTCGTGACAAAAGTCATATTATATTTTAAATACAATAATTTTCTTAAAGCTTATTTCCCATCTTATTTTTATAGGTATCTTTGCATTTTTTGCCATCACATCATATTTGATACAATTTATTGCAAAATCAACTATATTAAACAGCAACAAAAAAAAAAGTTTTTGTGTTTTTTATGTTTTAAATTTTTTTCAAACATAATTTTTTCATCCTCTGTTTAAAATTTTAACAGCCAGAGCGTCAGTAAAACTAGATTCGATTTATGGTGACTTTCATACTTTAGTGTTCCTAATAGTAAAATTATGTATATATTTCATATCTTCTAAATAAAGATGAGCATGAATGTCTTAATACATGGGAGGTCTGCGGTCCAAACTCTCATTGCATCAACTCAATTGGGGGTTACAACTGTTCCTGCTTGAGTGGATTTACGGTAACAAATAGGAGTCAACCAGTCAGCACCAGCAACCCATGCAATGGTGAGCATGTAGAAACTATATTTCTTATTAAATATTTTTATATTGTTATACGAATTGCTGTATACTTCAGATAGTGTCTCTTCGTCAATGAAAGAAACTGGTTAAATTGATGCTGGAGTGGTTAATATAACTCAATAAGTCTTACAGGCTTAAACACCACAATCCATTCATATTTTCCTTCTGTGAACCTGGATTCCCTTATTTTTGCTGGTAAAGGGCATAGTCATAATTTCTGGATGTTTTCCCCTGTTTTTCTACAGTGACTCTACCTTTGACCGAGTATCTGATTGAAATTCAGATCAATAGCATGGACAGTAGCTTCGCTGATCAGCTGAGGAACCTCCTGATGTTTTTCAGTTTGCCCTACACAATCAGTGACAGCACTAACATTACAGAAATCAACATAACTACTGGTATGATCTCTGGCTCTGCTTTGTCACGTTGTACAGCTAAGATTATACTTTACACATCATTAATGCTGCCATAAATAATGAGATTTGAATATCTGGACACTTCTGTTTTTCAGTGTGCTCTTTGAATGAAACACAGTATCAGTGTAATTGTGAGGGTCTGTTTGTTTGGCCGAATGACACGTGTCACTCATACGAGGCCTGTGATGACATCACTGATGGCTCATGTACATGTATCAATGCGCTTCCAGCCGACGGACAGTTCTGCCAAGGTGAGACACTGACATTATTCTATGACAACATCAGTATTTTTCTAGTCAGTTGTGTTCTGTTTTTTTAATTTCCAACTTTGATTTTACTGCATTTTACTGCTAGTGTTGCCACAAACTGATTACGTGTGTGCCTGCTTTTTGTTTGCAAAACTTTTGTTAGACACACTGTTGTATGGAGTTCTGTTGAAAAATTAACAACAAAGTAACATACTTTCAACATTAAGCTTAGAATTTGTGGTATATGATAACAGAAAATTTAAAAACTTTGTATTTTATATGACTGGAAATTGTATTTTTGTTGTCATTATTTGAATCACACTGTATGTTTTGCTCAACCTGCTTCTGTTTGTTCTTGCAGTATTACCTTCTAAATACGTGATTGACATTGATGTGAGATTCTTTGACTTGTTCCTGGTGGACTACTTACGGAATCTCGTCAGAAATATCAGCCTGCCTTTGACTCTGAGGAACAGCATTAATATCACAGATATCGACATGACTACTGGTGAGATCAGAATGTTTAATAATGTCACACACTAAGACGAGTTCAGTATTAGGAGAAACTGACAGTTTGAACATGGATAAATGAATCCCATTCTATTACAGTGTGTGGGTTAAATGGAACAGAATATGAGTGCAAGTGTGAGGAGGATCATGTTTGGCCCAATGACACCTGCAGGGCCTATCAGGTGTGTGATGGCATTGTGGGAGGCACTTGTGGATGTATTCAAGCTCTTCCTTCAGAGGGGCCACTTTGCCAAAGAGGTGAGAAATCATATTAGATAACAAATGTGCTGATTTTAATTGTAGTAGCATGACCAGTAAGTATTTATTTGGTTGACACATGACACATTATTTGGAAACCTTTTATTGTAAGATTTATGCAATACCTTCTTACTCTTGTTTGCAGACATCAATGAATGTAAAGATGCAGCGTCAGTGTGTGGTCAATACTCAGATTGTATTAACATCATTGGGAGTCACGTGTGTTCATGCTGGAGTGGATTTAATATCTCCAATAAAGACAGTCCTGTGAGCCGCAACAACTCATGTTATGGTAAGTGTTATTAACTGGTTTTTTTTTTTTTTTTGGGGGGGGGGGGTATCTTAGGAACCTGAGTGTACAGAGATGCTGTATCTTTACAGTGTGAATACTAATGTGAGCTGTAGCTGTTCCTGCTTGAGGTGTAATATCACCCAAAAAATTATTTACTTTTGTCTTTTCGCCTTCGTGGAATAATAATTGTTGTTTAATGTCTGTGATGTCTTTAGGTGTCTGCCTAATTTAAAACCATAAAATCTAATATCAGTTATATTTTTATTTTTTTTCATAGATATAAATGAATGTCTGTTCAGTCCATCTGTATGTGGTCCAAATTCCATCTGCATAAATGAGCTGGGAAGTTACAATTGCTCATGTCTGGATGGATTCAATGCAACATTTTCAGGTTTCCCCATCAGCATCAACAACACATGTACAGGTAAATACTAAAGTCATATTATATTTTAAATACAATAATTTTCTTAAAGCTTATTTCCCATCTTATTTTTATATGTATCTTTGCATTTTTTGCCATCACATCATATTTGATACAATTTATTGCAAAATCAACTATATTAAACAGCAACAAAAACAATTTCAACCTGCTTCCTACATACTTTTTTCATCCTCTGTTTAAAATTTTAACAGCCAGAGCGTCAGTAAAACTAGATTCGATTTATGGTGACTTTCATACTTTAGTGTTCCTAATAGTAAAAATATGTATATATTTCATATCTTCTAAATAAAGATGAGCATGAATGTCTTAATACATGGGAGGTCTGCGGTCCAAACTCTCATTGCATCAACTCAATTGGGGGTTACAACTGTTCCTGCTTGAGTGGATTTACAGTAACAAATAGGAGTCAACCAGTCAGCACCAGCAACCCATGCAATGGTGAGCATGTAGAAACTATATTTCTTATTAAATATTTTTATATTGTTATACGAATTGCTGTATACTTCAGATAGTGTTTCTTCGTCAATGACAGAAACTGGTTAAATTGATGCTGGAGTGGTTATTATAACTCAATAAGTCTTACAGGCTTAAACATCACAATCCATTCATATTTTCCTTCTGTGAACCTGGATTCCCTTATTTTTGCTGGTAAAGGGCATAGTCATCATTTCTGGATGTTTTTTCTCCTCTTTTTCTACAGTGACTCTACCTTTGACCGAGTATCTGATTGAAATTCAGATCAATAGCATGGACAGTAGCTTCGCTGATCAGCTGAGGAACCTCCTGATGTTTTTCAGTTTGCCCTACACAATCAGTGACAGCACTAACATTACAGAAATCAACATAACTACTGGTATGATCTCTGGCTCTGCTTTGTCACGTTGTACAGCTAAGATTATACTTTACACATCATTAATGCTGCCATAAATAATGAGATTTGAATATCTGGACACTTCTGTTTTTCAGTGTGCTCTTTGAATGAAACACAGTATCAGTGTAATTGTGAGGGTCTGTTTGTTTGGCCGAATGACACGTGTCACTCATACGAGGCCTGTGATGACATCACTGATGGCTCATGTACATGTATCAATGCGCTTCCAGCCGACGGACAGTTCTGCCAAGGTGAGACACTGACATTATTCTATGACAACATCAGTATTTTTCTAGTCAGTTGTGTTCTGTTTTTTTAATTTCCAACTTTGATTTTACTGCATTTTACTGCTAGTGTTGCCACAAACTGATTACGTGTGTGCCTGCTTTTTGTTTGCAAAACTTTTGTTAGACACACTGTTGTATGGAGTTCTGTTGAAAAATTAACAACAAAGTAACATACTTTCAACATTAAGCTTAGAATTTGTGGTATATGATAACAGAAAATTTAAAAACTTTGTATTTTATATGACTGGAAATTGTATTTTTGTTGTCATTATTTGAATCACATGTTTTGCTCAACCTGCTTCTGTTTGTTCTTGCAGTATTACCTTCTAAATACGTGATTGACATTGATGTGAGGTTCTTTGACTTGTTCCTGGTGGACTACTTACGGAATCTCGTCAGAAATATCAGCCTGCCTTTGACTCTGAGGAACAGCATTAATATCACAGATATCGACATGACTACTGGTGAGATCAGAATGTTTAATAATGTCACACACTAAGACGAGTTCAGTATTTGGAGAAACGGACAGTTTGAACATGGATAAATGAATCCCATTCTATTACAGTGTGTGGGTTAAATGGAACAGAATATGAGTGCAAGTGTGAGGAGGATCATGTTTGGCCCAATGACACCTGCAGGGCCTATCAGGTGTGTGATGGCATTGTGGGAGGCACTTGTGGATGTATTCAAGCTCTTCCTTCAGAGGGGCCACTTTGCCAAAGAGGTGAGAAATCATATTAGATAACAAATGTGCTGATTTTAATTGTAGTAGCATGACCAGTAAGTATTTATTTGGTTGACACATGACACATTATTTGGAAACCTTTTATTGTAAGATTTATGCAATACCTTCTTACTCTTGTTTGCAGACATCAATGAATGTAAAGATGCAGTGTCAGTGTGTGGTCAATACTCAGATTGTATTAACATCATTGGGAGTCACATGTGTTCATGCTGGAGTGGATTTAATATCTCCAATAAAGACAGTCCTGTGAGCCGCAACAACTCATGTTATGGTAAGTGTTATTAACTGGTTTTTTTTTTTTTTTTTTGGGGGGGGTATCTTAGGAACCTGAGTGTACAGAGATGCTGTGTCTTTACAGTGTGAATACTAATGTGAGCTGTAGCTGTTCCTGCTTGAGGTGTAATATCACCCAAAAAATTATTTACTTTTGTCTTTTCGCCTTCGTGGAATAATAATTGTTGTTTAATGTCTGTGATGTCTTTAGGTGTCTGCCTAATTTAAAACCATAAAATCTAATATCAGTTATATTTTTATTTTTTTTCATAGATATAAATGAATGTCTGTTCAGTCCATCTGTATGTGGTCCAAATTCCATCTGCATAAATGAGCTGGGAAGTTACAATTGCTCATGTCTGGATGGATTCAATGCAACATTTTCAGGTTTCCCCATCAGCATCAACAACACATGTACAGGTAAATACTAAAGTCATATTATATTTTAAATACAATAATTTTCTTAAAGCTTATTTCCCATCTTATTTTTATATGTATCTTTGCATTTTTTGCCATCACATCATATTTGATACAATTTATTGCAAAATCAACTATATTAAACAGCAACAAAAACAATTTCAACCTGCTTCCTACATACTTTTTTCATCCTCTGTTTAAAATTTTAACAGCCAGAGCGTCAGTAAAACTAGATTCGATTTATGGTGACTTTCATACTTGAGTGTTCCTAATAGTAAAAATATGTATATATTTCATATCTTCTAAATAAAGATGAGCATGAATGTCTTAATACATGGGAGGTCTGCGGTCCAAACTCTCATTGCATCAACTCAATTGGGGGTTACAACTGTTCCTGCTTGAGTGGATTTACGGTAACAAATAGGAGTCAACCAGTCAGCACCAGCAACCCATGCAATGGTGAGCATGTAGAAACTATATTTCTTATTAAATATTTTTATATTGTTATACGAATTGCTGTATACTTCAGATAGTGTTTCTTCGTCAATGACAGAAACTGGTTAAATTGATGCTGGAGTGGTTATTATAACTCAATAAGTCTTACAGGCTTAAACATCACAATCCATTCATATTTTCCTTCTGTGAACCTGGATTCCCTTATTTTTGCTGGTAAAGGGCATAGTCATCATTTCTGGATGTTTTCTCCTCTTTTTCTACAGTGACTCTACCTTTGACCGAGTATCTGATTGAAATTCAGATCAATAGCATGGACAGTAGCTTCGCTGATCAGCTGAGGAACCTCCTGATGTTTTTCAGTTTGCCCTACACAATCAGTGACAGCACTAACATTACAGAAATCAACATAACTACTGGTATGATCTCTGGCTCTGCTTTGTCACGTTGTACAGCTAAGATTATACTTTACACATCATTAATGCTGCCATAAATAATGAGATTTGAATATCTGGACACTTCTGTTTTTCAGTGTGCTCTTTGAATGAAACACAGTATCAGTGTAAATGTGAGGGTCTGTTTGTTTGGCCGAATGACACGTGTCACTCATACGAGGCCTGTGATGACATCACTGATGGCTCATGTACATGTATCAATGCGCTTCCAGCCGACGGACAGTTCTGCCAAGGTGAGACACTGACATTATTCTATGACAACATCAGTATTTTTCTAGTCAGTTGTGTTCTGTTTTTTTAATTTCCAACTTTGATTTTACTGCATTTTACTGCTAGTGTTGCCACAAACTGATTACGTGTGTGCCTGCTTTTTGTTTGCAAAACTTTTGTTAGACACACTGTTGTATGGAGTTCTGTTGAAAAATTAACAACAAAGTAACATACTTTCAACATTAAGCTTAGAATTTGTGGTATATGATAACAGAAAATTTAAAAACTTTGTATTTTATATGACTGGAAATTGTATTTTTGTTGTCATTATTTGAATCACACTGTATGTTTTGCTCAACCTGCTTCTGTTTGTTCTTGCAGTATTACCTTCTAAATACGTGATTGACATTGATGTGAGGTTCTTTGACTTGTTCCTGGTGGACTACTTACGGAATCTCGTCAGAAATATCAGCCTGCCTTTGACTCTGAGGAACAGCATTAATATCACAGATATCGACATGACTACTGGTGAGATCAGAATGTTTAATAATGTCACACACTAAGACGAGTTCAGTATTAGGAGAAACTGACAGTTTGAACATGGATAAATGAATCCCATTCTATTACAGTGTGTGGGTTAAATGGAACAGAATATGAGTGCAAGTGTGAGGAGGATCATGTTTGGCCCAATGACACCTGCAGGGCCTATCAGGTGTGTGATGGCATTGTGGGAGGCACTTGTGGATGTATTCAAGCTCTTCCTTCAGAGGGGCCACTTTGCCAAAGAGGTGAGAAATCATATTAGATAACAAATGTGCTGATTTTAATTGTAGTAGCATGACCAGTAAGTATTTATTTGGTTGACACATGACACATTATTTGGAAACCTTTTATTGTAAGATTTATGCAATACCTTCTTACTCTTGTTTGCAGACATCAATGAATGTAAAGATGCAGTGTCAGTGTGTGGTCAATACTCAGATTGTATTAACATCATTGGGAGTCACATGTGTTCATGCTGGAGTGGATTTAATATCTCCAATAAAGACAGTCCTGTGAGCCGCAACAACTCATGTTATGGTAAGTGTTATTAACTGGTTTTTTTTTTTTTTTTTGGGGGGGGGTATCTTAGGAACCTGAGTGTACAGAGATGCTGTATCTTTACAGTGTGAATACTAATGTGAGCTGTAGCTGTTCCTGCTTGAGGTGTAATATCACCCAAAAAATTATTTACTTTTGTCTTTTCGCCTTCGTGGAATAATAATTGTTGTTTAATGTCTGTGATGTCTTTAGGTGTCTGCCTAATTTAAAACCATAAAATCTAATATCAGTTATATTTTTATTTTTTTTCATAGATATAAATGAATGTCTGTTCAGTCCATCTGTATGTGGTCCAAATTCCATCTGCATAAATGAGCTGGGAAGTTACAATTGCTCATGTCTGGATGGATTCAATGCAACATTTTCAGGTTTCCCCATCAGCATCAACAACACATGTACAGGTAAATACTAAAGTCATATTATATTTTAAATACAATAATTTTCTTAAAGCTTATTTCCCATCTTATTTTTATATGTATCTTTGCATTTTTTGCCATCACATCATATTTGATACAATTTATTGCAAAATCAACTATATTAAACAGCAACAAAAACAATTTCAACCTGCTTCCTACATACTTTTTTCATCCTCTGTTTAAAATTTTAACAGCCAGAGCGTCAGTAAAACTATATTCGATTTATGGTGACTTTCATACTTGAGTGTTCCTAATAGTAAAAATATGTATATATTTCATATCTTCTAAATAAAGATGAGCATGAATGTCTTAATACATGGGAGGTCTGCGGTCCAAACTCTCATTGCATCAACTCAATTGGGGGTTACAACTGTTCCTGCTTGAGTGGATTTACGGTAACAAATAGGAGTCAACCAGTCAGCACCAGCAACCCATGCAATGGTGAGCATGTAGAAACTATATTTCTTATTAAATATTTTTATATTGTTATACGAATTGCTGTATACTTCAGATAGTGTCTCTTCGTCAATGAAAGAAACTGGTTAAATTGATGCTGGAGTGGTTATTATAACTCAATAAGTCTTACAGGCTTAAACATCACAATCCATTCATATTTTCCTTCTGTGAACCTGGATTCCCTTATTTTTGCTGGTAAAGGGCATAGTCATCATTTCTGGATGTTTTTTCTCCTCTTTTTCTACAGTGACTCTACCTTTGACCGAGTATCTGATTGAAATTCAGATCAATAGCATGGATAGTAGCTTCGCTGATCAGCTGAGGAACCTCCTGATGTTTTTCAGTTTGCCCTACACAATCAGTGACAGCACTAACATTACAGAAATCAACATAACTACTGGTATGATCTCTGGCTCTGCTTTGTCACGTTGTACAGCTAAGATTATACTTTACACATCATTAATGCTGCCATAAATAATGAGATTTGAATATCTGGACACTTCTGTTTTTCAGTGTGCTCTTTGAATGAAACACAGTATCAGTGTAATTGTGAGGGTCTGTTTGTTTGGCCGAATGACACGTGTCACTCATACGAGGCCTGTGATGACATCACTGATGGCTCATGTACATGTATCAATGCGCTTCCAGCCGACGGACAGTTCTGCCAAGGTGAGACACTGACATTATTCTATGACAACATCAGTATTTTTCTAGTCAGTTGTGTTCTGTTTTTTTAATTTCCAACTTTGATTTTACTGCATTTTACTGCTAGTGTTGCCACAAACTGATTACGTGTGTGCCTGCTTTTTGTTTGCAAAACTTTTGTTAGACACACTGTTGTATGGAGTTCTGTTGAAAAATTAACAACAAAGTAACATACTTTCAACATTAAGCTTAGAATTTGTGGTATATGATAACAGAAAATTTAAAAACTTTGTATTTTATATGACTGGAAATTGTATTTTTGTTGTCATTATTTGAATCACACTGTATGTTTTGCTCAACCTGCTTCTGTTTGTTCTTGCAGTATTACCTTCTAAATACGTGATTGACATTGATGTGAGATTCTTTGACTTGTTCCTGGTGGACTACTTACGGAATCTCGTCAGAAATATCAGCCTGCCTTTGACTCTGAGGAACAGCATTAATATCACAGATATCGACATGACTACTGGTGAGATCAGAATGTTTAATAATGTCACACACTAAGACGAGTTCAGTATTAGGAGAAACTGACAGTTTGACCATGGATAAATGAATCCCATTCTATTACAGTGTGTGGGTTAAATGGAACAGAATATGAGTGCAAGTGTGAGGAGGATCATGTTTGGCCCAGTGACACCTGCAGGGCCTATCAGGTGTGTGATGGCATTGTGGGAGGCACTTGTGGATGTATTCAAGCTCTTCCTTCAGAGGGGCCACTTTGCCAAAGAGGTGAGAAATCACATCAGATCACAAATGTGCTGATTGTAATTGTAGTAGCATGACCAGTAAGAATTTATTTGGTTGACACATGACACATTATTTGGAAACCTTGTATTGTAAGATTTATGCAATACCTTCTTACTCTTGTTTGCAGACATCAATGAATGTAAAGATGCAGCGTCAGTGTGTGGTCAATACTCAGATTGTATTAACATCATTGGGAGTCACGTGTGTTCATGCTGGAGTGGATTTAATATCTCTAATAAAGACAGTCCTGTGAGCCGCAACAACTCATGTTATGGTAAGTGTTATTAACTTTTTTTGGGGGGGGGGGGGGGGGGGGGGGGGGTATCTTAGGAACCTGAGTGTACAGAGCTGCTGCGTCTTTACAGTTTGAATACTAATGATGTGAGCTGTAGCTGTTCCTGCTTGAGGTGTAATATCACCCAACAAATGATTTAGTTTTGTCTTTTCGCCTTCGTGGAATAATAATTGTTGTTTAATGTCTTTAGGTGTCTGCCTAATTTAAAACCATAAAATCTAATATCGGTTATTTTTTTATTTTTTTTCCAGATATAAATGAATGTCTGTTCAGTCCATCTGTATGTGGTCCAAATTCCATCTGCATAAATGAGCTGGGAAGTTACAATTGCTCATGTCTGGATGGATTCAATGCAACATTTTCAAGTTTCCCCATCAGCATCAACAACACATGTACAGGTAAATACTAAAGTTGTTACGGGGTTGAAGGGACATGAGACGTGCGGATTCATATGCAAGCTTTTATTCTTGGGCATGGTCAAAACAGACAGGGTCGAATATCCAGCAAACAGGTATGTAAAGGGCAAGACAGAAGCGTAGTCAAGTAAACAGGCGTGGTCGACGATCGGCATACAATATCAAACAAGAGCTAGGCAAAGGGGTAAATCCAGGAAAACGGGCAAAATTCAAACACAGGAAACCAAACTGGAATAACAAAGGCCGCTTGGTAAATAGCTAGGCTGAACAATACTCGGCAGTGAACAAGAGAATGTCCCAGGTTTATATAGCATGAGTGCTTGTGTGATCAGCAGTGCAATCAGGGTAATGAGAGATTGGTGCCAGCTGTGTGTGGTCAGTGCAATATATGATGGGAAATGGAGTCCAATGTGCTGTGTAGTGAGAAAGTCCATGTGGTAAGCTGGTGACCTCTGGTGGTGAACAAATGGAAGTTGCACGGACCAGATTCGTGACAAAAGTCATATTATATTTTAAATACAATAATTTTCTTAAAGCTTATTTCCCATCTTATTTTTATAGGTATCTTTGCATTTTTTGCCATCACATCATATTTGATACAATTTATTGCAAAATCAACTATATTAAACAGCAACAAAAAAAAAAAAGTTTTTGTGTTTTTTATGTTTTAAATTTTTTTCAAACATAATTTTTTCATCCTCTGTTTAAAATTTTTAAAAACAGCCAGAGCGTCAGTAAAACTAGATTCGATTTATGGTGACTTTCATACTTTAGTGTTCCTAATAGTAAAATTATGTATATATTTCATATCTTCTAAATAAAGATGAGCATGAATGTCTTAATACATGGGAGGTCTGCGGTCCAAACTCTCATTGCATCAACTCAATTGGGGGTTACAACTGTTCCTGCTTGAGTGGATTTACGGTAACAAATAGGAGTCAACCAGTCAGCACCAGCAACCCATGCAATGGTGAGCATGTAGAAACTATATTTCTTATTAAATATTTTTATATTGTTATACGAATTGCTGTATACTTCAGATAGTGTCTCTTCGTCAATGAAAGAAACTGGTTAAATTGATGCTGGAGTGGTTATTATAACTCAATAAGTCTTACAGGCTTAAACACCACAATCCATTCATATTTTCCTTCTGTGAACCTGGATTCCCTTATTTTTGCTGGTAAAGGGCATAGTCATCATTTCTGGATGTTTTTCTCCTCTTTTTCTACAGTGACTCTACCTTTGACCGAGTATCTGATTGAAATTCAGATCAATAGCATGGACAGTAGCTTCGCTGATCAGCTGAGGAACCTCCTGATGTTTTTCAGTTTGCCCTACACAATCAGTGACAGCACTAACATTACAGAAATCAACATAACTACTGGTATGATCTCTGGCTCTGCTTTGTCACGTTGTACAGCTAAGATTATACTTTACACATCATTAATGCTGCCATAAATAATGAGATTTGAATATCTGGACACTTCTGTTTTTCAGTGTGCTCTTTGAATGAAACACAGTATCAGTGTAATTGTGAGGGTCTGTTTGTTTGGCCGAATGACACGTGTCACTCATACGAGGCCTGTGATGACATCACTGATGGCTCATGTACATGTATCAATGCGCTTCCAGCCGACGGACAGTTCTGCCAAGGTGAGACACTGACATTATTCTATGACAACATCAGTATTTTTCTAGTCATTTGTGTTCTGTTTTTTTAATTTCCAACTTTGATTTTACTGCATTTTACTGCTAGTGTTGCCACAAACTGATTACGTGTGTGCCTGCTTTTTGTTTGCAAAAATTTTGTTAGACACACTGTTGTATGGAGTTCTGTTGAAAAATTAACAACAAAGTAACATACTTTCAACATTAAGCTTAGAATTTGTGGTATATGATAACAGAAAATTTCAAAACTTTGTATTTTATATGACTGGAAATTGTATTTTTGTTGTCATTATTTGAATCACATGTTTTGCTCAACCTGCTTCTGTTTGTTCTTGCAGTATTACCTTCTAAATACGTGATTGACATTGATGTGAGGTTCTTTGACTTGTTCCTGGTGGACTACTTACGGAATCTCGTCAGAAATATCAGCCTGCCTTTGACTCTGAGGAACAGCATTAATATCACAGATATCGACATGACTACTGGTGAGATCAGAATGTTTAATAATGTCACACACTAAGACGAGTTCAGTATTAGGAGAAACTGACAGTTTGAACATGGATAAATGAATCCCATTCTATTACAGTGTGTGGGTTAAATGGAACAGAATATGAGTGCAAGTGTGAGGAGGATCATGTTTGGCCCAATGACACCTGCAGGGCCTATCAGGTGTGTGATGGCATTGTGGGAGGCACTTGTGGATGTATTCAAGCTTTTCCTTCAGAGGGGCCACTTTGCCAAAGAGGTGAGAAATCATATTAGATAACAAATGTGCTGATTTTAATTGTAGTAGCATGACCAGTAAGAATTTATTTGGTTGACACATGACACATTATTTGGAAACCTTGTATTGTAAGATTTATGCAATACCTTCTTACTCTTGTTTGCAGACATCAATGAATGTAAAGATGCAGCGTCAGTGTGTGGTCAATACTCAGATTGTATTAACATCATTGGGAGTCACATGTGTTCATGCTGGAGTGGATTTAATATCTCCAATAAAGACAGTCCTGTGAGCCGCAACAACTCATGTTATGGTAAGTGTTATTAACTGGTTTTGTTTTCATATTTTATCTCATTAGATTGAGTGTACAGAGGTAATAATTCAATTTTGTCTTTTCCTCCTTCTTTTGTATTCTATAATGTGTATACATGTCTTTAGATACTAGATGTCTTTCTTTTCAGATCTTTGCCTAATTTTTAATCTGTAAAAACTAAATATGCTTCTAATCTTTTAATTTGTTCCTTCCACAGATATAGATGAATGTTTGTTCAGTGCATCTGTATGTGGTCCAGATTCCACTTGCACAAATGAAATGGGAAGTTATAATTGCTCATGTTTGGATGGATTCACTGAAACCATTTTAAATCTTACTATCAGCATCAATAACACATGTATAGGTAAATTCTTAAGTCAGATCTTTGTTCTCTAACCTTGAATTACAAGTTCAAAGTTTTGGAAGGGTTTAAATGTTTTTTGCTACTTTGCCATAAATTTTAAGGGATAAATTAGTTGGCAAACTCTTATGTTTGTTCAATTCTAATGTAATTAATCTCAGACCTGTAGAATACTACAATCATTATTTTTTCAGGATTTACCTTACTTGACATTTCTGCCATTTCGAGCAGTTTCTGGTAAAGTTTTTTTTTTCACTGCTTTACCTATGATCTTTACCAAAACTAGCTGGTATCGTCTTCAAAGAAGCCCTCTAGAGTCACTTATTACTTTTCTAGCTTTCAACATTGAAATTTGTTTTTGATGGCACCATGCAGGAAGTTACAAGTCATTACCTTTGCTATGGTTTTGCATATTTTGCATGCACTTTTTGTTTAATTGTTATTTGTGTATTTTTTCTTAAATTGTGATGTTACACGACATCGTAGTTTCAGTTTTTCTTCCTTTGGACATTTTTTTTTTACCTTCACATATGATCCAAACTCTTCTTTTTCCTGTAACTTCTGTTTAATATAGATGTGGATGAATGTGTTGAGATACCAGACATCTGTGGTCCAAACTCAATCTGCAACAACACTGTTGGGAGTCACAATTGCTCGTGCATGAGTGGATATAATGTAACGGATCCAAACCTCCCTATAAACAGCAATAACACATGCAAAGGTATGATGCACTGTTTTTTTAGGACATTTTGTTTTTAAATCTTAGTTTTTCTTAGTTGTTAAAAATGTTGATATTGTACATTCTCATTTCTTATGTCCTTGTAGATTATATAGATGAATGAAAATAGATACCAGATGTCCTTCATGTTTATATTTTTATTTTTCTTCAGGAAAATTGTTTCAAAATCTTATTTTTCTTTAGTGTTTAAAAATGTTTTTACTTTGTCAGTCATTATTCTCTCTCTATAGATGTAGATAAATAAAAAGAGGTACCAAATGTCTTTTGTGTTTATGGCTTTATATTTGTGTGTAAACATTACCATCAGCATCAATAACACATGTAGATAAATATTTTGTATTTGTTTACCTTGAAAAATCATTTAGTGATTATTCATGTGTCATAAAAATTAAAAAAATTGTAATAGCTTGTGAAAAATTTGTTGTAGAATACTACGATCATAAATTTCCCAAGGTTAACCTTAGTCCTTTCTGCCATTTTCAGTGGATCTGAATAGTTTTCAAACTACATTATGTGTAAGTTTGTGTAATCTTAAAGTTAGCTTGAGTTACAAAACTGGCTCTCAACATCTTGAAACAAACTCTATAAGCTCACTCACTAGATTTCAGTGTTAGCACCATTCTCCAGAATAATTGTAAGAAATTTGCTGGTGAAAACACCATTCAGGAAGTTAGTCATTATCAAGGCAACAATTTTGCTCAAAGAATGAAATGACCTCCAGGTATGTATGTGAGTCACCCAAAATTGTTTTTCTTTAATGCAGATGTGGATGAATGTGTTGAGATACCAGACATCTGTGGTCCAAACTCAATCTGCAACAACACTGTTGGGAGTCACAATTGCTCGTGCATGAGTGGATATAATGTAACAGATCCAAACCTCCCTATAAACAGCAACAACACATGCAAAGGTAGGATTGACAACTAAGGTTTTGAACAGTAACTGTTTATACTGCCTTAATTTTCTGTCAATGGTAACCTGTCCGTTTATCAATTATTTTATTTCAGATATTCATGAATGTCTTGATTCAGTATCAGTGTGTGGACCGAACTCTCACTGTTACAATTACAACGGAAGCTTCTCATGCTTTTGTTGGGAAGGATATAACAGCTCAGATGTAAATAAAGATGTTTCCAAAAGTAATCCATGCATTGGTAAGTTTGCTCTGCGTAATGATCTCACTCATGATTTTCAGGTACTATTTATTACAAACTGCTCAAAAAGATGAGAAGTTGTGCTTTAAATATATTCTCATTCTATTCCTTATAGACACTTGACTGCCATGAGATAACAAATGTCTTTCATGTATTTAGGTTTATGTGTTAATGAAAACTGTTGATCACTACATGATCACTTTAATATTTTTGTTCATAGATATAAATGAATGTCTGATCAATGCATCTGTCTGTGGTCCAAATGCCACCTGCACAAATGAAATCGGAAGTTACAATTGCTCATGTCTGGATGGATTCACTGCAACGAACTCAAGTCTCCACATCAGCATCAATAACACGTGTAGAGGTATGTTCAGCTAAATAAATAAAAACCTGAGTGTTTTTACACAACATTAGTCCAATCAGTTTTATTAAACTAAATAACAATGTTTTTAATGCCAAAATTATAATATTTTACATAATATTGTAAATGGAACATTGCATTACCTGTTCTTTTACCTGTAACGTCTTTTAATATAGATGTGGATGAATGTGTTGAGATATCAGACATCTGTGGTCCAAACTCAATCTGCAACAACACTGTTGGGAGTCACAATTGCTCGTGCATGAGTGGATATAATGTAACAGATCCAAACCTTCCTATAAGCAGCAACAACCCATGCAAAGGTATGAGTGACAGCTGAAACAATGAACAGTTCGTTACTATGTGTTCTGCTTGAATCTCCCTTCAACTATAACCTTTCAGTTTATCAAATTGAATTTTATTTCAGATATTCATGAATGTCTTGACTCGGTATCAGTGTGTGGGACAAACTCTCTCTGTTACAATTACAATGGAAGTTTCTCATGCTTTTGCTGGAATGGATATAATGTCAGTGATGGAAATACAGCTATTAGTAAAGGCAACCCATGCACTGGTCAGTTTTTGTTTATATGATACTCTGCATCACAGTTTTTAAATCATTTTCAAATTTTGGTTATTGTATAATTTACACATTTATTTATTTCATCATTATTTTGCTAATTTTTGAATATTCTTATCCAAAATATAGCATTTCAGGATCCTGATGATGATGATGATGATAATTATTATCATTATTATTATTATTATTACTAGAAATGTTGACATTTCAACCTAATTTGTGTGCTCCTTGTACAGATATATTTCTTGTTTTTATAAGTGTAAGTAATCACATTTTTCAAATATATATATATTTTGTAGATATAAATGAATGTCTGTTCAGTCCATCTGCATGTGGTCCAAATGCCAACTGCACAAATGAAAAGGGAAGTTATAATTGCTCGTGTCTGGATGGATTCATTGAAACAAACTCAAGTCTCCCCATCAGCATCAATAACACATGTAGAGGTACATTCCATATTTAGTTATGTGTTTACTTTAAATAAATAGCTGTAGTTTATCTTATTGATTTTTACTTTGTATTTAATTTTTGTAAATTAAGCATTCTATTGTAAAGATGTTAAATAATTATTTTACCTTTAAATACTGTATGTACTGTATGAGTGACCCAAACTGTTATTATTCCTGTAACTTCCTTTTAATATAGATGTGGATGAATGTGTTGAGATACCAGACATCTGTGGTCCAAACTCAATCTGCAACAACACTGTTGGGAGTCACAATTGCTCGTGCATGAGTGGATATAATGTAACAGATCCAAACCTCCCTATAAACAGCAACAACACATGTAAAGGTAGGATTGACAGCTATTGTTCATAGTACAAATACATGACAAAGAACGTAAGGAATGACAGGCATAAAATACATTTTTGTTATTTTGTTTCTTTTTAATAAAATATCAACAGTAACATTACTAATTTCTGCTCAAAATATTTTATTATGGAGGTCTGCTGTATATAGTTACACTAAGATCTCAAAATCTTGGTTTTCTGGTCTTTTACATTTAAAAATGTTGATCTTTCTCAGTTCCAATTTGTTGCTATTCGTTCCAATGATGTTGCTACTGATGATGTATGAATAGGTCAAAGCATGTAAATATGTTTTTTCACTCACTTCTCTGACAAGCATAACTGATATACTGCAAGCCAGAGATGTTCACAAGTCTTTAACTTGGAGTCTGAGTCAAGTCTGAAGTCTTTACCGCTGGAGTCTGAGTCAAGTCTCGAGTCATTTAATGCCTCGCTAAAAAATCCCATTCCGAATCCTCATGTTTTGAAATCTTCCTATTTATGAAGTTGTTTTATAGGCTATAGACAAAATATATGATCTATGATCTTCTTTGTAAAAAAAAAAGAGGTATTAAGATGTAAGGTTAATATACATCCTGTTCCTTATGTTTTAATCCATTAACATGTTCAGAACAGTTTTTCTGTAATCAAAAGTCAGGGGTATTCAATTAAAGTTCCAAGAGGCGCGGCCTCTATATTTTCTTCCAAGCAAGAGGTCCGGACAAAAATAAATAATTTTAAAAAAAAAAAAGTTTTTATATGTATTGTATTTATACCTTTAGATACATGCGAGGCCATGTGACAGAAAAATTGTTCAGGGTTTTCCTCATGAAATCTATACTATTTTAATATTTTACTTAATAGCATTAGGCTATCTACTAAAAACAATGTAGCTACAATAATTAAAACGTTCTCATCGTGAGAATAAAAGAAAAATAACTAGCAGTTTCAAAGTTTAAGTTCTATCCTAGCCATCTAACAACAATTTTCCCAATTATAATAACATGATTCTTTTGAAATGTTTAGCCTACAGATTACTAATGCTAAATGTAGATCAGAAACGTCTTGTCACATCTGGTTTGAACAGTCAGAGTCATAGGTTATAGATAGATAAATAGCAAGAAAAATAAAAGGAGCGTGTATGCAAACGCACATCAGTTTTTTGCTGAGGAGCTGAGACTATGTGCCCCGGCCGTACAGCGGTGGTACAGCAACTGTGGCGACGGGACGTTAAGTCTCCGGTCCCTCCTTCAGGGAACGAGGTTTATATACGTAACCAAGACGTTCTCTATCAGTCAGTCACGTTCGATGTAATGTCAGTGTGACTGACTAATGGGATCCCTTGGAAAACGCCACTATTGCTGACCCCCTCCAGTGCCCTGCAGAAGCCGGCAAGTCCCCCCACACCAGTTGGGACGGAAGATAGGACAGGGCTTAGGCAGAGATGACTGCCACTGCTGTTCCGTACAGTGGGTATGGATAACACTGGGAAAGCGTACCGCAAGTAAGGAAACGCTATGGAAGCCACATCCTGCATAAAGGAGGTACCATGTGGAGATTACACATATGGACTAGCCAGGGGCAGTACCACATATGGAAGTCTCTGAGGTAGACTCAGCCAGCCTGGGGTGAGATAACTACACAGCAGAGACGGCTGAAGGTCTCTGCCAGGGAAAGACACTTGCTCACCGTGAGGGGAGCCGTAATGTGGAAGAATACACATGTGGGATCACCCGAATGGAAATCACTACACACGGGCACCTAGCCCAGCCAAGGGCTGACCTTGGGAAAACACACGAGTGCTGGACCTGACGCTCCACCACGCCTGACTGCCGAGGGTGCAGGAGGAACTTCGACAGGGTTCGCCGCAGGGAACTGAACTGAGAAGCAATAAAAGCGCATGTATCCGGTCTGTCGAGGAGAATGGCACAGCAAGCGTGATTCACACCGAGCAGTGTTCCAGTGTTAATGCTCAGAGGAGCATTAGTTCTGGGAACCAATTCCGATTGGGCCAGTATGGCACTGCTAGGAGGACCTGCTCCTCATCCTCCCTGACCTTGCACAGTGTCTGTGCGAGAAGGCTCATTGGGGGAAACGCATATTTGCGTAGGCCCCGAGGCCAGCTGTATGCCGGTGCATCCGTGCCGAGGGTCCCCTCGGACAGGGAGTAAAACAGCTGGCAATGGGACATGTCCGGGAAGGCAAACAGGTCTATCTGAGCATCCCCGAAGCGTCTTCAAATCAGCTGGACCATATCGGGGTGGAGTTGCCATTCTCCCAGAAGGGCGGGCTGACGTGAGCTCATCGGCTGCACAATTGAGCTCGCCTGGGACATGAACGGCGCAAAGCGACCTCAGATGCTTCTGACTCCAAAGGAGGAGATGGCGGGCGAGTTACGACATGTGACGGAAGCGTAGACCGCCTTGGTGGTTGATGTACACAATGGTCACAGTGTTGACCGCACGGACCAGTAGATGCTTGTCGTGTAGCAGTGATTTGAAGTGGCGTAGAGCAAGCCATACTACTAGCAACTCGAGGCAATTGATATGCCACTGCAGTCGGGGCCCTATCCAGAGCCCTGCAGCTGCATTCCCGTTGCACATGGCACCCCAGCCCATGGCAGAGGCATCTGTTAATACAACAACATGCCTGGACACTTGCACTACGGGAACTCCTGCCCGGAATTCGACGGAAAAGCCAGATTCGACCACGGGCTGAAGGTCTGATGGCAGAACGGGGTGATTGAGACCCGGTACGTGCCGTGTCGCCATGTCCATCTTGGGACCCGGTCGTGAAGCAAACGCTGAAGCGGTCTCATATGAAGCAATCTGAGCGGCATGACAGCGGAAACTGCCTCTAAAACTGTTTCAGTGGAACCGCACTCTCGCACTGGAAAGACTTCAGGCAGTTCAGCATCGACTGAGCACGCTCTACTGAGAGACGTGCTGTGAGGTTGACTGAGTCCAACTCCATGCCAAGAAAAGAGATCCTCTGCACAGGGGAGAGTTTGCTCTTTTCCCAGTTGACCCAAAGCCCCAACCGGCTGAGGTGGCTGAGCACCGTGTCCCTGTGTTCGCACAATTGCGCTCGAGACTGGGCCAGTATGAGCCAGTCGTCGAGGTAGTTAAGAACACGAATGCTTGCTTCCCTTAATGGAACAAGGGCTGCCTCCATGACCTTGGTGAAGACATGAGGCGACAGGGGTAGCCTGAAGGGGAGGGAACTTCTACTGATATGCTTGCCCTTCGAACGCAAAGCGGAGAAACGGTCTGTGTCGAGGGAGGATCAAGACATGAAAGTACATGTCCTTCAGGTCGATCGCCGCGAACCAATCGAAAGGACGGACGCATTGAAAGATGTGCACAGTTCCTGCATCAAACCTTGGTCAGCACTGCCCTCGTACAGTTGCTTCAACGCCTTAGCCTGGTAGGTTTGCAGGAGGTCCAGCAGCTCTGTAAGCCCCGGCCGTCGAAGTGGACGAGAACCCACAAGCTCTGGACGGGGGGGGCGTGGATTACCCCGTCAGGCGGCGCCGCCCCGCGGGCAAAGCTGCACCGCAATAGCGCGCTCAACTAGGGGGAGCTCAACATACCCCTTAGCCGCCCCGTCATCCAGGGCAGTGAGGACGGAAAAAGCACTAGCTCTGTTTCGGGCAGAAAAAGGTGCCCTTCAAGACCTAGTCACTTCCTCATGCACTTCCGGGAAAAATGGAACCTGAGGTGGCTGCCAGTGATCGGTCTGCGCCCCAGGAACCAATCATCCAGCCTTGAGCGTTCGGGAGAAGGAGGAGGCCTCCAGTACAGCCCGATGCTCTCAGTGGCCCGGGAAAGCATAGCAGTCAGCACTGGATCTGACTCGGGCAAGGCCACTCGCCCTAACGGAGGCAGCAAAGCCGAATCATCATTTCCAGATCCTAGCTTGTCCTCCGATGGCGCAATCGTCATCCTGTCATCCGCTGGTGCACCAGATGAGATGCTGGGCCCCGCCCTGTCCGGGGATCCAGAAAACTCGTCTGGAAACACCAGATGGTGCGATGTGCTGGAGGAGGGAGACGCACTCGATGCGGAAGCTCTCGCTGTGATCCTCAAGTTACCCTGACCATGAGCCGAAGTAGCCCTCTGAGAACCGGAGGAGCTAGATCGGGGCATGGCTAGGGGGATATCCCCCCGTTTAACGAGGAGGTATCTGGAGCGCAGCGTCGCAATGGTCATGTTCCCGCAATGAGACTCATCCACGAGCGCTGCCTCAGCATGCTGGTGGCCCAAGCACGAGAGACAGTGATCGTGACCGTCAGATGAAGCCAGGAAACGACCACATCCAGAAACACACGAGCGGGAAGCCATCTTTAAAAAGAAGCCCGTCGCTCGTGGAGCTCTTTCAGATTTGCTCTTTTAGAGGAAAAACACTGGAGGTCGCAGCGCGACCGCAGTTTGATGAGCTGCAGCACGCCGTCAGAGAGAAGCAGCAGCACTGGACAGCAAACCCCGCCGATGCACTGTAACACCAACACTCAAAGCTGTCTCGTAGACACTCGGGGAGATTCAGGCCCCGTCCACATGAAGACGGGTTTCTCTGTATACGCATAAATTTTTTACCGTATAGGCGTTTCGTCCACACGAAAATGCCGTTTTCATGTTTTCGTGTGGACGGCGAATCCGTATATTTTCTGAAACGATGACATCATCAGCCCACGTCTCGCCCCTAATAAGACACCGCTACGTCACATAACAGCGACGACAACAACAACAACGTCAGACTACGTGCCTGTGTTCGTGCTGCAGAACCTAATGAGCTCATTAGTTTTATTAAAGCAAAATCTTCTGCTTTGTGTGTTAATTTATATTCAGCGCGCAAGGTTTACGCACATGGTCCAAGTCTTCTTCTCTGTTTTTTTGTGTATCTCTGTGGCAGAATTACAGCGCCACATATTGGTCTGGCATGTGTACTACATCGTTTTCAGTGATTCCGTGTGGACGCAGATATTTCCTGAGACGACTCCGTGTTTACGGAATTTGAGGCAAAAAAAAAGATCGGATACGGAGAAACCCGTCTTCGTGTGGACGAAGACGGGGTTCTCTGTATACGCATAAATTTTTTACCGTATAGGCGTTTCGTCCACACGAAACCGGCGTTTTCGAAGAGTGAAACCAATCATTTTTGAAACCGGGTCCCAGGGTGGATACATTTGAAAACGCCGGTTTCGTGTTTTCGTGTGGACGGCGAATCCGTATATTTTCTGAAACGATGACGTCATCAGCCCACGTCTCGCCCCTAATCAGACACCGCTAGGTCACATAACAGCGACGACAACAACAACAACAATGTCAGACTACGTGCCTGTGTTCGTGCTGCAGAACCTACTGAGCTCATTAGTTTTATTAAAGCAAAATCTTCTGCTTTGTGTGTTAGTTTATATTCAGCGCGCAAGGTTTACGCACATGGTCCAAGTCTTCTTCTCTGTTTTTTTGTGTATCTCTGTGGCAGAATTACAGCGCCACATATTGGTCTGGCATGTGTACTACATTTTTCAGTCGGTTTCAGTGATTCCGTGTGGACGCAGATATTTCCTGAGACGTCTCCGTTTTTACGGAATTTTTTTTAGAGCGAGGCAAAAAAAAAGATCGGATACGGAGAAACCCGTCTTCGTGTGGACGTAGCCTTATTAGGCTTGGCTCCGAAGCGAAAAGCTGATGTGCGTTTGCACGCGCTCTCCTTTTATACCCACGCTGCGGGGCGGGGTGCCCGTGGTGAAACACTCAAGCCAACCGTCATTGGCTTGTTTTGGTAACACTCGACGGTGATTGGGCTCTCGGCGAGATTCCTTTAGTCAGTCACTCTGACGTTACATCGAACGTGACTGACTGATAGGGAAATATATTTGCAGCATAGTTTTTTTTCTGCTGTGTTTTAGTGAAAGTAAAATATAATTTTTCTGTTGTTGTTAAAATAACCGCGTCATCCGCGCCGGCGCGCGCCCGAAGAGAGAAAGTGCACGGAGCTAAAAGGGCTTAATTAAAGCGTGTTTGCCTTTAGATAAAAATACTAGAGGATACAGCGATGAAAGATATTTGCCATAAACCACCCTAAACGCTTGTTATGTAATCCGCTCTGCTGTTGTGACGTGCTGCTCACTTAAAACGGTGCTTCTGTTATGACTCGCGGTCCGGATGAATGCCGGGTGCGGACGCGGTCCATCTTTTGAATATCAGTTATATAAGTACTTAAGGATAAAAGACTCGAGTTGCTTTTAAAATATTCACAAGTCCGTTTGCTCGAGTCGAGTCAAGTCTGGAGTCATTTCAGGTCGAGTCAAGTCTGAAGTCTATAAAAATGCGACTCGAGACCGAGTCACTAACTGGAGTGCCCATTCTGTTGTAAAGATGTCAAAGAATGAGTTGACCTTCACACATGTATGAGTGACACAAACTGTTATTTTTCCTGTAACTTCCTTTTAATATAGATGTGGATGAATGTGTTGAGATACCACATGTCTGTGGTCCAAACTCAATCTGCAACAACACTGTTGGGAGTCACAATTGCTCGTGCATGAGTGGATATAATGTAACAGATCCAAACCTCCCTATAAACAGCAACAACACATGTGAAGGTAGGATTGACACCTATTGTTCATAGTACAAATACATGACAAAGAAAGTAAGGAATGACAGGCATAAAATTAATTTTTGTTAGTTTGTTTCTGTTTAATAAACAGTAACATTACTAATTTCTGCTCAAAATGTTTTATTATAGAGGTCTGTTGTATAGTTACACTAAGATCTCAAAATCTTGGTTTTCTGGTCTTTTACATTTAAAAATGTTGATTTTTCTCAGTTCCAATTTGTTGCTATTCGTTCCAATGACGTTGCTACTGATGATATATGAATAGGTCAAACTATGTAAATGAGTTTTTTCACTCACTTCCCTCACCAGCATAACTGATATACTGCAAGCAGATAGATTTTGGTTCAGATTTGTGTGTACTTTAACCATGAATAATGAGCTCGAGTTTATTGATGTGATTTTTACTTTGGATTTCTTTTTTCTAAATGAAGCATTCTATTGTAAAGATGTCAAAGAATGAGTTCACCTTCACACATGTATGAGTGACACAAACTGTTATTTTTCCCGTAACTTCCTTTTAATATAGATGTGGATGAATGTGTTGAGATATCAGACATCTGTGGTCCAAACTCAATCTGCAACAACACTGTTGGGAGTCACAATTGCTCGTGCATGAGTGGATATAATGTAACAGATCCAAACCTCCCTATAAACAGCAACAACACATGTGAAGGTATGATTGACAGTTTAAACTCTGAAGCTTATACTGTTTTACTGTCACTGTTTGTATTGCCTTAATCTTCTGTCAACTGTAACCTTTCACTATCAATTATTTTATGTTAGATATTCATAAATGTTTTGACTCACCATCAGTCTGTGAGCCAGAGTCCTACTGTAATAATTTCATGAAATTAAATTGTTTTTAAATAACTGCTAATGGTAAAAATAATATGTTCTTCCCTACAGATATTGATGAATGTCTGTTCAGTCCATCTGTATGTGGTCCAAATGCCACCTGCACAAATGAAAAGGGAAGTTATAATTGCTCATGTCAGGATGGATTCACTGCAACAAACTCAAGTCTCCGCATCAGCATCAAAAACACATGTAGAGGTAAATTTTACATTTAGATTTGTGTATTTTAACCATGAATAATTAGCTAGAGTTTATTGTTGTGATTTTTACTTTGGATTTAATTTTTCTAAATGAAGCATTCTGTTGTAAAGATGTCAAAGAATGAGTTGACCTTCACATATGTATGAGTGACTCAAACTCTTCTTTTTCTTGTTACTTCCTTTTAATATAGATGTGGATGAATGTTTTGAGATATCAGACATCTGTGGTCCAAACTCAATCTGCAACAACACTGTTGGGAGTCACAATTGCTCGTGCATGAGTGGATATAATGTAACAGATCCAAACCTCCCTATAAACAGCAACAACACATGTGAAGGTATGAATGACAGCTATTGTTCATAGTATCAAAACATGACAAAGGAGTAATTCTGTTATTCTAATTAATGTCTAATTCTATTATTCTAAAACTAAATCTGAGAAGTTGCACAAAGATGTAAATATTTCCGTATTGAGTTCTTGTTTGTAAAGGTTTAAAAAAATATGAGAAGATTTTAGACATACATAAACTTCTTTTTGATTTGTAATAACATTTTTTATGTTCAATTTGGACTTGTGTATGCAGACCTAAAATGCATTTTCATACACCTTTTTTTTTCTTTGAATTTTTTTGTTCTTTCATAATATCAGTTTTCTGGATATTTGTGTTTAAAAATGTTGATATATTGTATGTTCTCAGTTCTTCATGTATAAATGTAGATGCATGTTTTGAGATACCAGATGGCTTTCATGATTTTAGGCATTTATATCTGTATTATATGAATACACTGTATTTGTTTTTCCCTCTAGATATAAATGAATGTCTGTTCAGTCCATCTGCATGTGGTCCAAATGCCACCTGCACAAATGAAATGGGAAGTTATAATTGCTCATGTTTGAATGGATTCACTTCAACAAACTCAAATCTATCCATCAGTATTAATAACAGATGTAGAGGTACATTTTATATTTAGATATGTTTTTTCTTTAACCGTGAATAATAACCTAGAGTTTATCCATTAAATTTTAGTTTTGGCTGTCATTTTTGTAAATCAAGCATTATCATTCTCATTATTCTCATTTATTTACATATGTATGAGTCACCCAAACTGTTCTTTTCCCCATAAGATGTGGATGAGTGTGTTGAGATACCAGACATCTGTGGTCCAAACTCAATCTGCAACAACACTGTTGGGAGTCACAATTGCTCGTGCATGAGTGGATATAATGTAACAGATCCAAACCTCCCTATAAACAGCAATAACACATGCAAAGGTAAGACTGACAGCTAAGGTTTTGAACAGTAACTGTTTATACTGCCTTAATTTTCTGTCAATGGTAACCTGGCCGTTTATCAATTATTTTATTTCAGATATTCATGAATGTCTTGATTCAGTATCAGTGTGTGGACCGAACTCTCACTGTTACAATTACAACGGAAGCTTCTCATGCTTTTGTTGGGAAGGATATAACGTCTCAGATGTAAATAAAGATGTTTCCAAAAGTAATCCATGCATTGGTAAGTTTGCTCTGCGTAATGATCTCATTCATGATTTTCAGGTACTATTTATTACAAACTGCTCAAAAAGATGAGAAGTTGTGCTTTAAATATATTCTCATTATATTCCTTATAGACACTTGACTGCCATGAGATAACAAATGTCTTTCATGTATTTAGGTTTATGTGTTAATGAAAACTGTTGATCACTACATGATCACTTTAATATTTTTCTTTTCATAGATATAAATGAATGTCTGATCAATGCATCTGTCTGTGGTCCAAATGCCACCTGCACAAATGAAATTGGAAGTTACAATTGCTCATGTCTGGATGGATTCACTGCAATGAACTCAAGTCTCCACATCAGCATCAATAACACATGTAGAGGTATGTTCAGCTAAATAAATAATAACCTGAGTGTTTTTACACAACATTAGTCCAATCAGTTTTATTAAACTAAATAACAATGTTTTTAATGCCAAAATTAAAATATTTTACATAATATTGTAAATGGAACATTGCATTACCTGTTCTTTTACCTGTAACGTCTTTTAATATAGATGTGGATGAATGTGTTGAGATATCAGACATCTGTGGTCCAAACTCAATCTGCAACAACACTGTTGGGAGTCACAATTGCTCGTGCATGAGTGGATATAATGTAACAGATCCAAACCTTCCTATAAGCAGCAACAACCCATGCAAAGGTATGAGTGACAGCTGAAACAATGAACAGTTCGTTACTATGTGTTCTGCTTGAATCTCCCTTCAACTATAACCTTTCAGTTTATCAAATTGAATTTTATTTCAGATATTCATGAATGTCTTGACTCGGTATCAGTGTGTGGGACAAACTCTCTCTGTTACAATTACAATGGAAGTTTCTCATGCTTTTGTTGGAATGGATATAATGTCAGTGATGGAAATACAGCTATTAGTAAAGGCAACCCATGCACTGGTCAGTTTTTGTTTATATGATATTCTGCATCACAGTTTTTAAATCATTTTCAAATTTTGGTTATTGTATAATTTACACATTTATTTATTTCATCATTATTTTGCAAATTTTTGAATATTCTTATCCAAAATATAGCATTTCAGGATCCTGATGATGATGATGATAATTATTATTATCATTATTGTTATTATTACTAGAAATGTTGACATTTCAACCTAATTTGTGTGCTCCTTGTACAGATATATTTCTTGTTTTTATAAGTGTAAGTAATCACTTTTTTCAAATATATATATATTTTGTAGATATAAATGAATGTCTGTTCAGTCCATCTGCATGTGGTCCAAATGCCAACTGCACAAATGAAAAGGGAAGTTATAATTGCTCGTGTCTGGATGGATTCATTGAAACAAACTCAAGTCTCCCCATCAGCATCAATAACACATGTAGAGGTACATTCCATATTTAGTTATGTGTTTACTTTAAATAAATAGCTGTAGTTTATCTTATTGATTTTTACTTTGTATTTAATTTTTGTAAATTAAGCATTCTATTGTAAAGATGTTAAATAATTATTTTACCTTTAAATACTGTATGTACTGTATGAGTGACCCAAACTGTTATTATTCCTGTAACTTCCTTTTAATATAGATGTGGATGAGTGTGTTGAGATACCAGACATCTGTGGTCCAAACTCAATCTGCAACAACACTGTTGGGAGTCACAATTGCTCGTGCATGAGTGGATATAATGTAACAGATCCAAACCTCCCTATAAACAGCAACAACACATGTGAAGGTAGGATTGACACCTATTGTTCATAGTACAAATACATGACAAAGAAAGTAAGGAATGACAGGCATAAAATTAATTTTTGTTAGTTTGTTTCTGTTTAATAAACAGTAACATTACTAATTTCTGCTCAAAATATTTTATTATGGATGTCTACTGTATACAGTTACACTAAGATCTCAAAATCTTAGTTTTCTGGTCTTTTACATTTAAAAATGTTGATTTTTCTCAGTTCCAATTTGTTGCTATTCGTGCCAATGACGTTGCTACTGATGATGTATGAATAGGTCAAACCATATAAATGAGTTTTTTCACTCACTTCCCTGACCAGCAATAACTGATATACTGCAAGCAGATAGATTTTGGTTCAGATTTGTGTGTACTTTAACCATGAATAATGAGCTCGAGTTTATTGATGTGATTTTTACTTTGGATTTCATTTTTCTAAATGAAGCATTCTATTGTAAAGATGTCAAAGAATGAGTTCACCTTCACACATGTATGAGTGACTCAAACTGTTATTTTTCCTGTAACTTCCTTTTAATACAGATGTGGATGAATGTGTTGAGATACCACATGTCTGTGGTCCAAACTCAATCTGCAACAACACTGTTGGGAGTCACAATTGCTCGTGCATGAGTGGATATAATGTAACAGATCCAATCCTTCCTATAAGCAGCAACAACTCATGCAAAGGTAGGATTGACAGTTTAAACTCTGAAGCTTATACTGTTTTACTTTCACTGTTTGTATTGCCTTCATCCTCTGTCAACTGTAACCTTTCACTATCAATTATTTTATGTTAGATATTCATAAATGTTTTGACTCACCATCAGTCTGTGAGCCAGAGTCCTACTGTAATAATTCCATGAAATTAAATTGTTTTTAAATAACTGCTAATGGTAAAAATAATATGTTCTTCCCTACAGATATTGATGAATGTCTGTTCAGTCCATCTGTATGTGGTCCAAATGCCACCTGCACAAATGAAAAGGGAAGTTACAATTGCTCATGTCTGAATGGATTCACTGCAACAAACTCAAGTCTCCCCATCAGCATCAAAAACACATGTAGAGGTAAATTTTACATTTAGATTTGTGTATTTTAACCATGAATAATTAGCTAGAGTTTATTGTTGTGATTTTTACTTTGGATTTAATTTTTCTAAATGAAGCATTCTGTTTAAAGATGTCAAAGAATGAGTTGACCTTCACATATGTATGAGTGACTCAAACTCTTCTTTTTCTTGTTACTTCCTTTTAATACAGATGTGGATGAATGTTTTGAGATATCAGACATCTGTGGTCCAAACTCAATCTGCAACAACACTGTTGGGAGTCACAATTGCTCGTGCATGAGTGGATATAATGTAACAGATCCAAACCTCCCTATAAACAGCAACAACACATGTGAAGGTATGAATGACAGCTATTGTTCATAGTACAAATACATGACAAAGAAGTAATTCTGTTATTCTAATTAATGTCTAATTCTATTATTTTAAAACTAAATCTGAGATTTTGCACAAAGATGTAAATATTTCCGTATTGAGTTCTTGTTTGTAAAGGTTTAAAAAATATGAGAAGATTTTAGACATACATAAACTTCTTTTTGATTTGTAATAACATTTTTTATGTTCAATTTGGACTTGTGTATGCAGACCTAAAATGCATTTTCATACACCTTTTTTTTTCTTTGAATTTTTTTGTTCTTTCATAATATCAGTTTTCTGGATATTTGTTTAAAAATGTTGATATATTGTATGTTCTCAGTTCTTCATGTATAAATGTAGATGCATGTTTTGAGATACCAGATGGCTTTCATGATTTTAGGCATTTATATCTGTATTATATGAATACACTGTATTTGTTTTTCCCTCTAGATATAAATGAATGTCTGTTCAGTCCATCTGCATGTGGTCCAAATGCCACCTGCACAAATGAAATGGGAAGTTATAATTGCTCATGTTTGAATGGATTCACTTCAACAAACTCAAATCTATCCATCAGTATTAATAACAGATGTAGAGGTACATTTTATATTTAGATATGTTTTTTTCTTTAACCGTGAATAATAACCTAGAGTTTATTCATGTAATTTTAGTTTTGGCTGTCATTTTTGTAAATCAAGCATTATCATTCTCATTATTCTCATTTATTTACATATGTATGAGTCACCCAAACTGTTCTTTTCCCCATAAGATGTGGATGAGTGTGTTGAGATACCAGACATCTGTGGTCCAAACTCAATCTGCAACAACACTGTTGGGAGTCACAATTGCTCGTGCATGAGTGGATATAATGTAACAGATCCAAACCTCCCTATAAACAGCAATAACACATGCAAAGGTAAGACTGACAGCTAAGGTTTTGAACAGTAACTGTTTATACTGCCTTAATCTTCTGTCAATGGTAACCTGTCCGTTTATCAATTATTTTATTTCAGATATTCATGAATGTCTTGATTCAGTATCAGTGTGTGGACCGAACTCTCACTGTTACAATTACAACGGAAGCTTCTCATGCTTTTGTTGGGAAGGATATAACAGCTCAGATGTAAATAAAGATGTTTCCAAAAGTAATCCATGCATTGGTAAGTTTGCTCTGCGTAATGATCTCACTCATGATTTTCAGGTACTATTTATTACAAACTGCTCAAAAAGATGAGAAGTTGTGCTTTAAATATATTCTCATTATATTCCTTATAGACACTTGACTGCCATGAGATAACAAATGTCTTTCATGTATTTAGGTTTATGTGTTAATGAAAACTGTTGATCACTACATGATCACTTTAATATTTTTGTTCATAGATATAAATGAATGTCTGATCAATGCATCTGTCTGTGGTCCAAATGCCACCTGCACAAATGAAATTGGAAGTTACAATTGCTCATGTCTGGATGGATTCACTGCAACGAACTCAAGTCTCCACATCAGCATCAATAACACATGTAGAGGTATGTTCAGCTAAATAAATAAAAACCTGAGTGTTTTTACACAACATTAGTCCAATCAGTTTTATTAAACTAAATAACAATATTTTTAATGCCAAAATGATAATATTTTACATAATATTGTAAATGGAACATTGCATTACCTGTTCTTTTACCTGTAACGTCTTTTAATATAGATGTGGATGAATGTGTTGAGATACCACATGTCTGTGGTCCAAACTCAATCTGCAACAACACTGTTGGGAGTCACAATTGCTCGTGCATGAGTGGATATAATGTAACAGATCCAAACCTTCCTATAAGCAGCAACAACCCATGCAAAGGTATGAGTGACAGCTGAAACAACGAACAGTTCGTTACTATGTGTTCTGCTTGAATCTCCCTTCAACTATAACTTTTCAGTTTATCAAATTGAATTTTATTTCAGATATTCATGAATGTCTTGACTCGGTATCAGTGTGTGGGCCAAACTCTCTCTGTTACAATTACAATGGAAGTTTCTCATGCTTTTGTTGGAATGGATATAATGTCAGTGATGGAAATACAGCTATTAGTAAAGGCAACCCATGCACTGGTCAGTTTTTGTTTATATGATACTCTGCATCACAGTTTTTAAATCATTTTCAAATTTTGGTTATTGTATAATTTACACATTTATTTATTTCATCATTATTTTGCAAATTTTTGAATATTCTTATCCAAAATATAGCATTTCAGGATCCTGATGATGATGATGATAATTATTATTATCATTATTATTATTATTACTAGAAATGTTGACATTTCAACCTAATTTGTGTGCTCCTTGTACAGATATATTTCTTGTTTTTATAAGTGTAAGTAATCACTTTTTTCAAATATATATATATTTTGTAGATATAAATGAATGTCTGTTCAGTCCATCTGCATGTGGTCCAAATGCCAACTGCACAAATGAAAAGGGAAGTTATAATTGCTCGTGTCTGGATGGATTCACTGCAACAAACTCAAGTCTCCCCATCAGCATCAATAACACATGTAGAGGTACATTCCATATTTAGTTATGTGTTTACTTTAAATAAATAGCTGTAGTTTATCTTATTGATTTTTACTTTGTATTTAATTTTTGTAAATTAAGCATTCTATTGTAAAGATGTTAAATAATTATTTTACCTTTAAATACTGTATGTACTGTATGAGTGACCCAAACTGTTATTATTCCTGTAACTTCCTTTTAATATAGATGTGGATGAGTGTGTTGAGATACCAGACATCTGTGGTCCAAACTCAATCTGCAACAACACTGTTGGGAGTCACAATTGCTCGTGCATGAGTGGATATAATGTAACAGATCCAAACCTCCCTATAAACAGCAACAACACATGTGAAGGTAGGATTGACACCTATTGTTCATAGTACAAATACATGACAAAGAAAGTAAGGAATGACAGGCATAAAATTAATTTTTGTTAGTTTGTTTCTGTTTAATAAACAGTAACATTACTAATTTCTGCTCAAAATATTTTATTATGGATGTCTACTGTATACAGTTACACTAAGATCTCAAAATCTTAGTTTTCTGGTCTTTTACATTTAAAAATGTTGATTTTTCTCAGTTCCAATTTGTTGCTATTCGTGCCAATGACGTTGCTACTGATGATGTATGAATAGGTCAAACCATATAAATGAGTTTTTTCACTCACTTCCCTGACCAGCAATAACTGATATACTGCAAGCAGATAGATTTTGGTTCAGATTTGTGTGTACTTTAACCATGAATAATGAGCTCGAGTTTATTGATGTGATTTTTACTTTGGATTTAATTTTTCTAAATGAAGCATTCTATTGTAAAGATGTCAAAGAATGAGTTCACCTTCACACATGTATGAGTGACTCAAACTGTTATTTTTCCTGTAACTTCCTTTTAATATAGATGTGGATGAATGTGTTGAGATACCACATGTCTGTGGTCCAAACTCAATCTGCAACAACACTGTTGGGAGTCACAATTGCTCGTGCATGAGTGGATATAATGTAACAGATCCAATCCTTCCTATAAGCAGCAACAACTCATGCAAAGGTAGGATTGACAGTTTAAACTCTGAAGCTTATACTGTTTTACTGTCACTGTTTGTATTGCCTTCATCCTCTGTCAACTGTAACCTTTCACTATCAATTATTTTATGTTAGATATTCATAAATGTTTTGACTCACCATCAGTCTGTGAGCCAGAGTCCTACTGTAATAATTCCATGAAATTAAATTGTTTTTAAATAACTGCTAATGGTAAAAATAATATGTTCTTCCCTACAGATATTGATGAATGTCTGTTCAGTCCATCTGTATGTGGTCCAAATGCCACCTGCACAAATGAAAAGGGAAGTTACAATTGCTCATGTCTGAATGGATTCACTGCAACAAACTCAAGTCTCCACATCAGCATCAATAACACATGTAGAGGTACATTTTATGTTTAGTTTTGTGTTTATCATAATCTATTGTTGAGATTTCTTTTTACTTCACGTTTTGTTTTTCCTATTTTTAAAATGTCAAAAACTTTGTTCTTCTTTACTGAAGTATGAGTGACCCAAACGTATTATTTACCCCATAAATTCATTTTAATATAGATGTGGATGAATGTGTTGAGATACCACATGTCTGTGGTCCAAACTCAATCTGCAACAACACTGTTGGGAGTCACAATTGCTCGTGCATGAGTGGATATAATGTAACAGATCCAAACCTCCCTATAAACAGCAACAACACATGTGAAGGTAGGATTGACACCTATTGTTCATAGTATCAAAACATGACAAAGGAGTAATTATGTTATTCTAATTAATGTCTAATTCTATTATTTTAAAACTAAATCTGAGATGTTGCACAAAGATGTAAATATTTCCGTATTGAGTTCTTGTTTGTAAAGGTTTAAAAAATATGAGAAGATTTTAGACATACATAAACTTCTTTTTGATTTGTAATAACATTTTTTATGTTCAATTTGGACTTGTGTATGCAGACCTAAAATGCATTTTCATACACCTTTTTTTTTCTTTGAATTTTTTTGTTCTTTCATAATATCAGTTTTCTGGATATTTGTGTTTAAAAATGTTGATATATTGTATGTTCTCAGTTCTTCATGTATAAATGTAGATGCATGTTTTGAGATACCAGATGGCTTTCATGATTTTAGGCATTTATATCTGTATTATATGAATACACTGTATTTGTTTTTCCCTCTAGATATAAATGAATGTCTGTTCAGTCCATCTGCATGTGGTCCAAATGCCACCTGCACAAATGAAATGGGAAGTTATAATTGCTCATGTTTGAATGGATTCACTTCAACAAACTCAAATCTATCCATCAGTATTAATAACAGATGTAGAGGTACATTTTATATTTAGATATGTTTTTTTCTTTAACCGTGAATAATAACCTAGAGTTTATTCATGTAATTTTAGTTTTGGCTGTCATTTTTGTAAATCAAGCATTATCATTCTCATTATTCTCATTTATTTACATATGTATGAGTCACCCAAACTGTTCTTTTCCCCATAAGATGTGGATGAGTGTGTTGAGATACCAGACATCTGTGGTCCAAACTCAATCTGCAACAACACTGTTGGGAGTCACAATTGCTCGTGCATGAGTGGATATAATGTAACAGATCCAAACCTCCCTATAAACAGCAATAACACATGCAAAGGTAAGACTGACAGCTAAGGTTTTGAACAGTAACTGTTTATACTGCCTTAATCTTCTGTCAATGGTAACCTGTCCGTTTATCAATTATTTTATTTCAGATATTCATGAATGTCTTGATTCAGTATCAGTGTGTGGACCGAACTCTCACTGTTACAATTACAACGGAAGCTTCTCATGCTTTTGTTGGGAAGGATATAACGTCTCAGATGTAAATAAAGATGTTTCCAAAAGTAATCCATGCATTGGTAAGTTTGCTCTGCGTAATGATCTCACTCTTGATTTTCAGGTACTATTTATTACAAACTGCTCAAAAAGATGAGAAGTTGTGCTTTAAATATATTCTCATTCTATTCCTTATAGACACTTGACTGCCATGAGATAACAAATGTCTTTCATGTATTTAGGTTTATGTGTTAATGAAAACTGTTGATCACTACATGATCACTTTAATATTTTTGTTCATAGATATAAATGAATGTCTGATCAATGCATCTGTCTGTGGTCCAAATGCCACCTGCACAAATGAAATTGGAAGTTACAATTGCTCATGTCTGGATGGATTCACTGCAACGAACTCAAGTCTCCACATCAGCATCAATAACACATGTAGAGGTATGTTCAGCTAAATAAATAATAACCTGAGTGTTTTTACACAACATTAGTCCAATCAGTTTTATTAAACTAAATAACAATATTTTTAATGCCAAAATTATAATATTTTACATAATATTGTAAATGGAACATTGCATTACCTGTTCTTTTACCTGTAACGTCTTTTAATATAGATGTGGATGAATGTGTTGAGATACCACATGTCTGTGGTCCAAACTCAATCTGCAACAACACTGTTGGGAGTCACAATTGCTCGTGCATGAGTGGATATAATGTAACAGATCCAAACCTTCCTATAAGCAGCAACAACCCATGCAAAGGTATGAGTGACAGCTGAAACAATGAACAGTTCGTTACTATGTGTTCTGCTTGAATCTCCCTTCAACTATAACCTTTCAGTTTATCAAATTGAATTTTATTTCAGATATTCATGAATGTCTTGATTCGGTATCAGTGTGTGGGCCAAACTCTCTCTGTTACAATTACAATGGAAGTTTCTCATGCTTTTGTTGGAATGGATATAATGTCAGTGATGGAAATACAGCTATTAGTAAAGGCAACCCATGCACTGGTCAGTTTTTGTTTATATGATATTATTTTGCTAATTTTTGAATATTCTTATCCAAAATATAGCATTTCAGGATCCAGATGATGATGATGATGATAATTATTATTATCATCATTATTATTATTATTATTATTATTACTAGAAATGTTGACATTTCAACCTAATTTGTGTGCTCCTTGTACAGATATATTTATTGTTTTTATAAGTGTAAGTAATCACTTTTTTCAAATATATATATATTTTGTAGATATAAATGAATGTCTGTTCAGTCCATCTGCATGTGGTCCAAATGCCAACTGCACAAATGAAAAGGGAAGTTATAATTGCTCGTGTCTGGATGGATTCACTGCAACAAACTCAAGTCTCCCCATCAGCATCAATAACACATGTAGAGGTACATTCCATATTTAGTTATGTGTTTACTTTAAATAAATAGCTGTAGTTTATCTTATTGATTTTTACTTTGTATTTAATTTTTGTAAATTAAGCATTCTGTTGTAAAGATGTTAAATAATTATTTTACCTTTAAATACTGTATGAGTGACCCAAACTGTTATTATTCCTGTAACTTCCTTTTAATACAGATGTGGATGAATGTGTTGAGATACCAGACATCTGTGGTCCAAACTCAATCTGCAACAACACTGTTGGGAGTCACAATTGCTCGTGCATGAGTGGATATAATGTAACAGATCCAAACCTCCCTATAAACAGCAACAACACATGTAAAGGTAGGATTGACACATTACTAATTTCTGCTCAAAATGTTTTATTATGGAGGTCTGTTGTATAGTTACACTAAGATCTCAAAATCTTGGTTTTCTGGTCTTTTACATTTAAAAATGTTGATCTTTCTCAGTTCCAATTTGTTGCTATTTGTTCCAATGATGTTGCTACTGATGATGTATGAATAGGTCAAACCATATAAATGTGTTTTTTTCACTCACTTTCCTGACCAGCATAACTGATATACTGCAAGCCAGAGATGTTCACAAGTCTTTAACTTGGAGTCTGACTTGGAGTCTGAGTCAAGTCTGAAGTCATTTAATGTCTCGCTAAAAAAATCCCATTCCGAATCCTCATGTTTTGAAATCTTCCTATTTATGAAGTTGTTTTATAGGCTATAAACAAAATATATGATTTATGATCTTCTTTGTAAAAAAAAAAAAAGGGGTGTTAAGATGTAAGGTTAATATACATCCTGTTCCTTATGTTTTAATCCATTAACACGTTCAGAACAGTTTTTCTGTAATCAAATTCTATAAAAAGTGATCTACCATTACACAAGGAAATAGCCTGTGGAACAGATTTTACAAAACCATACAAATAAAGATTTTCTTTATGATATAAGTCAGGGGTATTCAATTAAAGTTCCAAGAGGCGCGGCCACTATATTTTCTTCCAAGCAGAGGTCCGGACAAAAATAAATAAATAAAAAATAAATGTTTATATGTATTGTATTTATACATTTAGATACATGCGAGGCCATGTGACAGAAAAAATATTGTTCAGGGTTTTCCTCCTGAAATCAATACTATTTTAATATTTTACTTAGGCAAGTTTATTTATATAGCACATTTCATACACAGTGGTAATTCAACGTGCTTTACATAAAAGAAAGTGAAATAGACATTAAAAATCAATAAAAAAAACGTGGAAATAAAAATAATAAAAACAAGGAATTTTAAAATGATATAGAAATAATTAATAAATAAATTTAAAGAAAATGATTATACTTAAAATTCATTGCAGTCAGTTCGGACATATAGCACAGTGCTCATTCAACAAATGCACAGTTAAACAGATGAGTTTTGAGTCTTGATTTAAATGTGGCTAATGTTTTAGCACATCTGATCTCTTCTGCAAGCTGGTTCCAACTGCGGGCCGCATAATAGCTAAAAGCAGACTCCCCTTGTTTTGTGTGAACCCTTGGTATTTCTAACTGACTCGATCCTAATGATCTGAGTGGTCTGTTCGGTTTATATTCAGGGAGCATATCAGCAATATATTTAGGTCATGGGCCATTGAGTGATTTATAAACAAGTAAAAGTACTTTAAAATCAATCCTAAATGTAACTGGAAGCCAGTGTAAGGACCTGAGGACTGGTGTGATATGCTCAGATTTTCTGGTTCTAGTCAGAATCCTGGCAGCAGCGTTCTGGATGAGCTGCAGTTGTCTAATGGTCTTCTTGGGAAGGCCGGTGAGGAGACCATTACAGTAATCCACCCTGCTGGTGGTAAAGGCATGAACAAGTTTCTCCAAGTCTTGACTGGAAACAAAACATCTAATTCTTGCAATGTTTTTGAGATGATAGTATGCTGATTTAGTTACTGCTTTGACATGACTACTGAAACTAAGGTCTGTCTCCAGAATCACACCAAGATTCTTGACTTGATTTTTAGTTGTTTGACCCCTAGAGTCAAGGTATGCATTCACCTTGAGAACTTCATCTTTGCATCTTTAAAAGCATTAGGCTATCTACTAAAAACAATGTAGCTACAATAATCAAAACATTCTCATCGTGAGAAGAAAAGAAAAATAACTAACAGTTTCAAAGTTTAAGTTCTATCCTAGCCATCTAACAACAATTTTCCCAATTATAATTACATGATTCTTTTGAAATGTTTAGCCTACAGATTACTAATGCTAAATGTAGATCAGAAACGTCTTGTCACATCTGGTTTGAACAGTCAGAGTCATAGGTTATATATAGATAAATAGATAGTAAGAAAAATAAAAGGAGAGTGTATGCAAACGCACATCAGTGTTTTGCTGAGGAACCGAGACTATGTGCCCCGGCCGTACAGCGGTGGTACAGCAACTGTGGCGACGGGACGTTAAGTCTCCGTTCCCTCCTTCAGGGAATGAGGGTTACATACATAACTGAGACGTTCCCTATCAGTCAGTCACGTTCAATGTAATGTCAGTGTGACTGACTAATGGGATCCCTTGGAAAACGCCACTATTGCTGACCCCCTCCAGTGCCCTGCGGAAGCCGGCAAGTGCCCCCACACCAGTTGGGACGGAAGATAGGACAAGGCACTGGGAAAGCGTACCGCAAGTAAGGAAACTATTAGCAGCTGCGATAACTCCGGGATCCAAAGCTGGTTCTTCCAGAGTGGGGCCACTAGAAGCACTTTTTGCTTGCATTCCCTGATTTGCCTGATTACCTGAGGAATCAGAGCAATCGGGGGAAAAGCTTATAGAAGGAGGTTGGGCCATTCGTGGGCCAACGCGTCCTCACTCTTCGAAAAATAAATCTGGCAGTGAGAGTTGTCTTTGGGGGCGAAGAGGGTCGACCTCTGCCCTGCCAAAGATTCGCCAGATTTCCTGAACCGTCTGTGGGTGGAGCATCCACTCCTCTGAGGGGACGTTGTTCCGAGAGAGCATGTTTGCTCCTTGGTTCAGAACGCCGGGTACATGAGCTGCTCTCAGTGAACGCAGGTTGAGATGTGCCCATACCAAGAGGCGCTCTGCCATCTCGAAAAGCCGTTTCGAGGTGAGCCCGCTCTGGTGATTTATGTATGACACCACTGTCATGTTGTCCGAGCGGACTACCACGTGGTGTCCCTTCAGGACTGGCAGGAAGAACTGAAGAGCTCGACATACTGCTTTCATTTCAAGGCAATTGATGTGCATCTGTCCTTCTGCGTTCATCCATGAGCCGAAGGTCGGTTTGCCATTGCTGATGATCTTTGTGTTTTAACACCCTGGCAGATCAAAAACTGATGCACGCATCCCATCAGATCCGTTCGTAGCGGACGAGGGGAGGCAGGGCAAGACACAGACTGTCAGCTGTCAGATCAAAGCTGTATGGAGAGTGAAACACGGGGCTTTGGCCAGCGTAAATTCACTCAAGCTTGAACGCTCAAACCCGCGATTTGATATTTCTTCTCCGAGGTAACTAGGAGAGGAGAAACACGAGAGCAGGGGAGGCGGGGCCAACTTCGTTGAAGTAGGATAACCGCGAGCGCAGCAAGGACAGCTTAATAGTGAAAATAGCGCGAGCAGATCAAAGAGCTGCGAGAGGCGCTAATCCTTAGTGCAAACACACCGGCAGATTAAAGCGTTGTATGCAGAGTGAAACACGCGGGGCTATGCCAGCGCGCAAAAATCACTCGAGCCTGCCCGCTCAGCCCTGCAATCTCTCAGTTTCCAGAGAGTGGGAGCGGGGAAGGTGGGGCCAACCAGCGCAGTATTGTAAGATCTGTATAAATGGATTGTGCCACTCAGTGCGATGAGGAGCACTGATCCTCGCGTGTTTAACACACTCTGGCAGATTAAAGTGAGCACACTAGATAAACTGGCGTGCAATCACTCAAGCCTGATCGCTCCGCTCCGCGAGTTAAGTGTTCCTTCCTCCGAGGTGTCTGGGAGAAGAGGCACATGAAAGCGGGGAAGGCGGTGGCGCCTTATAGTGAGCGAATCAGTGGCGGCTTTCGACGAAAGCAGTCTGTTTGTGAGGGAGCAGCTTTAGCGACTCACACGCAAAGCTGTCAAAGATCGCTTTCTACTCCGGTCCGCCCAAGAGGATATAGCCGCTCATGTAACGAGGGGCGGTGATTCTCACGTGTAAAACCACTGGCGGATCAGAGCGCTGCGGTAAGAGTTCAAGAGCCCGCGTGGGATCACTCAAAACCGGTTACTTAGCCCCGTGGCCCTATCGTTTCATTCTCCGAGCTTGCTGAGAGAGGAGAAACGGAAGAGCGGAGCTGCCTTGCTAGAAGGCCAGCGAGTGGAGAAGAGCAAGACTCATACTCGAGTGAGCATTCTGTCTCAATGAACGCGCAGTCTGTGTGGGCGTTGCCCTCAGAGGCGAAGCGCTCACTGCCCTTCTGCATCGTGCAGAATTCCCTGCGCGAGCCACACTCGCAGTGCGACATTTACAACAACGTCGCTTGAAATTTGCTCTTTCAGAGAAATTTGATTTTAGACTCACCGGATGGCCGCAGGGGACGAGGCTGGCATCTGCACAGGTCGCTGGAGCAGCTCGAAGAGCAGGCAGAGCAGCGAGAGGGTGCAGAGGAAAAGGCAGCTTCTATCCGCAGCGAGGCGATTCTACGGCGAGCGTCTTCCAGTCTCGAGTGTCAGCGAAGGGATGATCATCGTCACTGAAGGAGAATTGATCTGTTTTCCTATGGCGAAGCGCCCGCTTATATAGCCAGATGACCCCGCCCCTTCTGGCGGGCTCTGGCGGGCTTTGCCGCCATAGGCTCGTGCAGTACCTATATTATGCTCTATTCATTATTTTTTTTAGAAACCTTGTACATTTCTACTCCATTTTAAACGGTGCTCTTTTATTTAAATTAAGCGCAGTCCACTGCTGCACACGTGCCACAATATCGATAGAGGGCCAGCTGTATCGATACTCGTATCATCAAATCTCTGTGACGATACATCGTCGTATCGATGTATCGAACACAGCACTAACGGAGATATCTCTTTTAAAATTATGGCAGTTTAATGCCTACAAAAATGGCTCGTAGGGACTACAATGAGTTACTTCCCGGGTTTGTGACGTAGGGAACCCAGATAAATTCTGCCCCCGGGAACATGCATCAAAGGGGGCGAGGCCATGCTGCGCTGCTTTAGAGAAGAGGAATCCATTATAATGGATTCACAAGTTTCAAAATCAGTGTTCTAAAGCAGCAGTTCTTCATCTTGTTCCTCACGTCCCCTGCTCTGCACACACTCTGCATCTCTCTCTGTCTCTCTCTCTCTCTCTCTCTCATTCACATCAACACCAACAATTATTTTCATATAGCGTTAAACATGGACGCGCGTACGGTTACCATGCTGTATTAAAGCTTTAATCAGGATAAAACCGTATATTAAAAGCTAGCAGAAGCAGTAACATTTACAAATAACAGCGTATCTAAAAGTATGGGACAACAACAAACAAACATACCATTAAAAGCCGTGCTTACACAGGTTCTGCGCGATTCTTTTCACTAATATCCTCTGCGCCTCAATCGGGCTCAAATTGATAAGCAATATAGACAATGGCATTGTTTACAATACAACCGGAGCACATGCCACTGATGTGAGGGGCGTGATGTTTAGATGCGCACTCAGCGGTTTAGCGAATCACAACACACTGAGCCAGATAACCAATCTGAGCCCTTCTTGTATTTCTGAGGAAGGGGCTTCATAAAACCAGCAAAATAACTGGAGCGTTTATCAGACAAGGGACAGGGCCGTGTAGAATAAAGGTATATTATGTGAACTTTAATGCGTTTTATTTTTTAAACAAAGCATAAACACATATTAGACTGCACTCCATAAACACAATCAAGCCTAGAAAAAAAAACAGTCAACCACACCTTTAAAATGAATCCCAAGCCGTTTCATGCTGACGTCAACATGAAACATTGGCATATTGTCTGCCCACTTGTTGTGCGTGCAGATCTGGGAAAACTTGATTTCGCGTTGGTCTGAATGAAAATGCAAATTCATTCTTTGCCACTAGGTGCAGATTTTGGAGCATTAAAAATAGCTGTTTCCCTGGTAACGGCTGTACACAAAGCAGCACTGCACTCACAAACACTGCTTTAAATGAAATAAACCAATTGGACCAATCACTGCAGATTAGTGTCACGCAGAGGAGTTTGGAAAAATGAATCGTTGAGCGAATCGTTTGGGAGTCCTTGAGCAAATATAGTAAAAACAAATGCATGTTATAAGAAAATGAAAGTGTTTTTTGACCTTGCATGCATCTCAACCTGTTGTTGGGGACTCCCAGAACCAAAACCTTTCATAACCCATAATAGGGGCACTTTTAAGTGTTCATATGGAACCATAGGCTTTTCTTTTTTGTTTTGATTGATTTGATCAGTTTTGTTTTCATTGCCACCAGCACCACCAACACCTACTACAACAACCACAACAACTGCAACACCTACTACAACAACCACAACAACTGCAACACCTACTACAACAACCACTACTACTACAACAGCTACAGCAACCACTACAACTACGATGCCTATTGCAACCTCAAAAGCAGTTATAATCATAACAGGTATGTACTGTTAAAAAAAAAAAATGATATACCACAAAATGTATGTATTTAGGAGGACAATACAGTGCACAGCAAAAATGAGTACACCCCCTCTGATTATGATCACTAATATAATGCATAGAATATGGCAAAATTGAAATGTATTAAACATATTCTTAATAAAAACAGAAAAATATATGCCATTTAATATCGGTAAAATAATTAATTTAGCCCATTTTGTTTAAATGAAGGTTTGTAGAAATGAGTACACCCTAGATTAATTAAACAAAGTGTAATATTCTACTTAATATGTCCACTGCTCTGACATTTCTTGGCAGTCAGTGTACAAGTTCATGACAATTTGTCACATCTGTCCTGTTTAACTCCTGGAGGATGGCCTCCTTAAATGCCCTGGTCTTTAATGGGGAGTGTTGCTCGGCTCGTCTCTACAGAATCCCCCACAGCTGCTCAAGAGTGTTAAGACTGGGTGAAATATATGTCCACTGAAGGATTTTCACCTTGGGAGAATGAATATCTTCATTGTCATGTTGAAAAAATGCCCAACAATGCAGGGAGTGAGGAGAGGGTAGCATCCTCTGTTTCAGGTTTTTGTATTACATTACACAGTGGTGTGTGAATTGATGACAGTGTTGATAAAGTACAACTCTCTCACACCTTCAGCACTCATAAGAGCTTTACTACTACTGAATGACACTGTGGGAACCAGGCACTTCTCAGTGTACTCCTCCTCTAGCAACACCAGAACATTTTGGATGCTGTTAGATCCAAAATGATTGATTTGGTCTCATGAGAAAAATTATTTTGTGCTTTGGCGACAGTAGCTAGTTCTGGTGTGGACAAACAACCATACATGTCGCTTCTGCAGGCTGCAGATTATTCTGTGAGATCTGCATCCATCCATATTAAAATGTGCCTCACACGGCTCCGGGGGGTGAATAAAGGCCTCCTGTAGTGAATTGATGTGTTTTTGTAAGAAAAAATCCATATTTAAAATGTCATAAACACCTTTCTGTCACTTCTGCTAACTGTCGTAGTGCTGAAGCCGTTCCGGCGGATGACGTAGGACCAGGGGTGGCGCTAGGGTGGGTTAAGGGGCTGAAGCCCCATATGTTTTCACTGAAGCCCCGAATGTTTTTATTAACATGCCCTGTACACATCATCACTTTTCGTGCGAATTAAGAATTGCTGTTAGAACTGCAGATTTACTCTCTACACTCCTCTCGTTCACTACCGTCAAGAACCGCCCACTGAGGCTCGTACTTCTGACCAACATGTAAACTGGCCAACCATCGATAAGAAGATAGAGCAGCACTTCAGGTGTTTGTAACTTTCTATTCGTTATAATACCGATCTTGCCATCTGTCAAATTAGGTTATTTTTTTACTGAGCCCTGTCACTGCGAAGCAACAAATATTTAATCATAGTATATACGCAGTCTTTGGGATGCACACACACTTGCACGCATTTAGAGTGATTGTATGTTTTGTTAGCATGGTCTGTGGCAGACTTTTCTTTGTATCAGGGCAACAATTTAATAAACAAGAAGTTACTATATGTGGCTTAAATTGTCGAGACAATGAATATTGTCTTTTGGTCTTTTACTAATTGTAACTACTCGCTGGTCATTAAACAGTCCACGCTTCCAAGATACTGATGTCCATATGTTTTATTTTCCTGATATGGAACACCGTGAAAAACTACATGCAAACAAACACAAAGAAATAGTTTTACACACAACAATTCAAAGGACATCAACGCAAATAAAGAAATATACAACCATTAACTCTTTTACCGTGTTGGCCTGATAACCAGCAGTAGAATGGTAAGGAGCTCTAACATGGGTCTCTGAATTCACATCTCGCCATTCAGTTTGTGCCGATACTTCCAGGTTAAATTAATCAGGAAGGGTCATGTGACATTCATTTTAGTCAAACTGAAAATACAACAAAATAGTACAACAAACAAAATTATGAAATTAACAGGCACACGAAAATACAAACTTAAATCATGAAATCATAATACAAACAATATAAACATTAATCCCTAAAAATCGCAATACGTCCGTCATAACTCATGACTGACCTATCAGCGTCAGCTACACTCCCACCAAATTACCCTTGACTTACTTGAAAACCCATGCAAAATGCAATCAAATAATCAATGGAAATTTCCAGGCGTCAACACAATGCATGAAATTAACCAACATAATTCCAACCCCACAACATAATTCATACACACTCTTTAAAATGAACTAATTGCTCCTCATATTCCAATATTGAACAATATTCAACACGATACAAACTCAACATATGACCAAGACACCAACTAAAACCTACATGATATCAGTGTGACTAAAATTCTAATAAAGTGTTAGGGTATTTTTAAATTTTCAACTTTTGGCTACAAGGACTACTAACTTTTGAATAGGGCGTTCAACAATAGAGGGTTTAGTGAGGCGTTCACCCCTTTTTCCCAACCCCCGATCCCCCATCTTTATTGTGACCTTCCGCACCAGTCCATCATCATCCTTGCAAACTTCAAGGACCCTGGCCAATCTCCACTCATTACGAGGGACTTCCCCTTCCTTCACAATAACAACATCCCCTTCTTGCACATTACGTCTTGGTGTGTGCCATCTTTGTCTGAGAGAAATGTTAGCAAGATACTCCACCCTCCATCTGCTCCAAAACTGTTCACACAAATACTGCACCTGCCTCCAACGTTTTTTCACATAAAGATCTTCTTTAATGAATGTACCTGGTGGAGGGAGTGGAACAGATGACTTCATGGTAAGCAGGTGGTTAGGGGTTAGAGGCTCTAAACTTTTGGAATCACTGAGGCCATCTACAGTCAGTGGACGATTATTGACTATAGACATAGCTTCATAGAAAAAAGTACGTAAAGAGGCATCATTTAGTCTCCCAGCACCTTGTGCCAAAGCAGAGCTCATTACAGCCTTAATCGTTCGAATCTGCCGCTCCCAGATACCTCCAGCATGGCTTGAACTGGGTGCATTCAGACAGAAATCGCACTGCTTGGTTGCCAGATATGCTGCCACTCTTTCTTTACTCATTTCCTTTAAGGCATTCTTCAACTCATTCTTTGCCCCAACGAAGTTAGATCCTTGATCTGATCTTATATGTCGAACAGCTCCACGGATAGATAGGAAACATCGTAAGGCATTAATGAATGAATCAGTTGTCATGTCTTCCAACATCTCTATGTGGACGGCTCTGGAACAGAGACAAGTGAAAAGGAGACCATAGCGTTTACATTCCTTACGACCTTGCTTGGTGTAAAATGGACCAAAACAGTCCATGCCACAATAAGTAAATGGCGGGGAGGGATCAGTACGGTCACGGGGCAAATCTGCCATCCGTTGCTGTTCTAGTGGCCTACGAGCTTTCCTACAAGGAACACATTGTCGTATATACTGAGCTACCACCTTACTGCCACCAATAATCCAAAAGCCATTGGCTCGCAATTCATTCAGAGTCTGTCCCCTGCCTTGATGTTGAACCTTTTGATGATGGTATGCTAGAATAAGGCGTGTGATGACACCATCCCTTGGAAGGATCGCAGGATGCCGCAATTCAAGAGGTGCAGATGCCCTCCTCAGTCGTCCTCCCACCCTCATTATTCCATCTTGCATAAATGGGTCAAGCTGATACAGAGGATGGTTACAAGGCAGCTTCCCAGACTCTTGACAGAGTACATACAACTCTTCCTTAAAGGCATCCTGTTGTGCAAGCCAAACGAGGGTGGATGAAGCCCTCCTTCTCTCCTCCACACTTAAAGGCTCTGGTATTTTTACCTTCTTTACTAATCTTTGAATCCGGGCAATGACGTTCACAGCTGTAGTCCATTTTGAGAACCGGGATAATTGCTGTTGAAAATCCACCTGCATTACAGCCCCAGTCTTCAATACTTGGACAGCCTTTACCTCAGGGTCTCCCACCAACAGCTCTAACATACCATGCTTAGCAACCACCTCTTTCTCCCAGAGGAATCTGGGCCCTGTGAGCCAGTTTGAATTAATCAGCTCTTCTATCGTGAGGCCTCTTGAGGCATGGTCAGCAGGATTTTCTCCCGTGTTAATGTAGTACCACTGTCTCGGATCGGTGGTCTCCCGGATTCTCTGAACACGGTTAGCAACGAAGACATTAAATCTTCTGGCTTCATTATTGATATAACCAAGGACTACTTGAGAATCTGTCCAAAAGTATTCTCGGTCCACTTTAAGAGCCAGTTCCTCCTTCAGCATACTACTCACAGCAGCAGAAATCACTGCTGCTGTTAACTCTAATCTTGGTATAGTGACAATTTTCGTGGGAGCAACTCTCGCTTTCCCCATGACTAAGGCACAATGCACCTTGGTATCACTCACCAGTCTAACATAAGAGCATTGGCCATAACCTTTACTGCTTGCATCTGAAAAGTGATGCAACTCAGTTCTCAGGATCTTCCCGAAGTTTGAAGGCGTGAAGCATCTTGGGATCTGTATCTTTTCTAGGTTGGACAAGTCCTTCAACCAACTCTCCCACCTTGGTCTCAGCTCCGTGGGTAGTGGTTCATCCCAACTGATGCCCTTGTGGCACATCTCCTGCAGCACCTTCTTGCCAGATATAATGAATGGCGCCAAAAACCCCAATGGATCATAAACTGAAGCCACAATGGAAAGAATTCCACGTCGTGTGGCAAGTTTCTCATCAAGCACAACATTAAAGGTAAAGGCGTCATTCTCTACATCCCACCTTACCCCCAAGACATTTTTTACTGGAAGGCAATCATGATGGAAATCAACATTCTTCACCTCAGCAGCACGATCACTCTCACTAATGGACTCTAGCACTTCTCTGTTGTTGGAAACGAATTTGTGAAGATGCAGCTTTCCCTTAGCACACACAGCTTGAGCTTCTTCCACCAGCTCAGTTACCAACTCAACAGATTCCAGGCTTATGAGGCCATCATCCACATAAAAGTGATTTCTGATAAAACTAGCAGCCAAGGGATACTCGCTCTCATTGATACTGGCAAGATACTTCAGGCCATAATTGGCACAACCTGGAGATGATGATGCTCCAAAGAGATGTACTTTCATACGATATTCTCTGGGCTCTGTGTCTGTATCTCCATTTGACCACCACAGGAAACGCAGGTAGTCCCGATCTTCTCTAATGACATGAAATCTATGAAACATTTTCTCAATGTCACACATGACAGCAATTGGATGTTTACGGAAGCGACAGAGCACTCCAGTAAGCCCATTGGTAAGATCAGGCCCAGTCAATAGATAGTCATTCAAAGCTGTGCCTTCGTACTTGGCTGAACAGTCAAACACTACTCTGATCTTATTTGGTTTCTTGGGGTGATAAACACCTTGGTGTGGAACATACCACAAATTTCCAATATCTGGTTGCTCATCTGCCATTTCTGCATCCCCATCTCTTATAACACCTTCCATAAATATCATGTAATCACGTTTAAATTGAGGATCCTTATCCAATTTTCTTTTAAGATGCTTCAGCCGTACTAATGCAAGCTTCTTATTATTAGGAAGGTGGGGGCGTGATTTAAAAGGAAGGGGCATCTCAAGATGGCCACATTCATTCTGATGGACACCTTCCTTTAAAATCTGCAGAAACTGAACATCATCCTGTGATATACACTTTTCTCCTAACGGAGTATCTGCAAAATCAAGCTCAAGTGATCTAATAACACCAGCAGGTGTCACAGGAGGAAGCTCCCTGATTGATACGCGGTGACATAGACCAGTCACATCCTTGGAGCTCACACTCTGTGGAGTGCCTCCTATGATACTCCACCCCAGGTCAGTCTTGATGGCATAAGGCTCTTCATCTCCACCAATGATGACCTGTCGAGGTGCCAATGCTCTAGAGAAATCATATCCGATCAAAAGACCTACTCCACAATCCATTCGTGCAGGCATTTCATCTGCAATCACTTCTAGATGTCTCCACTTTTTAGCAGTTTCACAGGTGGGAATATGCGAGCGCTCAAAGGGAATAAAATCCCTTGTGTAAACAGGTGGCAAACAAATAGAGCTGTCAGAAGAAAATCCTCTAGCTCTAAGGCCACTAACTCTCTGACTCTCCACAATGGAATCTTTTCCCATCATTGTGGAAAGTCTTAATTTTACCGGTTCCGTTAATACCCGCAAAACTTCACACACTTCCTGATCAACAAATGTGTGACTACTCTGAGTGTCCAATAAGGCATATATAAGGATTTCAGACTCTGAGTTTGATGAAGACAACCATACTGGAACAATCATAGATGTTATACCCCCTTCTCCTGTAATCACACAGCAAGATAAGGAGGACGTACTCTCTTCAGCCTGCAAAACTATCTGTAACGGAGACTCGTTTCCTGGCTGATGATTTTCATGCAATGGAGTTGGGTGGCGCTTCTTGCATAAAGCACATACAGCCCTATTCCTGCAGTCCTTGGAGCAATGTCCCTTTCTCAAGCATGCAAAGCACAACTTATTCTCAAAGACAAACATTCTCTTTTCCTCCACAGCTCTTTCCATTAGTTTCTGACACTCATGGAGAGAATGACCCTCTCCGCAGAACATACATTCAACTGAATTTGTGCTATGCACAAGTGTACTCTTCGGTTTACTAAACTCCTTAATCTTGCTGTTAATGATATTACTGGAATTTGACGTAACACATACTGCATCTAAATCCTTCACAGTGGTTGCCAACGCATTTACTCTTGAACGCTTTACCTCCTTTGATGGCTTCTCGTCAGAAATCTTTAATGCATACAATGATGACACCGGATTGCATGCTATACGTGCTTCCCTTGAAATAAAGGAAGCAAACTCACTGAAGCTTGGGTAATCCTTGTCTTGATCTAGCTGTTCTGTGACATGACGGTTCCATCTGCTTGTCACCCAATGGGGAAGCTTTACCAGTATCCTCTGGTTCTCTTCACAGTCATTCAGCACCTGAAGACCCTTGATGTGCGGCATAGCATCACTACATGATTGCAAGAAGTCACTGAACTCTCTTAGCTTGACGTACTCGGATCCACCAATCTTTGGCCACCTATTAAGTTTCTCTCTGAAGGCACGCTGCACCACAAAGGAGTGGCCATATCTGGCATTCAGCTTCTCCCAAGCTTGCTGATAGGCTTGTTCGTCTTTCCTATAAAAACTGCCTTCCAAAACTGATCTTGCTTCACCATCAATATACTTTTGCAAATAGAACAGCCTATCTGCTGGATTTAGACACCGGCGCTCTATAAGTGCCTTGAAGGTTATGCTCCACTCTATAAACTTCAGTGGGTCACCAAAAAATACAAACTTAAATCATGAAATCATAATACAAACAATATAAACATTAATCCCTAAAAATCGCAATACGTCCGTCATAACTCATGACTGACCTATCAGCGTCAGCTACACTAATGAAGATGGTTTCAAAAAAGCCATGTTGTGCATCTCTAGCAACACACAGTGGTGTTTCCTTACTGAATGAATTTGTGTTTTTGAACGAGTCGGGTGAGTCAGTGATCTACTGATCCATTCATAAAACAGTTCATTACTTCGTTCCTGAATGAATCGGCTGTTTTGAAAGAACCGATTGAATAAATGACTCGAAGACACATTAAGACAGTGGCTTTCCGCCATCTACTGGCAATTTTAGTTTCATATTTAAAAGTATCAATATTTCTATCATTTAATAGGCCTATTTCTATATTCCACTCTTTATATTTAAAACATGAATCCAAACATCAATCTCATAACATTATTTATGCAATATGTGCAGTGTGCATTTAAAGGGTTACTCCACCCCAAAATGAACATTTTGTCATTAATCACTTATGCCCATGTCATTACAAACCCGTAAAAACTTTGTTCGTCTTCGGAACACAATTTAAGATATTTTGTATGAAAACCAGGTGGTTTGTGTCTGTCCCATTGACTGCCAAGTCATTTTCACTGTTAAGGTTCAGAAAAGTATGAAAAGCATTGCCAAAATAGTCCATCTGCAATCAGTGGTTCAATCTGACTGTTATGAAGTGACGAGAATACTTGTTGTACGCAAAGAAAATAAAAATAACAACTATATTCCTCCTGTCAGCGTAGCGCCATTTTGAAGAATATCCACTGGATGCACATAGCGTATGCTGTTACATATCCGCGCCACAAGGATACATTTCTACGCTTTGATTTGAACGAAAACAGCATATCCTTGTGGCGCGGACTATTTTGGCAATGCTTTTCATACTTTTCTGGACCTTGACAATGAAAATGACTTGGCAGTCAATATACTTGCCTTTTTTAAAGTAAAAAAGATTAAATAAATACACTTAGCCAAAGCAGAATTTAAACTTTTATATATAGCCTATATTTTTAAGTGTATCCCGTGTATTCTGACAAATATGTCTCTGGGCTAAGCCCCAGATATTCAACTGCCCCAGAGCTGAAATGAACTGCCCCATGAATGTTGTTTCTTATGCTCAAATAGCATTTAAAAAGCTTATATTTCAGCCTAGACCAGCCATGTGTAGTTCCAACGTGCTTATAACTGTGCATGCGCATCGGCTGGTCCAGCCTCAGGTTTCTATGGGAACCGGATCTTCTAATGGCCACTGCAGTGAAGCAATGACTTTACCAATCAATTGGCTCTTTCATTAAAAAGGCGGGACTATACCACCTTATTGAACATTGCAGTTTCTCCCAATCATAAGTATAGGAGTGAACCATCTTTGTATTTCTATAGTGTTTGACGCCGGTCATGTGAGAACTACAAAAGGAGGATTTGTAAACAAATAAACTTTTCGGAGGATTTCGATATAAGCCAAAAGGAGACTGGTTTTCCTTTGGTAAAGTAAGTAAGGAAACTTTGCCTCCTTTGCTCCTGTAAACAACTGTTGGTTTTCACGAGACTCACACGCGTATGTACTGCTCCTACGTCTGGCAGCATCCGCCGGAAAGGTAGTCTCACATGAACGCGCATACAACAGCTCGTGGAAGTTACACAAAACTGTTTATATCATTTTAAATATAGATTTATTTATTTGTTTTACAAAAACGCATTGATTTGCTACAGGAGGCCTTTATTCACCCCCCGGAGCCATGTTATGCACATTTTAATATTGATGGATGCACTTTATTTGAGTACTTTTGGATTGTTGAACAAAAACACCCACATTATAAAGCTTGGAAGAGCAAGGATTTTTTTAATTTTGGGCTAATTTTCATTTTTGGGTGAACTATCCCTTTAAAGTGAAGACCTAATTATCTCAGGGGCCTTTTCACAAGTCCATTGTTTTTGAATTTGTGTTACTTTTGCTGTATTTTCACAATTAAGACAATAATTTAGTATTCCTTGTATTTCCTTGTATTTTGTATCTTGTATCTTGTATTATTGTCCTCTTTTATGCTAAGAAATCTCCTTATAGTTCTCTCTCAAATTCATTGTTGTCAGCATTAAGTCTGAGTACGATTCAGTGTGCTATATAACACATTTAATTGTAAAGAAATTACTTATCTTTAAAAGTTTTGGTTCAACATACTTGCCTGATAAAAACTTACTTGATCAAAACTTGCCTTAACCTTACACCAGAACTTTTTATTTAGTTTTATTTAGTAACTTTCAGGAGGGTGTACTCATTTTTGCAACAACATTTGATCACATTTGATCTTTTATTATTTTTTTATTATTTTAATAAAAAAAAATTTAACATTCTTCTTTGGTAACTAATCAAGACTTGCTGGAATATAATCACATCTCTAAATCTCTAAATTAAATCACATCTCTAAAGAACCCTAACATGTCTTCTAAGTAAAGAGTAATTGCTGAATTTAAGTTTCAGAGGTGGTGTACTCATTTATTGTGTGTGTACTGTGTATATATATGTGTGTGTGTGTGTGTGTATATATATATATATATATATATATATATATATATATATATATATATAATAGCAGAATATAAATATTTAATTTTTAATTTTTAATTGATGCACCTTTAACTGCTTAAATTAAGTCATTTTTATCATTTGATTGTTAATCTCAATAAATTGCATTTTACAATTATAAATATTACATTTTACAGTTATAAAGGTGGTTAATTTGGTTCTTTATTTCTGCAGAACCACCAATAGCTGTAACACCTGCACCTGCACCTACAACAGGTTTGTACTGTTAAAAAACCTGATATACCGGAAAATGTATTTGACAACACGCATACAATATAACCTTTATGCAGTTATTTGAATGATACTTTCTGATATCAGTCCCATCTACAGTAATGAAGTGAAGTACTAATTTAACACAGACTTTAGCTGCAAACAATTTATTTATTTATTTATTTTTTAAGTAATTTTCTGAAAAAACTACATCCGGTATATACTGTAAACCGTTTCTGTTCAGTCTACTCCATTAACATTATTATTAGTGCTGTCAAAATTAGCGCGTTAACGCAGGTGATTAATTTTTTCAGTTTAACGCGTTAAAAATATTTAACGGCGTTAACACAGGGGCGGGGCTAGTGTTGGCCACCCCACTCACAACTGCTGCCTCTGTCTCTTTTTTCTTGCTAATTTAGTCACAGAACGTCTTTACGAGCATTTCAAATAGGAGATGTTTCAGACACGTGCTTCAACTTCACTTCAGCGTCAGGAGTGAGTCAAAGGAGCGCGGAAACTGTACTGTACTGAACAAAGGCGCTGCCGCACGCTGTAGCCTTTATCATTTCATATCAAAGCGCGAAAGAAACGATGTGCATGCAATGTCGTGGTCAGTTAAGTCATGAAGGTGATTAAAACTGCCTTAAAACTGTGCTTGCGTGAAATATATGAGTCACATTTAAGAACATGTCTCTGAAATGGTTTTCAAAACTGTCCTGCACTTTCTCACTCATCTAACACACTCGTCAGATCATTAATAGAGACTTTAAGACCTGAAGTGGGTCAGAAAATGTAAAGTGAGTGTAAAGAGAGAAAACACGATTTGTGTCAGATCCGCCTCGGCAGCTCTTAAAGAAAAAGCAGCCAAAATAACCTATTAACCCAGCTGCTGTGATGTCTGTTCATCAAAGAACAAAAAAAAAAAAAAAAAAAAGGAAATCAATAACTTTATAGCTTTAAGGACTCATCTGTATTTAATTTAGAATTTAGTGTTTGATAACTTAATTCAATTTCTGTATATTTCCTACTTGCTGAAGGGCATAGGTAGCTAAATATGACATTGGTTATACTGTGTTTATGAGAAAATTGTTTAAAGTTCACTTAAATTAGAAGTTATTTTTATTAAAGTCTAATAAATATTAAAATTGATGGCTCTCAATTATACTGTAATGTTGAATGGCAATAGTCAATGGTTAAATATTAGGGAAAAAATAATTATTTTATAGAGACATCAATATTGGTGTCAGTGATACTGGCCTTCATTCATTAAAAAGATGCCATTAATCAAATATTAAAAATATACCGTCTTTATGTTGTTTCTACATTAATTTGAAGATTAAATGTGAAATTATTGCAATATAAAAGTAGATTTAAAAAGTTTAATGTTAGGTGGGATTAATCGCGATTAATTTCAGGAAAAAATTGTGATTAATTAGTTAATTTTTTTAATCGATTGACAGCACTAATTATTATATATTATGAATATATTATTATACTGTATTATTAATTGTTCTATAAAGCCAGTACAATCATATGACTTTTCTGTACACCTAACATATTTATGAACATAAGCAGAGCAAAATAATGGCAGTAAATACAAAAATAAAAAAAACAAGCATAGATGCAAATAAACATTTTTCATATCTACTTTGCCCTGCTTGTTGGCCATAAATATGGTGGAAGAATGAAATAATTGAGACAGATGAATAAATGTACTTGTTTTTTTGTTGTTGTTTTTTGGGGGGGTTACAGTTCTTCAGATGTCAATGAGAATCAATGAAGCTTTTGACACCAGTCTCAACAGCCCAGAAAATGAGAAGTTCAAACTCTATGCCAGAAAAATTGAGTCAGCAGTGAGTAGTTTCATATGTTGTAAATAAATTGTACTGATTGTTTATGCTTAACTTAAAAAAATGTGTGTGTGTGTGTGTGTGTTTGTGTGTGTGTATGTGTGTACACACGTGGTCAGAATTGTTGGTACCCTTGGTAAATATGATCAAAGAAGGCTGTGGAAATAAATGTGCATTGTTAATGCTTTTGATCTTATTTTAAAAATTCACAAAAATCTAACCTTTCTTTAGAGAATAACAATTTAAAATGGGGGTAAATATCATTATAAAATAAATTATTCCCAGCTCCATGACGGTGCTTCTCCTCTTCAGTTCATCTCACTCATTTTCTACAGGGTTCAGGTCAGAGGACTGGAATGGCCATAGCAGAAGCTTGGTTTTGTGCCCAGTGACCCATTTTTGTGTTGTTTTTAAGGTTTGTTTTTGTCCAGTTGGAAGATCCAAAACATGGCCCATTATAAGATTTCTAACAGAGTCAGTCACTTTTTAATTTTTTATCTGTTGGTATTTGATAGAATCCATGATGCCATGTGTCTAAACAAGATGTCCAGGACCTCCAGCAGAAATATAGGCCCACAACATCAAAAATACAGCAGTATATTTCATTGTACACATGGGGTACTTTTTATCCCTGTGTTCACCAAACCAATCTTGAGTGTTTGCTGCTAAAGAGCAAAATTTTTAGTTACATCTGACCATAGAAGCCAGTCCCATTTGAAGTTCCAGTTGTGTCTGACAACTGAATATGCTGGTGCATTTTCTTTTCTTTTTTTTTTTCTCTTGAAGCCCTCCCAAACAACATGTAATGTAGGTGCTGTTTGATCATTTTAGAGTCTTTAGCCACTTAAACTCTCCTCCTCACCGTGCATTAGGACGATATAGACACACGTCCTCTTCCAGGCAGATTCATAACATTTTCTGTTGATTGGAACTTCTTAATTATTGCCCTGATGGTGGAAACGGGACTTTTCACTGCTCTAGCTCTTTTCTTAAAGCCACTTTCTAATTTGTGAAGCTCAATTATCTTTTGCTGCACATCAGACATATATTCTTTGGTTTTTCTTATTGTGATGGGTGATTCATTTTGAATATGGCCTTTGTTTTCCCTCCTATTTATATTTCTGTGAAACAGGAAGCCATGGCTGGATAATTTCATGTTCATAAACACGCTGGTGTGCTCAAAATTGTGAATATGAATGGGAATATATTTCAGATATATTTTACTCATAAGAATTTCTAGGGATACCAGTAATTGTGTCCAACATGTATTCGAGAAAGGAAAAAAATAAACAATTATTTCATAATGATATTTCCCCCCATTTTAAATTCTTATTCCCCAATGAAAGTTTAGATTTTTGTGAATTTTTTAAATAGATCAAAAGGATTAACAATGCAGATTTATTTCCACAGCCTTTTTTGATCATATTTACCAAGGATACCAACAATTCTGACGACGTGTATACTCTGTGTGCGTGCGTGTGTGTGTACATATACATCTGGTTCTTGCCATAGAGTCTTGAAAATGACATTTTGGTAAAGTAAGGTACACTTCCTAATGTACATTTGTTACTCTGTACAGATTGAAGAAGGTTACAAAAATGTGCCCGCCTACAAAAAAGGTTCAGTAAGAGTCACTCGTTTCAGGTAAGGTCTAAAATTTAAACATTTACTCCAAAGGTCCATTTTGGTTTTCCTCTTGTGTTAAAACAGTGTCTTGTCATTGTTGTGGTTTGTGTGTGGCTCCATAGGTCTGGTAGCATTATAGCAGATTATGAATTTGGATCAACAACCAGCAGCCCCGACATCCCTGCATTTGCAGACGCAAACACACAGGTCATCAGCGCTCTCAAAGATAACGGAATCACTGTAGCTTCGAATCCTTTTGCTCAAAGTGGTAAGGGTAATCAGTATCTAATCTTACAAACATTCATTCTTAATTTTATCATTTTCTTTTTTCATTTTATCATTTTCTTTTCTTTTTTTTTGCCTTTTTATTGATTTCAGTCTGTTGTTTATAAAAAAAATACTGGTTTGTATTTCTTGTGAAAATGTTGAAAGGACCAGCAAACCCATAATAAATATAAACAAGGTACAATAAGGTTTGTGGACTTTACTTTCAGAACAAAGGAATTTGTCCACTGCAGAAAACTGGTATCCAGAGCAAAATATGGTACTGAAATGCGAACGCCCAGAGTCTGTTTTGGGTACAATGAGATGGACCATGAATGAACGAGATCCTAAACTATACCCGGTTAAATACATAATTTCAGATGACAATAGCACTCTCACTGTGAACAACGTCAATGAGCAGGACAAAGGTGAGCCAAAAATATCTTATATAAAATATCCTATCAGTGACATCTTACATGTTGACTGTCCATGTTAGGTCAAGATTAAAGCTGTTTGGTAAATATGCAAAGCTTTAAAACTGTCTACCTTATTCATAGTGTACTGTATGTACAGTGGGTACGGAAAGTATTCAGACCCCCTTAAATTGTTCACTCTTTGTTATATTGCAGCCATTTGCTAAAATCATTTAAGTTCATATTTTTTCCTCATTAATGTACACACAGCACCCCATATTGACAGAAAAACACAGAATTGTTGACATTTTTGCAGATTTATTAAAAAAGAAAAACTGAAATATCACATGGTCCTAAGTATTCAGACCCTTTGCTCAGTATTTAGTAGAAGCACCCTTTTGATCTAATACAGCCATGAGTCTCTTTGGGAAAGATGCAACAAGTTTTTCACACCTGGATTTGGGGATCCTCTGCCATTCCTCCTTGCAGATCCTCTCCAGTTCTGTCAGGTTGGATGGTAAACGTTGGTGGACAGCCATTTTTAGGTCTCTCCGGAGATGCTCAATTGGGTTTAAGTCAGGGCTTTGGCTGGGCCATTCAAGAACAGTCACAGAGTTGTTGTGAAGCCACTCCTTCGTTATTTTAGCTGTGTGCTTAGGGTCATTGTCTTGTTGGAAGGTAAACCTTCGGCCCAGTCTGAGGTCCTGAGCACTCTGGAGAAGGTTTTCATCCAGGATATCCCTGTACTTGGCCGCATTCATCTTTCCCTCGATTGCAACCAGTCATCCTGTCCGTGAAAAACACCCCCACAGCATGATGCTGCCACCACCATGCTTCACTGTTGGGACTGTATTGGACAGGTGATGAGCAGTGCCTGGTGTTCTCCACACATACCTTAGAATTAAGGCCAAAAAGTTCTATCTTGGTCTCATCAAACCAGAGAATCTTCAGGTGTTTTTTAGCAAACTCCATGCGGGCTTTCATGTGTCTTGCACTGAGGAGAGGCTTCCGTCGGGCCACTCTGCCATAAAGCCCCGACTGGTAGAGGGCTGCAGTGATGGTTGACTTTCTACAACTTTCTCCCATCTCCCGACTGCATCTCTGGAGGTCAGCCACAGTGATCTTTGGGTTCTTCTTTACCTTTCTCACCAAGGCTCTTCTCCCCCGATAGCTCAGTTTGGCCGGACGGCCAGCTCTAAGAATGGTTCTGGTCATCCCAAACGTCATCCATTTAAGGATTATGGAGACCACTGTGCTCTTAGGAACCTTAAGTGCAGCAGAATCTTTTTTTAACCTTGGCCAGATCTGTGCCTTGCCACAATTCTGTCTCTGAGCTCTTCAGGCAGTTCCTTTGACCTCATGATTCTCATTTGCTCTGACATGCACTGTGAGCTGTAAGGTCTTATATAGACAGGTGTGTGGCTTTCCTAATCAAGTCCAGTCAGTATAATCAAACACAGCTGGACTCAAATGAAGGTGTATAACCATCTCAAGGATGATCGAAGAAATGGACAGCACCTGAGTTAAATATATGAGTGTCACAGCAAAGGGTCTGAATACTTAGGACCATGTGATATTTCAGTTTTTCTTTTTTAATAAATCTGCAAAAATGTCAACAATTCTGTGTTTTTCTGTCAATATGGGGTGCTGTGTGTACATTAATGAGGAAAAAAAAAGAACTTAAATGATTTTAGCAAATGGCTGCAATATAACAAAGAGTGAAAAATTGAAGGGGGTCTGAATACTTTCCGTACCCACTGTATAATTACCATTACTTCATCCATATTTGATTAAATCTGTTTGATTACTCAGTGTAATGTTGGTTAGTTTATTCCTTTTTTATGTTGTTCAAGTTTTTACATATATATATATATATATATATATATATATATATATATATATATATATATATATATATACACACATGCCCAAGGCATATGCAAAAAAATAAGATGGGGAGTTGTGCGTTATATTGTGGTGTTGCCATGTCCCAAGAGACGTAGTTTCACAGACCTAATATACTGAGGTCTTGTATTGTACATTGACGTCTTGTGCCCTGACGCTGACTTGATAGCAACTCCAGTTGCAGTTCCAATATACAGAAGTACTAATGTTTAGACATCTTGAATGTGTCCACAAATAATATTAATTATACACAAAGCTGCAGCTTTACTAAAGCAACATGCTTGTGTTGTGCTTTCACACTGGCAGTGTTTATTTGCTATGTAACTGCTGCAACTTCATATAGAAAACAATAATGCCTGAGTGTAATAGTGATAAAACAGTGATTTCTGTCTAACCACATTGAGTATTTTCTTTAATTATGACCGTAAGGACAGACAGACAGACAGATCAGCATGCATCTCGCAGTATACTGTTTCTGTGCAGATAGAAAGCCAGACTATCCAGCACGCATCTCACAGTGATTACCGTTTCTGTGCAGATTTTGCTCTTCTCAAATGAGCCTAATGGCTCTTTATGAATGTTCGTTGAATGGTTTGTTCACCCGCTTCATTCAAAAAGCAGATTCATTCAGAAATTGAGTGGTGCTTAGTTCTGTTGTGACTTTTATACACTCTAAAAAAAAGGGTGCTATATAGCACTGAAAGTGGTTCTTTGGCTCGTAATCATAGGTGAACCGCTATTGGTGCTGTTTAGCACCAAATCTTGGTGCTTCAGTGGTTCTTCAGCAGTTCTTCACCGGTTCTTTGGCATGACTGAGGGGCTATATAGCACCACTACCATATACAGAACCTGTTAAACTCCTGTATGGTTCTTCAGCGGTTCTTCTGTGGTTCGTTGGGGTGATTAAGGTGCTATATAGATCCACTGCCGTACAAAGAACCTGTTAAGCCCCTTTAAAGGTTCTTTACGAGCCAAAAAAACACTGTTGGCACCTTTAAAGATATGGTGCTGTATAGCACCAAAAGTGGTTACCCTATGATTACGAGCCAAGAACCACTTTTAGTGCTATATAGCACCATTGTTTTTTAGAGTGTAGGTAATATTTGTGTAGGCAGAGCTGAGCAAAAACTGGCAATATCGAGTCTAAAATATAACACAATATTAAGTCCTTATTTATTGAACTGTTGTATTAAATCAATGCAATAATTGATATATTTAATATATTTATTTGTTTTAAATTAAAATTATTTAAAATAATTTTACGTTATATAAAAATAATATACAAATTTATATTTTATATTAAATGTGAATCAGAAGCAATACAGCTTTCTCAGTAATTAGATGTTTAGTCATTAGGATTCGGTCATGTCTACTGAATAGAAAGTAAGTGAAAAGTTAGCTTTTGTGATGTTTTATAAAATATTATTTTAAAATATTATTTGTGGTACATTTTCTGCTGAGTTCAGCATGTGCCGGGTGTGATTGAAATAATAAGAGAAAAGGTATCAGGAAATTTTGTTCCATCAAATAAATTAAGCTTTGTGAGAGGATCAGACCAACATTTAAAGTGTTCTATAAAATGAGATCAGCAGGGGCTATACATTTTAGAATATAGTACACAACTCATAAGCACTACTTTGATTAAACTTTAATGGTCCCTTTTGTGACATTTTGGATTCCATCCACTTTTTATGGAAAAGTGTGGCCAGGCTAGTTCAATTTCTCCTTAGTATGATGTTCCACTAGTATGATGCTATAGCAGAACTGTCTGTGTATATATTGCTTTCAACTAGTGTATTTAAGGAAAGTTGAAAGAATATAACTGAATAAATGCAATAATTGAATAAAGACAATTATGTAAACCAGTCTGTTTTATAACTTTAGAAAATAATAAATGCATAAATAAACTTGTGTATATGAGCATTTTTATTTTATTTGCAGGTCGATACTCATGTATCATAGACAGGACAATACCTTACATTCAGTGGCAAGATATAGTTATTCAGTCACTTCCCAATATCATTGTGGGTGAAAATGAAAGAACGTTCCAATGTGTTGACCAGACTGTTTCACTGAAATGCTGTGAAGAAACGAACAGTGTGGAGTGGACCCAGATATCTTCTGAGGATAAAGTGACTTCAGGTTGTACATACTGACTGGCAATATATTTTTACAAAAGTTACTGACTGGAGTTTTCAGTTGCAGTAAAAAAGCTTTGTTCAGTTCAGCATATTTTAATATGTTTTCAATTATTTGTATTTCATACTATCAGAGGATGCATGCATCATCTTAAACCATGCAATCAAAAATGGAAATTGTGAAAGTAAAACCTTTAAATGTCAACTCAAGAACACGGCGCTTCAAGGTTTCAGCTATGGCAGTAAAATTGTTACTGTTAACAAAGTCAACCAAGGTGAACCTTCAGTTTTTTGTCCTTTGAAGTAGCCACATATTTTTCAATTGTCTGTTTTTCTATTTTTCTGAAACTCAATCTAATATTTACTCTAGTGTTTACCTGTAAAAATGAAACGCTTGGAGATGGAAAGGAAGGTGATACTTTGACAGGACCCTGTGAAAAAGGCAAGGAAGGCACCATAAAATATAGATGTACATTAGGTGTATGGACGCCTGAAGAGTCAAACTGTATAATTCAGGTTATCGTAGACCTTGAAAAGCAAGTTCAGGTAATCTTCATCATCTGTTTATGAAAAAATAAAAATAACTGTCCATTTAAAATATTTCTGTTATTCACATTTCGTCTTTACTTTGTAATTTAGGTTTTGGGTGTACAGGACATACCAGTGTTTGTGGCTGAGCTTAGTAATGCTACAGAGAAGAATAATGAAGAGATAGCACAGTCTTCTGCGACTGTCCAAACCATTGTTGAAATACTTGCAAAGGTTGCTAATGTTTCACTAAACATTTTCATCAATCAGCCTGTGATGGAGGTATGTATATTACATCATGCATGCACATCAGTCTAATTGTGGCTAATCAAAACTTTATGATGATAAAATATTTGTGCATTTTCATTTTCCCATCTGATGAAAAAAAAAATTGTAAACATTATTTTCTGTGTCTTTTCCAGAATTTCCTTAAAACAGTGGATATCCTTGTTTCGACATTAGCTATTAATACATGGAAAAATTTGAACAATGACAGCAGGACAGATGACACCAGTACAGCACTTCTGAGCGCTATTGAGAATATAAGTGGTCGTCTCACAAATTCCAATTTTAGGATTATTGAAACATTTATTGAGTTGAATAGAAATGTAACAACCAGCTCCTCATATAGTGCAATATCAAGCCTGCCAAACTCAACTACTGAGATTGAGATACCACAGGTTCCTGTATCCACTCCTATAACTGTCATAGTCTTCACAAGTCTTGACAATGTCCTGCCTACTCGAAATACTAGTAATAACGGCAGTAGCGAATCAGATGTGCGCATCAATGGAGATGTGGTTGTTGTAAAGGTGGACAACAAGACGATTAACAACATATCTTTTGCGTTTGACATTACTAATCAGTCTTTGGGAAATCCTCAGTGTGTCTTTTGGAACTTTAATCTTGACGCATGGGATTCCACTGGATGTAAAGTAAAGCCCTATACAAGTAAAGGGAACAAAGCTGGCAAGATTACATGTGAATGCAACCACACAACCTCTTTTTCAATCCTAATGTCACCGTTTTCCATTGATCACACAGCCTTAGCCTATATAACTTACATTGGCGTTGCTATTTCAATGGCCAGCTTGATTTTATGCCTCATTATTGAGATTATTGTGTGGAAGTCAATGACAAGAAATGACACATCCTACATGCGACATGTCTCAATAGTCAACATTGCCGTGTCCCTGCTTATCGCAAACATCTGTTTTATCATTGGAGCTGCAATCGCAGACCAAGAGCAGCCAACCTCAGTGGGTCGCTGCAGTCCAGCGGTTTTCTTCATGCACTTTTTTTACCTGGCTCTTTTCTTCTGGATGTTACTGTCAGCACTGTTGCTCTTTTACCGTACAGTCATGGTCTTGTCTCAGATGTCAAGGGCCAAAATGATGGCCATTGCCTTCATAGTCGGTTATGGTGCACCTTTGCTCATAGCGGTCATTACTGTTGCATCAACAGCTGGACCTCAAAATTATATTTCCAAAAGAAATGCATGCTGGCTGAACTGGGATGAGTCAAAGGCCCTGCTGGCATTTGTGATTCCAGCTCTCACTATTGTAGCCATAAACCTTCTGGTTTTGATTGTGGTTCTGTACAAGATGTTGAGGAGAGGAGTTGGTGCCGCAACTCAACCAGATGAGAAACATGCTCTGGTGGTCATTGCCAGATGTGTGGCCATTTTGACTCCTATCTTTGGTCTAACATGGGGATTTGGAATTGGAACCATGGTGTCACGTGACTTTGGGATTCATGTGGTGTTTGCACTCCTCAATTCACTGCAGGTACTACTTTCTTTACTCTCCACTTTACGTTTTAATTTTGATTTAATTTTAATTTAGCACTAACTTTTTAAGTTAGTTGTAATGCAAATAATGCAATAATTATTATATTCTGTTATTCTAACAATCCATTATAAAACCTCACAACAACATAATATAATGCAAAAAAAGTTATTTCATCATATATTTGTATCACTTGTGCAGGGATTCTTTATTTTGGTGTTTGGAACGCTTTTAGACAGCAAGGTATGAATTGATTTTTGTTGCTTGACAATTTGACAAACCATTTTGGCAGATTCATTTTATTAAAGGTTTTCGAGTCATTCAGCACTTCTTCAGTACTTTAACCCATTTTGTGATATATGGTTGCAGATCCGTGAGGCTCTCGCAGGAAGACTATCACTAAGGAACCTTACCAGCTCTAACCGTACCAGGGTAAATGACAGAAAAACAATGCATCTGATCCATGAGATTTTGCTAAAAATCTTACTTTTTAGGCTTTTACTCTTTCAGTTATGTTAGCAGATGTTAGATGTGCTCAGTTTACAGCTGATATCTTTAAATTACAGAGTACTAGTGCAGGACCGTCATCTTCAAGCGGGCTGGGTTTCTTTCAAAGGATTCGGAGAAGAAGTAAGTCTTACTATTAAAATGGATACAATTGTTTACATATTTTGATGTACAGACTTTTATTTAGTCAAAATAGCTTTAGAAGATCAACATTATTGATAATAGGCCGTAACATTTTGAATAATGTGCAAATATCTATTTGCAGATATGTACAACGTATCTGAAGCCAGCGCTTTCTCAGCGGCTACATCTTCACACAGCTCCAGTGGCTCAGATACTTTTGTGAATGCATAATCAACTACTTCATTAACTATAATCTACTTTATTAAATGTTAAACAGCCTTTTAAACAAGTTTTCTACATTGCTAGTTGTTACTGATTTCTGGTAAGAAGTGTTTCTATGTTCTGATATATTAATAAAAATGGCTTACAATCTACAGATCTAATATTTGATTAAGGATACATTTTAATACAATGCTGCAGTTGGCATGATTGCATACACTTTCATTAACAACAGAAAAATCATATCCGTAATATAGATCTGGAGAAATAGCATTGTGTTTTCTGAAAAGTGTTTTTCTTTGCCTTTTATCATACTGTTCTGTGGTGATTATAAAAAAAAAAAAAAATTAATAAAAACATTAATAATAACAATTTTACAGCTTCACCAAAAATGAAATGGCTCTTTATTTTACATTTATTTGATAAGAGTACTCATATCCAACTACAGCTGGTATTCCCTAGTGGGGACTTTCATCCCCTCTACTTGTCATCTGTATAAAATATCATGGATTTACATGTCCCCTTCTATAATTCCTGTACACGCTGATGATCTAACAATCACTGAGCTTCTGATGGGATCCACCTGGCCTTATTTAAAAGGCCTTGGACTGGAGGGACAGGAATTTTCACTGGCAATGAGTGGAGCTAAGACCATGGATTTGGTAATTAGTGCCAGGAGGGATGATAACATCCCCTCTCCTCCTTCTCCAGTAATTTTGGGACATGTAATCAGTATAGTCTTCACTTTTAAACTGCTTGGAATTCAAATAGCATCTGAGTTATCATGGGCTGCATATATCAAGTACAGTATATGATTTATAAGTCACAGCCAAGAATCTATTCTTAGTGCTGCAAAGAGAGCGGATCTCCCATCCAGTGTTTTAATGCAAATATACTTTACTTTTATATGGCCAGATCTCGAGTATGCAAGCCCAGCGTGAGGTGGACTGCCTAAAGGTCTCTCTGAGTTAGAGAGGGTACAAAAATGTTGTTGTCAGATAATAGGTATACCAACTTCTCTCCCTATAAGCGAAAGGCATGATGAGGCTGCCTTATGTACCTTTACTAACATTCTTAAAGACAATTCATTGATTAGCTTCTTGTCTATAGCTCCAGAATCTACTTATTCACTTTGTCAAAGTATAGGGAACTTGTGTCCAAAAGCAAAACAAAAAATATGAACTTTCTTTTATTCCCTGTGCTTTTAAATTGTTTAAGAAATTACCTATTTGTGGTGTTTGTGTTGTTTTTGACACATTTCATGTTGTGCCGCTAAAAGAAAAAGTAACTGACCTTTTTTGTGTGTGTGCTTCAAAAACCTGCCTTTACAAACTTAAAAAAAAAAAAACAACTAACTAAGCATGGCATGCTAGTTCTTTCGTATTTTATTCATTTTCATAGCTGGAGAATTGGACAATAATGATTCAATCATTTATTTTAAGGCTACAATTTCTTATTCATTTTCACAGTTCTTTGAGCTTGGTTATCCAAACCTGTATAATATTACACATTATACAATTATTAGTGAGGACTTTCACTCTTTGTTACTTCACTGTATTTATTCAACAACCTTAATGTTTCCTTATACCAAAATTAGGATTTTTCTCCATATAGTAGACTTCAATGGTGGCCAACGAGTTCAAGGTCAAAAGTGCAAGGTTTCAGTGCAGCTTCAAAGGGCTCTACACAATCCCTGCTAAAATATAAGGGTCTTATCTAGTGAAATGATCAGGAATTTTCTAGAAAAAAAAAAAAATTTTATATACTTATATATAACCACAAATGCTAGTCTTGCACTAACTCGACCTTACACGTAATCATGCAGGCAGAAGTATTGACCCAGTGTTTACAAAGCAATCGTGTGAAGAAAGTCAAATGCCTTTATAAGAAAGGTAAAACAATGATGTGGGACCATTTTGAACTTGGAGGAGAAAATAAGATGGAGTTTTTCGCCCTACTCTACCTTTTTGAACCCAAAGAACCTTTTTAACCACTTGTGACTTTTCCAACATGATCGCACAATGCTTGAAGACGCGCATGCACCTCGCATGGGCATTTGTGGTTAGAAATTATATAAATTATTATTATTATATATAATTCTAATATTATATTATAATTTTATATATTATACTTTTTATATATTATAATTTTTTTTTTTTTTTTATAATGACTGATTTTGATGCAGCACCCACCCACCCCACCCCTTGTGTCTAGTGCCCTGAACATGTGCCTGATAGGCCCGTGCGTTAATCTGGCCTTGATTTAGTTGATCTTATTAGTAGGTTTTTCAATAGTTACTACTTTAAGAATACTAGGCCTTCATTTTTATCTGTGGGCCTCATCGTCCTCTGACCTTAGTGGGACTCTAAAAGGGGGAGACGGTAAAACAAGCTAAGGCTTCAGCCTACACCTTTTTCTGTCCATACATAATGTCATATATCATTTTTATGGAATTGTTTGTGAGGACTGAAATAAAGAAAAAAATCTTGATGATGGTCTCAATGAAGGAATTACAGAAGAATCAACTAAGTAAATGAAAAGGTAATAACCTGACTGAGTGCAATGATCTGTCCTCAGGAGACAAACACAACACTAAAACCATCTCTTCGTGGTTATTTCCAGAGACGTAAAGAAACTGCTGAGAATTGGTTTTATGCAGTACAATTAATTCAAAGAAATTCTTACCTTGACTTTGAAATATGACATTTAATGCTTTACTTTAAAAGTTGTTCTTCCTTGTCAGGCTGAAGTCTGTTATAAACATAAAAGAACAATGGTTTGACCTAAACGTTGTGTGAGGTCTAGTGTGTTATACTGCAGTGTGTGACTGTAATTTGTTATGAAACAATCCTGTTTTATTTTCTGAATGATTGCAAAGTACATCCATAATATATTTGACCCTAATATATCCTAATGTATATTTTTGTTAGAATGAATAATGGGTTCAATGTTCAAACACAGAATAAAAATGGATGGATCGATGGATGGAAGGATAGATAAATAAATAAGGGCTAGTATGGTGGCTTAGTGGGTAGTGCTGTCTCCTCACAAGGTGAAGGTCCACGCCATCCACCCAGGGAATCTTCCTTCCTTCAACCTGAGATTGGAATTCATTTATTTTAGGTGCTATATAAAGTGCTACTAACTATTACTGCTAGTGTCATATTAATTTTTGGTATGAATGAAAATGAGGCTGTTGGGTATGAGTAGTGTATTTTGTGGATTGTTACTGTTGTTGAATTTCACATGAAGCCACAAACCATTGTTAAGACTGTAAGCCTATCCATCTTAGCTTTGATTTCATGCACGTGAAAGGTGTCCATCCTGATTAAGGTCATCCAATTAGATTGAGCTAATAGACAGTTGCCCCCCATCCATGGCAAATTAATTATTAATTTTTGTTTTGACATATGGGTGTTTCTTCAACTAGGGACACTTTTAACCTTGTGAAGTTGGAGAAAAAAAACTTGTTCAAAAGTCATGTTGTCACGGATATGTGGTTGTGGAGGTAGACGCAAGACAAAGGAGTAGACGAAAAGTAGTTTAATAAACATCAACACACTATTTCCATTACAAACATTAAACTCAGACAAAGACAAGGGCAGAGCTGAGGACTTACAAAGGAGATGATTAATATAAGACAGGTGATCTAAATGAAGGAAGATTAACTAATGACAAGACCAAAAAACAAAACCAAAATATGGGCAAAACGGAACTAAACAGAAACCAACACGTAAATTATTATTATTATATATAATTCTAATATTATATTATAATTGTATATATTATATTAATATATAATAATACGTACACACGTAACCTAGTTTCATAAATGTAAATAATTTGTCTAGTTTTAAGGTCTGTAAGATGACAAACTTAGATTACAAGAGAAATTGTTAATATTTTTTTTTTTTAAATTCCGACCTGCAATGAACAAATGTCATTTCCACCACATCTCAATATACAGCTGTAATTAAAAATAGAATAATTTATGCCACTCAAGAATTGAGAAATGTATGCCACTCAAGAAAGATTATTTTGGTTACTAGTTTTACCAGTTTTTCCACAATGTTCAATAATTATACATTTGTCAATGAGATAAATCAACTGCTCTAAGGACCAAATGCTGAACTGTACACCTGTCACACTCTGAAATTTAATATTGGTTTGGGTAAGAGCTTATTAGAAAATAAATATAACTTAAATAACTTGAAGTTTTATATTAACTACAGCATGATCTCCTAAATTGTGGATAAATTTTTAATGTGTGATAATTTTTTTAATATTTTCTTTTAAATGTGTGTGGTGATGGAAATGACAATGAATTAATGAATGAATCAGAGGATGGATGCATCATGTTAGACCATACAATCAAAAATGGAAATTGTGAGAGTAAAACCTTTAAATGTCAACTCAAGAACACGGCGCTTCAAGGTTTCAGCTATGGCAGTAAAATTGTTACTGTTAACAAAGTCAACCAAGGTGAACCTTCAGTTTTTTGTCCTTTGAAGTAGCCGCATGTTTTCAGCTGTCTGAAATAAATAACTGTTTTTCTATTTTTCTGAAACTCAATCTAATATTTACTCTAGTGTTTAGCTGTAAAAATGAAACGCTTGGAGATGGAAAGGAAGGTGATACTTTGACAGGACCCGGTGAAAAGGGCAAGGAAGGCACCATAAAATATAGATGTACATTAGGTGTATGGACGCCTGAAGAGTCAAACTGTATAATTCAGGTTATCGTAGACCTTGAAAAGCAAGTTCAGGTAATCTTCATCTATTTAAGAAAAAAACTAAATCAACTGTCCTTTTCAAATATTTCTTGAAATTACATTTCTTACTTACCTTGGAATTAAGGTCTTGGATGTGCAGGACATACCAGTGTTTGTGGCTGAGATGAATGCTACAGAGATGAATGATGTAGAAATAACAGTCCTGTGACTGTCCAAACCATTGTTGGAATACTTGTAAAAGTTGCTGATGTTTCACTAAACATTATCATCAATCAGCCTGTGATGGAGGTATGTACATTACAGTGTGTGTCTGTGTGCACAAAAGACATCAGTCAAATTGTGGCTAATCAAAACTTTTTCAAATACTTGTACATTATCTTTGTTTTCCCTTCTGATGTAACTGTTTCAGCATAACATTATTTTCGGTGTCATTTCCAGAATTTCCTTAAAACAGTGGATATCCTTGTTTCAACATTAGCTATTAATACATGGAAAAATTTGAACAATGACAGCAGGACAGATGACACCAGTACAGCACTTCTGAGCGCTATTGAGAATATAAGTGGTCGTCTCACAAATTCCAATTTTAGGATTATTGAAACATTTATTGAGTTGAATAGAAATGTAACAACCAGCTCCTCATATAGTGCAATATCAAGCCTGCCAAACTCAACTACTGAGATTGAGATATCACAGGTTCCTGTATCCACTCCTATAACTGTCATAGTCTTCACAAGTCTTGACAATGTCCTGCCTACTCGAAATACTAGTAGTAACGGCAGTAGCGAATCAGATGTGCGCATCAATGGAGATGTGGTTGTTGTAAAGGTTGACAACAAGACGATTAACAACATATCTTTTACATTTGACATTACTAATCAGTCTTTGGGAAATCCTCAGTGTGTCTTTTGGAACTTTAATCTTGACGCTTGGGATTCCACTGGATGTAAAGTAAAGGAAACTAAACTGGCAAGATTACATGTGAATGCAACCACACAACCTCTTTTTCAATCCTAATGTCACCATTTTCTATTGATCACATAGCCTTAGCCTATATAACTTACAGTGGCGTTGCTATTTCAATGGCCAGCTTGATTATATGCCTGATTATTGAGACTATCGTATGGAAGTCAGTAAGAAGAAATGACACATCCTACATGCGACATGTCTCAATAGTCTACATTGCCGTGTCCCTGCTGATCGCAAACATCTGTTTTATCATTGGAGCTGCAGTCGCAGAAAGTGAGCAGCCAACCTCAGTGGGTCGCTGCAGTCCAGCGGTTTTCTTCATGCACTTTTTTTTACCTGGCTCTTTTCTTCTGGATGTTGATGTCAGCGCTGTTGCTCTTTTACCGTACAGTCATGGTCTTGTCTCAGATGTCAAGGGCTAGGATGATGATAATTGCCTTCATAGTCGGTTATGGTGCACCTTTGCTCATAGCGGTCATTACTGTTGCATCAACAGCTGAACCTAAAAATTATATTTCCAAAAGAAATGCGTGCTGGCTGAACTGGTACGAATCAAAGGCCCTGCTAGCATTTGTGATTCCAGCTCTCACTATTGTAGCCATAAACCTTGTGGTTTTGATTGTGGTTCTGTACAAGATGTTGAGGAGGGGAGTTTTTCCTACAATTCAACCAGATGAGAAACATGCTCTGGTGGTCATTGCCAGATGTGTGGCCATTTTGACTCCTATCTTTGGTCTAACATGGGGATTTGGAATTGGAACTATGGTGTCAGAGAAATTAGGTGTTCATGTGGTGTTTGCACTCCTCAATTCACTGCAGGTATCACTTTCTGCCTTTGTATTTAACTTTATATAAAGGTTATATTTTGTGTGCATTGATTACAATGAAAACTGTAATTGTAATGCAAATAATACAATAATTATTATATTATATAATTCTAACAATCCATTAAAAAGCATCAAAACAACATATTGTAATGAAAAATAAGTTTCTTGCTATGTTGAATTGCAACAGCATCAGTATTATTTACAGTAACATTTTCATCCTATATTTTTATAATTTGTGCAGGGATTCTTTATTTTGGTGTTTGGTATGAGTTGATTTTTGTTTCTTGACAGTATGACAAACCATTTTCGAGTCATTCAGTACTGCACAGTACATTCAGAACTGTGATTTAACTCATTTTGTTATATATGCTTATAGATCCATGAGGCTCTGGCAAGAAAACTGTCACCAAGGAACCTTTCCAGCTCTAACCAAACTAGGGTAAATGACAACAAAACAATGCATCTCAGCCATGAGATCTTCCTTGTGATAGATGTACTCAGTTTACATTTGATATCTTAAATCTCCAAATTAAGGAGTAGGCTACTAATGCACCATCAACTTAAAGCAGACAGGATTTCTTCCGAAGTAGAAGTAAGTTAATAAATTATAAATTGGTAAATTATATATTTATTATATGTGTGTGTGTGTGTGTGTGTGTGTGTGTGTGTGTGTGTGTGTGCATGTTTATGTGGTTTATGAGGACACAAATTTGTATAATGACATGGGTATGACAGAGGTATTACAATATGAAGGTGGTTTATGAGGACACTGCCTATGTCCCCGTAATTCAAAAGGCTTAAAAAACATACCAAGATATTGTGCTATCCTAACAAACCATACATCAATGGAAAGCTGATGATGATGATGTATAAATCTCAATTTCAAATTGACCCTTATGACTGGTTTTGTGGTCCAGGGTCACAAATCTTTTCCAAAAGTACTTCCTAAACTACAACTATGTAAACCTCACTGGGGGAAAAAAAAGTACAGATTTGATATTTAATAAAGAATACTATTTATAATTATTACAATGGCATAATTGGATGGGTCTAGACAGCAATGATTTGCTGTCCAGTTGGTAGCATTATATTATAGACTGTTCTGTTCTGTCTGATTTGTTTAAAAAATAAACATATAAAAAAAATGTACTGTTTAACCAATAATGAAATGCTTCTGTTTTTTTAAATGAATAATTAAATTAATTGCTCTCTAATATTTTATTCATTTTCCTAGCTGCACAATTATAGACCATAATGGTAAAATAAATGTTTCAAAATAATTTATTTTACTTCCCCTCAGTATGAGTTGTATTGTCATGTGACATTTGGGTCTGCATAACCTAGTTCCCACTGCTAAACGTCAACCTCACTAGAGAATAGTGAGAATAGAGAATAGAGAATTACACATTCCTGGAAGTACAGACAAATTTTTTATTTAAGTATTAATACAACTGTGTATAATTTATGTTGAAGGACAAAATGTGCAAGTCTCTTAAAGTATTATATAATTATTTTAACTGAAGAATTTGAATGAATTACAATTTTTTTAATTACTACTGGTATTTTTCTATTACTACTGGTACTATTAATTCCTTCCTTTACAGGAACTCCTAATCCACGGCCGATTTTATTTTGAATTTGAATGTCTGAATTTTGCACATGTCTACTATGTGCCTTTCATTTTGGTGAGAACACTTTTAGATGATCATCAATGGATTAGTCACTGGTTTGACATAAATTTCTGAATATACTGGTAAGGGTGTAAATTCTGGTTCTGTGTGTTTATATTGTTGCTCTGGTGCACTTCATGAAAATTATTTTTTTTTTAACTACTTTTGTAAACACTCTCCCTCATGATCTGAGTACTGAAGTTGATTTCTGTACAAGCACTGTTTCTAATCTTTTTCTTTAACATACAAGCTATTGCTATGTTAAACACTGAAAATAAAAACAGAAAAATGACCAATATTAAAATGAATAAATATAGGAAAGACGACATTCTCATTCATCTTCATCTCATGTTGCCGCTTTGAATGGAATGCTATCTCACCCTTGAATGTTATAAATAGAATAGGATAAAATAGGAAATAAACAAATGACAGAACAAAATACCAGCTTACATTTTACTTGGTTTCTTGAATGGAACTATTAACATCATGGGCATGTTTTGTCATTTTGAATGAGCATGCAAAACAGATATATTTCCATGGATGCTTATTTAACAAACAAATGCGTTTGAAGAAAAGAAGACACTAATTTGCAAGTGTGTTCCATAACAATAAATCTTCTTTTAAAACCTTTACTTTCATTAAATGTTCTACTAAATGTATGTATACAGTAGTGTAAACAGTACGGTAATTTTTGATGATAATTATTTTTTTTTTAATCTTATAGTTGTACTTTGACTCAGAATGTATGACGTAAATAATACAACAGTTAGATTGAAATTTGTATTGTGTGTAATAAAAACAGTGGTACGTTATAATCATTACACTCTGTTTTCATAACATTACCATAACATTATGCAACTGTCCATAGTCATGTTCTCCACAACAGCCAAACAATGAGGCGGAGTGAGTTCACCTCATGCTGAATAAACATCCTGTGATCCTGTGTGTTACCACATATTTCCATTGTCATATGTGAGTTAGATGAGCTGGATGCGGTAGTGGTCACCATACGGGAAACATAACCACATCACTCGAGGTTTAAAACAACAAATGAAACAAGATATAATAAGGTTAATATATGAGAATGTTATTTCCGCTTGATCTGAGAGCAAATACAATCTTTCAAATCGGAAGTAGGATTTTACTTCAGTGGGCTGAACTTTGAGTTTATGAAGTGAAGTGACATACTGCCAAGTATGGTGACCCATACTCGGAATTCGTGCTCTAACCCATCCAACGTGCACACACACAGCAGTGAACACACACACACCGTGAACACACACCCGGAGCAGTGGGCAGCCATTTATGCTGCGGCGCCCGGGGAGCAGTTGGGGGTTCGGTGCCTTGCTCAAGGGCACCTCAGTCGTGGTATTGAGGGTGGAGAGAGCGCTGGACATTCACTCCCCTCACCTACAATCCCTGCTGGCCCCAGACTCGAACCCGCAACCTTTGGATTACGAGTCCGACTCTCTAACCATTTGGCCACGACTTCCCCTTATTTTATTTATTTATCAGAAATGGCAGATCTTAAGTCTAAAAGTCTTATTTCTAAAAATACACCAAGGTTTAAACATGAAAATGATTTATCTAAATCAGCCACAAATGACAATCTAACCAAACATACTGTGGTTGGCCAAAGCATGCAGCTCTGAGCTACATTTTTGTTAGCCAAATCTCAATGGAAAGTCTGAAGCAATGACTATTGTGTGCTAACTTATCCAGGTGGCCTATGGACTTGGGAAATGCAAAATGCAAATGTGAGAGAGAACTATGTAAATTAGCTTTTGCCTGCCCCACTGCATTCGTCAACTTTCCTTAATTCTCATTCAGCACCACTTTTCACTCTGGAAACTGGTTTACAGGGAACATGTTGTTATGACAGATAACATTGCCTAAAACTTGCTGATCCTCTCTTTTAAAATGCAGATTGTAAGGTCAGTATTTTTTATCTTTGGTTTATATTTTTGTAGGAAAGTGGTTGAGGTTCTTATTTTAAAAAAATCTTAAAAATGTAATCTCACAATACATATATAGGCTTACTATACATATATACTTACTATATATATATATATATATATATATATATAATTAATATATATACTATATATATAGAATGTTGGTGTTCACAGAATATGTTCACCAAACCATTTTAATCCTCATTGTGTCATTCAAATTCAACAAATAAATTTTTATGAATTTAGTAGTTTTATATTTGATCTTCAAATAATGTATCATAATTTTGTTTCTTAATATGTGATCTCTTTATGACAAACATGTTTCCATATGAATTTATTTAGCCGGTGTTTTGAAAGGCAGTATCTAGCTTTGGCAAAGTTTTTTGTAGTTTTGTGGTTTGATGAGGTTTAATAAGCGAGAGATGACGTACCCAGATTTATAGTATTATAATATAAAAATAGTTAAATTTTCTGTCAATAGAAATTTGGCAAACAAGTTCACTTGAGTTCAGAGAAAGGGTTCATTTAGGTCTACATTTGTGACTGTCTTTTTAAAAATTCAATGCAATCTCCTTAGGATCAAGACACTGTCTGGCACAGGAATGATGCTTTTTGCTGCGCTGTTCATTTTTAGCCAAGTAAGCTCATGTACAAATATATACAAATAAAAATATATACACAAAAAAATTATCCTGAATAATATAGATCATAAATAGTAGCCTGACTGCCACATACTATACTACATACTGCTCTGACTGATGATCATGGCATTGAATATATTTTTTTAACACTCGTCATCACCTATAAGAATCAAATTCATTTAAATGTTAATATTTACAGTATTTTATGTATGTTTTCTAATCCATACTGCAAGAATCCCATTCTCTTTGTTAGACATAATCATTTGTTTATGACTAGAAAGCAAAAGTGCTGACTGTTTTCTTCTTCTGTTATCTAACAGACTTCATATGTGGGTAAGTTTTCGTTTGACTAGACACAGTCCTTTCCAAATTCTGGTTTTAAAATCCATTATATAGAGTTATATCACACACAAATAAAGCATGCAGCAAATTTATAATTTTTCAATGTATATGTTTTCAGGGTCCACAGAGGTGACCCACTGGGCAGAGGTCATGATTGAGGGGAATAAAACATTAAATGTTGCAGTTCATCTGCCTGGACTTATAGGGACTGTTCTGGATACAACAGGGGTAACTATCACAAATGCTGAAATAGCAGCAGGTGAGTTAACCCTACCATGATTACAGTAATAGGTTATTCTTTCTGATGTTGATTTAATTTTTTTAATTCACAGTTCTATATATATATAATTATTTTTTTTAAACAAAAATAGTTTTGACATTAATAAACATTAAAAATAATGCCAGATTTAATTTTAAAACAGCATAAATATGATGCTAAGTCATTATGATTATGTATGTTGTTATAGAGTGTGAGATAATTGGCCAAAATTCAACATGCTGGTGTGGACCAGACTATGTTTGGAGCAATTTTGTGTGTGACAATGTAAATAAATGCTGCAATGTGGAACATTGTGTGGCAAATATTTCACACTACACACCTCTGTGTCTGCCAAAAGTGAATGGTAAGTTATCAAAATATATCAAATAAAGTAAAAGTCAGACATCACATGTGCAATTCTGGAGAACATTTATTATTGTTTCCCTCTGTGAACATATAGTTTCACTTATTGGTGTACTCACTGGGAGCCCAGCAGATGTCAAAAGTATGGTAGGTGTGCATTTCCTTATTTGATAAATGATTACTCCTTCTGAAATGTAAGCAGCTGTAAGAAATGCATAGTATAATATTAACTATGCAAGGGATAATGTACAGTCAGTCGTGATTATAGCCAAATAAACCCCCGTTTTGCGATAAAGACGACACACTGACTGTAGGTTATAACGCTTATTGGACGTCCACTCAACCAAATAAATAAAGACATATACATTAAATATTGATTTGTGATTAAATTAGTTTCGTGAAGCCAAAAAACATTTACAAATCTTTTATTTTGAATAAGTGGCTCGGAGTTTGTAGCATCACGTGATTTCAGCAAACGAGGCTTGGTTAAGTCATACAGTTTTGAACGGAGACATTGCGTTAGGGGCCCCCCTCTCTCGTTGGGCCCTTGGAATCATTCTTATAACTTCCCCCCACTTACGGCGCCCCTGCCTAGCTCTGCTCAATAACACAAACAATTATTTGTATATAATGATTTAATTATTCGTATATAATATTTAAAAGATACTCTGTGATATGATTATGAAAGACGTGTCTTAAGTGATGAGCAGCCCGCTAGGCGCTAGACTATTAACTAAACAGAATCACTTATTCGAGAGAGCCGTGTAATAAATATTACTGAACTGAAAGAAAAATTACGTAACTACAATTATAACAAAACTCTTACTCATCATCCTAACACATTTGCTTTTCAGCTACTGAGTGCTTTTAATGTCCTAAATGCCTTCAACTCATTGACTATGCAAGGCAGCCTGTAAGATATTCTTCCTCTCATCATTTTACATTTTTATTTGATTATCCGAATGTAAATAAAGTAATAATAAAGACTTGAAATACATTTTCGTTGTTTACTCGTTTGATAACATCTACAATTATTTGTAACCAATGTTTCTTCTCTTTTGTCACACAGTTACACGGGGTTAAATACGTATGCTCACAATTTCACAGTCTCTCTTAGTTCTGTGTTTGCAACCCCCAAAGTTCAAAGCATAATTGAAGCGCTGTTGACAAATCCAACCATTTACAGTCTCAGTCTTAAGTCACTAGGTAAAACATTGCAACCATATCAATATTTTTGGTCACTTGTTCGATCTATCCAGCATTCCTACCCATCTTTTTATTAACAAAGTATTATATTTTCATTTGCAGGCATGGTATACATAGAGGCACCGACAGGAAAAGTGTGTTACAATTCAAGACAACAGCTGAACTGTACCAGTATCGAGGTTATGAGCAAGTGCGTGTGGCAGATGTCCAGAGATAAGGAAGCGACACTGACTCTGGGACCAGGGAGTGAAGTACAGCTGTCAGATACTTGTACAGAACTCTCAACAGTCGCACTTCTAAAAACAAATGGATACTGGTCAGGTGTGTTGAATGCAATCATATGAGTGAAGCAAGATGCCATTTATGATGCTGTGATTTTTTGTTCTCAATCTCCTTTTCTTGTTATGCCAGGAACATACAGCTGCCTTTTTGTCACTGGAAACATAGCTCACATGGCCATGGCACCTATAGAAATTGCACTTCTGCCAGAGGTCATTAATGTGACAAGTAATCCACAAACTGCAGATTGTTCTGCATCATCATCCACCAAAGTTAGCATCTTATGTTCCATCGAAAGCAGCAATGAAACCTACAAAGCCACGCTAAAACTCGGAACTAATGAATTAGCTCCCATTAAAGGAGGTAATTATCTTATAAATCTCTCATTCGATGGAACGTGAAGCTGACGCTTTATTATCTTTATAGAGCAAATAATCAATTGAGTCCGCAAGTCACAGAATGTTATACTATTGTTAAATAAACATATATAATTGACAGTTTTTGTAATCAAGCAATTTACCAAGTATTGCAAATGTAAACATGTTCCAAGTCAAGCATTATTAAAATATGTTTTAGCACTAAAGAAAATCCTCATTCATGAAGTATAAACTTCTAAAATATGGCTTGCAGTGGCCCCAAAAAAAGAGTTAGATATATTTCAAACTTTAAAATGAATGAATGTCATTTCATTAGAAACAAAGCAAATCAAAAAGACATTGATTTTAAATTATACAATGTGTAACTACTGAGATAGATAGATAGATAGATAGATAGATAGATAGATAGATAGATAGATAGATAGATAGATAGATAGATAGATAGATAGATAGATAGATAGATAGATAGATAGATGGGGGAAGTCGTGGCCTAATGGTTAGAGAGTCGGACTCGTCATCCGAAGGTTGCGGGTTCGAGTCCCCGGCCGGCAGGGATTGTAGGTGGGGGAAGTGAATGTACAGCGCTCTCTCCACCCTCAATCCCACGACTGAGGTGCCCTTGAGCAAGGCACCGAACCCCCAATTGCTCCCCGGGCGCCGCAGCATGGCTGCCCACTGCTCCGGGTGTGTGTTCACGGTGTGTGTGTGTGTGTGTGTGTGCATTTGTTCACTACTCACTGCTGTGTGTGTGCACTTGGATGGGTTAAACGCAGAGCACCAATTTCGAGTATGGGTCACCATACTTGACAATACGTCACGACTAAACTAGATAGATAGATAGATAGATAGATAGATAGATAGATAGATAGATAGATCTTACAGTATGGTACCTGGATATTGCTCTTATTCATAACTGGAAGTGAAAACAGATAAAAATGTTACCTTTTTTTGCAGAGATTAATGGAATAATCAAGTACACAGCAGAATTCTCTGTTGATTGTCTGGCAGAAGGCAAACCAACTTCAATTGAGGCCAGCTGCACTTTAGAGAACTCTTTGAATCAGCTGCGAAATCGCACAATAAAAGTACCAATCATTTACCGTAAGTACAGAAAATCACGCTCTACTAATGCAAAAGAATGCTATTGTACAAAACCCCTTGGTGACTGGTAAAGTAAAGAAACATTGTTTGGATGATTCATTTGTTTGTTTGTTTGTTTTTATAGCCAGTGACCTGTTTTGTGCAGATGAAGAAATTGGAGCTAGAAAATGGCCAAAAACAAAGAATAATGAAACAGCTGTTATAGATTGCACTGCAGAAGGGAGACAGGGCTTAATGAAACGCAAATGCATTGGAAAAACCTGGGGGGAAGAACTCTCTTTCTGTGTTAAAGTAGTCCTGAATAGTGTAGCTTTGCAAGCAAAGGTATGCAAATCCAGAAGAGGTGACTGATGCTGAGTGACTTGAACTCGAAGACATAACTATGGCATCTGAACTGTGCCTTCAATGTGGAAATGTCTCATTTTTATCTCTTTCCAGGATTTTGAAAAAGGACTTGGAGCAACACAAGAAGTCGCTCAGTTTATCTTTCAGAGCTTGAAAAATAACACATCTGAAGATAGTGAGAACACTTTTGGTGATGTCAAGACTGCAGTTTCTGTTTTCGAAACCATGAACAAGGCATCAGTAAACATGGCACTAGGCGAGAACCTTCTTCCAGTAAGCATTTCAACCACTTCACTCACTTTTATATCTATATCTATATCTATATATATATATATATATATATATATATATATATATACATTTTTTGTTATTATTATGTATTATATATAATGAAATAGTTCAAATAGATATATTTTTTTATTTAAGTTTATGTGCACGCAGTATTTTACATCAGTATAATTTCACCATGTTACCATCTTAAATACAACTCAGGATCTAACATTATCAAAATGGTCGTATACTTTAACATATTTGCACTTATCAGTTACAGGAAAAAATCTGTTCTCTTATAGGATTTCATCGACTCAGCTAGCAGCATGTTGAACGTAACCTGGGAAGTGGGAGACGTTGAAGAGAGCAGTTCACTGGCTTCACAGTATCTGTCATCCGTAGAAGGCCTCGTGAAAAGCATCCGAATAAATGCTAGTGAGGGCTACAACTCCTCAAACATTCAGCTTCAGATCTGCCGAAGCGGCAGCTCTTGCAACAGAACCGTTTTCAACGTAGACGTTGAGCTGAATGCCACAGCAGATATGGTGAAAACAGTAGGATTGCAGAGCTTGACCAACCGCCTGCCAAAACTGGGCTACGAGGGGGCAACGTTTCCAAGCATAGTCGTATCCAGCACAGTTGAGAACAGCACTCAGTCGTCGGTGAACATCAGACTGGGTTTTCCAAATGAAGTGGACAGCAAAGCCACGTTGACCTGCGTGTTCTGGAACGTCACTGAGCTAAGATGGTCAGATGAGGGCTGCGAGTTCGTTAAAGGCCCTGGAAACCTCGCCTACTGTGAATGCAACCATCTCACCTCCTTCTCCATGCTCATGTCTAAGCATGCAGTAAGCATGCCTTTTCTAGATCAGCTCACTTACATCGGACTGGGAGTCTCCATATGCTCTCTCATCATCTACATCATCATTGAGTGTTTGGTCTGGAGTGTCGTAGTCAAATCCAGCCTCTCCCACTTCCGGCACACTGCTCTCCTCAACATCTCTCTGTGTCTGCTTTTGGCCGATTGCAGCTTCTTAGCTTCCTCCTTCCCATCAATCCTAACTGAAGCCTTGTGCCTTGTTTTGGTGGTGGCGAAGCATTACTTCTTCCTTGCGATGTTCTTTTGGATGCTGTGTCTGAGCGTCATGTTGGTCCACAAGCTCATTTTTGTCTTCAGCCACATTGGGAAAAAGGTGTACATGATCCTCGGATTCACCATTGGCTACGTTTGTCCGACAGTGACTGTGGCTGTTACATACGTGTACTATGACCAAGCAAGCGACATCCCATACTACAGCTCTAAAACGTGCTGGCTTACCTATCAGTCAGCCTTGCAGGGATCCATCCATGCATTTCTCTTCCCAGTCGGGACCATCATTCTGGTGAACTTGTTTTCCATGGTGGTGGTCATTGCAACAGTTTTAAAGCCATCTGGAGCTGAGAGCAATAAAAAGGGAGACAAAGACGCTGTGAAAAGCATCATCAAAGTGGTTATCTTTCTCACGCCAGTTTTTGGTGGGACTTGGATTCTGGGGCTTTTTGTGTTTCTGATGGATGACTTTACACAGTTTATTACATATGTAGTGCATTACGCATTCACCATTGTCAACTCCCTGCAGGTATTAACCAGTCTCTCCGTGCAAATCATAACACTTTAAATAGTACAATAGATATATTTATATCATTTATATTATTTATATTTATATTATCATTTATATGTGATTCCTCTGTATAATCTATACTTTCAGGGCTTTTTCATCTTGTTGACAGGATGTTTTGCAGAAAAAAGGGTATGCACTGATATTGACATTAGGTTTTTTTCTTGTTTGTTTGTTTGTTTTTTGGAACACTGACATGTTTCTTCTTTTATTTATTTTTTTCAGGTCCGAGATGAAATATTGCGAATAGTTCTGGGGGTAAGTTCTGAGAAACACATAAAATTCTTGATTTCAAAATATGTTAAAATAATTAGAAAGAAATAAGCTACAAAACATGTTTAAAATATAAAATTATGGTTTCCTTCCATCAGAAATCAGGAAACGATCAAGCAACAGTAACAACCACAAAATAATAGATCCATATAAATAAATGCACACAAGGTAAGTGTTTGGATATACCTTAATTTCCTTGATTGATTTGTAATCAGGACTGCTTATGTCAGGGAAAATTCAAGTCAAACCACATTTATTTATATAGTGCTTGGTACGATGCAGGTTGTTTCAAAGCAGCTTCACAGTAATAAACGGAAAAATAGCACTTCCATTCCAACTGCAAAGCAGCTCTACAAAAGACGACAGTGTTGCTATTTAGCCCAGTTTAGTTCACTTCTTGATTCAGTTCAGTTCAATAACAATGTCCATGATGAAAAGTTAATCAATTATTAAACAAATTCAGTTGATCTGTAAAGCAGCTTTGCAGAAGAGAATAAACATTGAGGTCAGTCAATGTTTATTCAATTCACTTCCATAGTTCATCAGTTATTAAACTTATAAAACTTCAAAGGTAGCTCTACAGAAGACAAAAAAATAATTCTTGACAAATTTCTTTAATAAATTTTTCTGCTTTCAATTTGTATTGCAGAAGGAACATGTAAAAAAAAGGACATTGATCCACCTCTGAACCAACAGCAGCAACAAAAATAGGAGCTGTTTGGTGAAGACCTAAAAGTACTTCTTGTACTTTAAAAGACTTAACATCTTTGGAACAAAGTATAGGCTGTGGTCATCCCTTTTTATTTACTGCATAAAATTAGGAACAAACAATGAGAAACAGATACAAAAAATATAATAGATGTTCATGTTTGTGTTTTTAAAAGAACAATATAAGTGCAGCTGTATATATGTAGTAATTATATGTAGTTTTCTTCCCTGATTGTCATTGTCTTTTATTTAACACTCTCTACATGCAATGTAAAAAGTGGGCACCTACCTTGGTTGTAAGCTGATTAGTTTTAGCTCTGCTTCTATTTTGCAAAACATAAGGAACTATGACATCAATTTCTATGAACTGTTTAGTCATTCTGACAAAATATCTAAAGAACCAAAGTTAATTTAACACATCTTAAGCACTCTTCTTGAGCCTGACAAAAAAAATTATCTCTTATTAGACATATTTCCTTGTTTCTTTTAAAGAGAAATGAGATTGTTAATAAAGATGTTTATTGTAAGATTATTCATTAATAAAATACTTTGCTTATCAAAGAGTGATGTTAATCAGATGTCAAATATGATGAAATAGGGTTAGTTCTGCCTGTAGATCACAGCAATAATGGCCACAGTAAGAGCTATAGTTCCTGCAGCACCACCGATCAGAACTCCCAGAATTCCGCCATCAATGTGCTGTTTCTCACAGGTGTCTCCTGTGTACACAATGGCCTGTCCAGAGACACACCTGCAGAAGGCATATAACTGTCATCATATAAGCCACACAAACACAAGCAATTTTTATTCTAAAGCAACAAACTCTGTCTTTTTCCTTCAGCTGCTCCTGTTGCCATAGTGGAATTGTTTGGCACAACTGGTACACACTTCTTAAACAATGAACTGTGGTTTTATTTTGCAATAAGCTCAGATAATGGTCAAATTTAGGTGCACTAACCTGCAAGTTGCTTTCCCCTGATGTACAACACACGCTCCTCCATTACGGCAGGGGTTTGGCTGACATGGGTCACTGATCGCTCGTGGCTGCCGGACTTTTGGTCTATAGCTTTCTTCTACAGTTTGAGGGTCGCTTGAGAAGTCAGCTTTGATTGGAACTTCTGATTTTAAAAGATGTGCCAAATCTGGTTGTAAAAGAACACACTTTTAACAATTAACAAATGCATTTATTGCATTAGCTGTATACATTGCTAATTATGGGGATGGGTAAAACAGTTTCACATGATATTCAGGTTTTCTGGCATCTCCTTAAAAAAAGATTCTCACCATCAAAATTAACAGTGATGATCAGGTCATCATTCTTGAGGAAGTCCCTCCTGCGGAGCTGCTCATGTGAGATGAATGTGCCCCAACCAAACTCTGGACCTCTGAAGCAAAAGCAACTTTCGTCCCATTCTTCAAATGTAGATGGTTTATTCCACCGCAAGTCAGCATCTAGGTGAATGATTCAATAGGTCCCATTAATTCAGTCAGAAATCATACATCCTTAAAGAATAAGTTCACTTCCAGAATAAAAAATTCCTGATAATTTACTCACCCCCATGTCTGTCCATGTCTTTCTTTTTTCAGTCAAAAAGAAATTAAGGTTTTGAGGAAAACATTCCAGTATTTTTCTCCGTATAGTGGACTTCAACAGGGACCAACAGGCTGAAGGTCCAACTAGCCCTGCGATACACGTCCACATCTTCACGCATTATGTTGTCATGTTGGCAATGTCATACGTGACAGGCAGAACTACTGACCCAATGTTTTCAAAGTGAACGTTCAAAGATGAAATAAAAACGCCCTTTACAAAAAAAGGTAACACAATGATGTCTTACAATTTTGAAGTTGGAGAGGAAACTCCAATGGAGTTTGGCCCTTTAAAGCGGCATTAAAACTGCAATTTGGACCTTCAACCCTTTGGTCCCTGATGAAGTCCACTATATGGAGAAGAAATCCTGGAATTTTTTCCTCAAAAACCTTCATTTCTTTTAGACTCAAGAAAGGAAACATGAACATCTTGGATGGGCATGGGCGTGATTAAATAATTAGGAGATTTTTATTCTGGAAGTGAACTAATCCTTTAAGTGCTGCAAAGTGAAATCATAGATAGATAGATAGATAGATAGATAGATAGATAGATAGATAGATAGATAGATAGATAGATAGATAGATAGATAGATAGATAGATAGATAGATAGATAGATAGATAGATAGATAGATAGATAGATAGATAGATAGATAGACTCACCAGTGGTGAAGCTTCTGCTGTTAGACATTTGAAGTGTTGTGTCTGTATTTTGGTCCATAACCGTAACAGTAACTTGCCGATTCTCTGCAGGCCATTCTAAGACTGCATCATTCTCACCAGTGAAGAGGTGAAACGTGATCCCAACAAACTCTTTGGATGAGTTTATCCTGCCGTTTGGATAAACATTAATTCCATAAGCGTAACCCTCAGAGCTGTAAAAACGCAGACTCTGAACTCTTTCACCATGTGGGACATTATTAAGGAGGTTGGTGAAGTTCTGGATCCTCCAGACAGCATTTGGGCACAATGTTTCAGTCAGAGTAATGTCATCTATAAAAATCCCTCCTGATGTTTTGTTGGAGCCAACTATACCCTGGAAGAAGTACCTGAACTTTTCCTCAACATTTAGAGTGACGTGTGCAATTTTCCATGACTCATCCCCATCCCCTGAAGAAAACAAGAAGATGCACAGTATTCACTGTATGCACGGTTTAAGATACGATGTATGTTATACAAAATAGTATCCATAATGTGTTGGTGATATCAGAAGAGAAATTTTGAGTCAATTGTCAGCAATCAATAGTCAAGTCATGTTAATTTAATTTGTATAGCACCTTTCTCAAAGCAGATTTACAGGAAGTCACAATTATCTTCAGCAGATTAGTGTTGGGAGATGATAACATAATTTATATTTTGCACCGAGAATGCAAACAAGTAGTTGATCCTAGGCCTATATGGTAGTAGCATACAAGTATTCTGACAACATCCAACTTCATATAAAGTCCTGGGCGACAATATAGTTACATTTTGAGCCAAAAAAATAAAAAAAAATAAGAGTTAACGAAAATGAGTGGTTCATTTATAAATCCATAAGATCAACCTTCATGCAGAAGATAATGAGCATAAGGTCTATATATCGCATTTTAACTAACCTATGATTGTATGAATTTTGCTGACTTTGTTGACATTTCCGGACCCATCATCTCTTCTGACCCAAATGATGAGCTGGTCACCAGGGTCTCCACTCATCCTGTAGAAGAACTCAAGGCACTGCTGGCTCCTCCTGGGGTAAAGAATCCGTGACTCCAACAAAGCACTGTGTCCCTCAGCTTTGTTATCGGTGTCAAATTTCATATAATAGCCTGCATCTAACAATAAATCATATTGTTTATGCAAAATGGCTTTTAATGGCTTTAAAACATTTAACTTAATATACTGAATATTGTTTCAAATTGTGCTTATTTAAATATAAATAGGGAAACGATAACTAGTTTGCAAAGAGTTTAAATTGCAAGAGTAACTTGAGATAGTCTCGGAAATGTCAGTTAGAGTATAAAATTATTAGGCTACAAAAATCTGTTATATTTTACACCATGTAAGGTATTTTCCATCAAAAATATATGAATTTATAGTTGCCAGCTTAAAGTAATATTTAAAAAAAACATATTGTTTTTCTTTAAACTAATTGAAGTGTCCCCTTACCTCTACACTGTCCTCCAAGTGTGTGGTCCTTTGCATCTGCAGAGCTCAAAGTCTGGACCCAATCGGCATCATCCTTATCATACTGAATCATTCCACAAATGTTGATCTGCTCAAAGGCACATTGATCCAGAAGAGTGAGAGATGCCGCTGAAAAAACCAAGGTGATATGACAATACTGCAAATATGGAATGTTTATGTTTTATTTACTTTTTAGAAATGCACAAAATATGTTTGTATGAGGTAGTTGTTGCATTTTCTAACTTACCACATTCATACATGCGATTCAGTCTTTCCAGATCAAGAGCACTGAAGTCTAAGCGCTGTCCTATTATTTTATTGAAGGCAGGGATGGTGGTGGTTATGGTGGGAATATCAGGGTCCTTGTTGAAAGACAGAGGCCTATAATGCATGATGGACTCATAATCATAGGGTGTGTTTAAGTCGGTTATAAAATCATCCTCATACTTATTGAAATTGTGTTCCTTTCCTGCACAAATGTGGGTGACAATAGAAAAATGGCATTACATATTTTTCATCCTTCCTCAGTAATTTTGCAATGCAATGCACATATTTGCATGAGCTATAATGAGTATCCAAAATATGAAAAGATAAATTATTATAATAGATGAAAATAACCCGGAATGATCTGATCCCACCAGATTTGGACATAGTCATCCCTGTCTGAACGAGACTGCTCATGGTAGAAACCCAATGCATGGAGAAGTTCATGTTCTACGATGGCCTTGGTGTCACATCTGTCCCCTATAGAGACATTCTGCCCCGTCTTTAAATCTCCAACAAATGACCAACATCTGCAACCATGACAAAACAAAGAAATATGCTAAATTAAAAATGTGACATTCTAACTTTCCAGACAAATCAGACAGGCTAAATTTTGCTTACCCATCCAGCTTTGTGAAAGAAATATAGGTGCTTTCTCCTTCATAGGGCTTGAAGTCTACACAAGACTTAAGACGATACATTTCAAATGCTTGAAGGATCACTCCTTTGGCATTAAGATCTAAACAAGTGACACTTAATGAATTTTCCCATCTTGGAAATTAGTTTCTTGATTTTGGATTTGCTGAAATAGAAAATATTCTCACCCAAAGTATCTGTGAGGATGTATGGAATGGGAAATTCCCATCTTGCTTTTTCATCTAATATTGCATTTCTTCGTTGCTGGCAGATAAGAATTTATTCAAGGAATGATCAAAATAGTGATGATGAGATTGCATAGTAAATACGATCAAATTAAAACAAAATGCAGTAGAGATATGAACAATGGATTTTTGTTTTAAAAGGAAAGACTTACATCTCCAGCAATATCTCCTTCAAACAAATCTCTCTGGGAATCTGAATGTATAAATTAAACTTACATCTTATCTTACTGAACTGACAAATACAATGTATAAAATGGATTTTAATGCATACAGTATACTCATATTTGGCAAACTGTTAGCTTTGCTAATTTTTGTATACAAATACATTATTACTGACCTAAATTGATTTCAAGAATGTCCTCCCGTAATTCACCTGCATCTGCATCCTCACCTAAAATTTAATAAAGCATTAATATCTGTAAGAGTCTCTTAAAATACTAGATAACATTTAAATTGAACATGAAATGTCCAAAATATTGTACCATATTGAGTTGGAAGGGCATGCGCCTGCAAGATAGATTGATTATAGATTAGATTAATATATTTACAAAGGCTGTTTTTTTGTTGTTGTTTTTTTTAACCATAGTTCTAAATGTATTTTTAATTTAAAAAATATTAATAATAATGAAGTTTCAAATACCTTGAGCATGAGAGGTAACATGAAGGGAATGATTCTCCACACAGAGTCCATGTTAACTCCAGGACATATGAATAAAATCAGAGTTGGAGTAGAACTTTGATCCGAAATCCAAGTGAAGTGACACACTTTAGTGACCTGTCATGTGCATAGTGAAGTGTCTGTATACTGCATGCATCAGCACTTCTTTACCTTTATCTCTCTTTTTTTATCTTATTTATCTGTATCCTTCTTTATGACAACAGTATCAGGAGTTAAATCGGTCAGAATGGTTATTACATTGCTACAAAAGAGAGTGACTCATAGCATCTAATGAACAACAAAACACAAAATGCAATTTTAACTTAATTAGACCATATTTGAGTAGCAGTGTTGTATGTAATGGGCCACAATAATAAAAAATAAAAACTTTTTGAAAATTTGAGATTAAACAAATAAAAGTAAATGAAGCCATTACAACATTTTTTTCTGTATTTAAATTAAATTAGTAGAATTGATTTGGTGTTTGCCAGTTTTAAAGTACAAAGGCTTATATGTATCTGTAAGAGTCGCTTAAAATACTAGATAACATTTAAATTGAACATGATCATTGAAATGTCCAAAATATTGTATTAAAATTGACTTTAATATTTGATCTGCAAATATAGATTGTAGCTTTACTGCAGGCCAAGATATGGAGATGAGATGAGTATAACATCAGCCTTGAAACATAGGGGAATACAGTCATATCATATCAGGGAGTTGTCAGATAAGATTAAGGTATTATCATTATAGATAGGATGTTTTTTAGTACAATGACCTCTTATATGTCAAAAGATCAAGGGAATGTTGATTTCTCAGTTCATGATCCCTTTAACATTAGAAATACATAACAGGTTCAACTGCATGTAGGTCTATCATCTTTCATTTTAGATGTCAGTGCAATACGTAACAACAAATTCACTGTTCATTGCATTAAAATGGGTTTATTGAGCATGTTTGAAAACAGAGTATATCAAACACAGTTTTGTATAACTGTATGACTATCATGCTTCCATTTTAAATGACGTTCCCCACAATGTACACAGCTTTCTCACTTCAGACTTTTCCAAATCTGGCACCTGTTTCACAAGAAAAAAAAAGTAAATAGTCTCATGCAATTTCATAAATGTATCACATTGTATGTCATTTATCAAACAAGTGGTTATTTCCTAATTAATTATTGGTAAACTAATAGGTGTGTTAGTTATACCAACAAGTACTTAATTATGTGAGTCCTTTAAAGAATAAAACTGCTATATTTACCGATAACTGACGTATTGGCCTCAAACCTTTGTTGCAACTGGAACTTCACTGTTTATCAGGCTTGTTAAGTCTTCAAAGAGACACATAAAACCAAAGCATTAGACAATAATAGTATTAATCACAGAATGCGTCAGTCAATGTAACATACCCTCAAAGTCAACAAAGATGATGAGGTCATCATTTTTCAGGTAATTACGTCTACGCAAGTCGTAGTGTTTTATGAAACTCCTCCATCCCATTGAATCTCCTCGATAACACTGGCAACCTGGGTCAAAGGTCCCAACATTTCTTGGATTATCCCATATTAGTTTGTCTCCATTGACTAGGGAACAGGAAGACAAATAGAATGTGTTTTTTTGTTTACTTCAGTCACAAAACAAGTCTTCATAACCATCAGGACATACCTGTGCTCATGTCAGTGGTGAGGCTACGAGCAGAGGACATCCTCAGCTTGATGTCTGGATCCTGGTCCATCACCACTATGGTGGCCTGGCGGTTCACAGCAGGCCACTGCATCACAATGTCATTGTCACCACTGGCCAGATGGAAGTACAGACCAGTGTAGTGGCCCGTGTAATCAGAGTAACCAGACAGTGGTCGGACTTGAACGCCAAAACCGTAACCCTCAGGGCTGTAGAAACGAGGGCTGTTCAACACAGTGTTGTAGTCGGCTGTTTCCAGGATGCTTGAGAAGTTCTGGATGCGCCAGACAGCGGCAGGGCAGTGCGTCTCTGTCAGGCTGATGTCATCGATGAATATGCCTCCTTCAGCATTAGTGGGGTCTCCTCTTACTCCCTGGAATGCATAGCGGAACTTTGCCCCTATTTGCAGAGGCACATGAGCAATCTTCCATGTTGTGTCTTCATCAGCTGGGGGATGAAAACCTTTCGATATCACCACGTTTTACATAAGGGGTTCCCCAAAGAACCTTTCAATAAACAATTCTTAAAATAGCATTTTTCTAACTCTGCATCTGAATATGCCTACTTTTATACTAGTGTGAAAAACAGTAGTTGCAGCCAAGTAATATGTCCAAATGCATAGTATTTGTAAAACAGTAGGTGAAAATATTCAGATGACTTACTATTTACTACATTTAAACTAAATGTACCTACTATTCAGTGTGTGATTTCAGACGCAGCTTTATTGGAAAGAACATTTTCAAAATCTAAAGAATCTCTTTTCACTATAAAGATTCCTGGATGCTAAAGGTTCTTCATGGAACCACAGATGCCAATAAAGAACCCTTATTTTTAAGAGCGTAGGCTACAAGTAGTTCAAAAAGGAAAACAATTACCCCAGATTGTGTGGAGTTTCTTTAATTTACGCACGGTTCCTGTTCCGTCATCCATCTTGCCCCAAATTACTAGCCTGTCCTTTACACGCCCAGTCATTTTGTAGAAAAACTGAAGGCATTGTATCTTTCTTTTAGGATACAGGATGCGGGACTCGAGGAGAGCAGATTGCTCTGCATTTCCAGTGGAGGTGTCAAAGTGCATAGTATATCCTAAATCTAAAGATCAAATGGCAAAAATGTTATTTAAACTGGTCAAACCACAGCCACTTTGGAATATCTACATTACAGGTGATTGAGATTTGTAACCTCTGCATTGTCCACTGAGTGTATGATCCTCAGCACCAGGAGAGCTTTTGAGATGGACCCAATCAGCGTCGTCAGACAAACTCTGTATCATCCCACAAATGTTTATGTTCTCAAAAGTGCACTGGTCCAACAGGGTAAGAGAAGAGGCTGAAGAAAAGCAGAAATTAAATAAATAAATTGTGTTTATATTTAAATATGTTTTAACATATTTACATCATAATATATTAACATTATTAACATACAGCAGTTGTACATTCGATTCAGTCTGACAATATCCATCTCACTAAAGTCCAGGTATTGCCCTATGATGTTGAAGAACTCTGGGATGTTGGTGGTGATGGTAGGAATACTGGGGTCTTTGTTGAAAGCGAATGGACGGTAATGCATGACAGATTCATAGTCATATGGAGTATTTAGATCTGTGACAAAACTATCATCATATTTGTTGAAGTTATGCTCCATGCCTAAAAAAAAAAAGAACACCATGTGATATATAAAAGGCACATGCAAAATTGTAAGATTAAGTAATGAACATTAAACTACACAGCAAATGACACACTAACCTTCAGTGACCTGATCTAGCCAGATCTTCACATAGTCATCTCGGTCCTGGCGAGACTGAGTATGGTAAAAGCCCAGAGCATGCAGAAGTTCATGCTCAATCACGGCTTTATGATCACAACCCGGCCCCAGAGAAAGCACCTGTCCAGTCTGTAGATCTCCAACATAAGACCAGCACCTGCCAGCAATTGCAAGACCTGTTAGTGTGATTTGTTTTATAAGATCTGATTGCTGAATTCCCTAAGCAGCACCAGGTTATTGAAGGCTATGGTTAGTTTACCAAACTTATTATTTAGCAAAACACATGTGCACACTTACTATCAGGCCCAGATGAACTGACCTGATTTTTGGGCAAAATTCTGTGTGAACCTGCTTATGCTCAACATAAGCAACACATGCTGGACTGGTGTTTTAACCAAAATAATTTTTGCAGTGTTTGGCTTCACACATACCCATCTCTCTTCTCAAATTTGATGAATGTCTTCTCACCCTCGTAGGGTTTGAAATCGACACAGGACTTTAGACGGTACATTTCAAATGCTTGGTAAACAGCACCTTTTGCATTAAGGTCTGTAAAAAGAAAGTAATTTATCCATGAAATCATTATAATAAAAACATAAACGTGTCAGTTTTTGTACTTGATTTGGTAAGCAACTGAAAACCACCTACCCAGGTTGTCAGACAGAATGTATGGAATAGGGAACTTCCATCTGTATCTTGTGTCAATAAGACCAACGCGACCAGGCTGTAAAGAGATATAAGACATTTCTAAAGTCGACAACTGATACTGAAATATCATTAATCATCATTAAATATCATATATCACTTGCATATGCGAGTATATATATATATATATATAAAACAGTGATTGTGCACTTACAGGTATGGCAATGTCTCCCTCAATCAGCTTGGTTTTTGCTCCTGATAAAACAAGTTAAAACGGTTAAACAGTTAAAGGTGAAATTTTAGTGACGTGACAATGAAATTGCTCAATATGTTGTAAATTAATCCAAACTCTAAGTATTTCTTTGAATATACGGGAGCATTAAAATGAACTTTGTTGCCTATGTTTTGTAATGTAAAACATAAAATTGCTTTAGATTACCAAGATTGATGAAAGGGTTGAAATTGGGTTCATCTTCAACCTCTGTAGAAGAAACAGTGTTATCTATTTAGATAAATTTAATAAAAATGTATTATTTACCGTAATTCATTAAAATCATAAATCTTACCATGAATGCGAGTTGAAACTGGAATCTGAAAGTCATGGAAGGAATAGTCAAGTCAAGTCACTTTTATATAGCACTTCATACAATACAGACTGTGTCAAAGCAGCTTTACAGTGTTAAACAGGAAAAACGTATACTGATAATGCAAAAGGACAATAGTAAACAGTACTTTTTTCAGAATAGGGTTAAATTAATTTAGAGATATCACTCAGTGGGTACCAACGCTTATGTATGTATCATATTATCAAGACTAAATTATAAATACAGCAAATAATTCACTCACAGCATGAAGTGCTGCAGCCAGCACTGTAAAGATGAGTAGCCTCGGTAAAAGCATCCTGTCAATATGTGGGGTATAAGAAATTGTCATCGCTTAAATGCTATAAAAAGAACTTTAGCCTTTGACCATGTTTATTGGAGGAATGGCTTTGAAGTGTCACATTACTGACAGTATTGTTATAACCCAAGGAACACGTGCCTCCCATAATGCATTGTTAGTAAATGATGTGCGGTTCACAGAGCTTATGCAACTCAATGAAGCCCAAAATGTTAAATAACAGCTCAACCAATCCATATTCTAGTAAATGTTTCTAATTAGGATGTAGGCTACTGAATGAAAACAAAAAAGAATTGGGCTATTTAGAAAGTGCAGAAAACAGAAATCATGTTAGATAAATCAAGATGATAGCCAATGCTAAAATTGCAGCAAAACTTTGGGAAGACAATATTGTTAAAAGCAAAATGGGTGTAATGCATTGAAATGCATTCAATTAACACACAATGTATACCAGTAGTTTCATAAATGGAGTGTCATGTGTATGTCTTTTGATTCATCAAAAGCGACTCAAATCTTTTGAATCAGTTTCGTTCAAATTCATTATTCGTTCAGATTCATTCAGATTTGTTAACTTGCCCTGATTGACTCAACTGAATCATTACAAAGCAAAGAACATACAATGCATAGATGTCAGACCTTACTACGTAAAAAACGTGTTAAATTCTATGAATTATTTATTTCATTAAAAGCTTTGTTTTTATACACTTCTTATAGTAGCCAAAAAATATGTTAATTGTCCGCGAAAATCTTCTCGATTTGGTGTATCCAAACAATCAGTTTTGCTGTATTTTCCCTTGATTTTCATATGCATGTATTCATTTATGATTTATTACTGCTTGAGTATGCTTCTTAATCATCATATAGCCTATTCATATTCAAGTATTTACTCATTACTGTTACTTATATTTAGTTTATAAGTATCTACAGTGTCTAAGTATCTAAGTATCTATCTGACCATCAACGGTGCGACTGTGGAGAGAGTGAGCAGCACCAAGTTCCTGGGTGTGCACATCACAGAGGACCTCTCCTGGACTAACAACACTGTAGCACTGGCCAAGAAAGCACAGCAGCGTCTCTACTTCCTCCGCAAACTTAGAAGAGCCAGAGCCCCGGCCCCCATCATATGCACCTTCTACAGAGGCACCATCGAGAGCATCCTAACTAGCTGTATCACTGTGTGGTATGGCGCTTGCAACACATCCTGCCGCAAGTCACTTCAACACATAGTGAGAGCAGCTGAGAAGATCGTTGGTGTCTCTCTCCCCTCACTCCAGGACATCTACAGCACCCGTCTCACCCGCAAAGCCCTCCGCATTGCAGGTGGTCCCACCCACCCGACACACAGCTTCTTCAGTCAGCTGCTATCAGGGAGGAGACTGCGGAGTCTCCAGGTGAGGACCAGCAGACTGAAGGACAGCTTCTTACAACAGGCTGTCAGGAAGCTGAACTCCCTCCCGTCCTTGCCCCCCCTACCTTCCTTTACCCCGTGCAACACTGAACTTTGATACTACGACCCCCCCCCCCCCCCCCCCCCCCCCCCCCCCCCCCCCCCGTTTGACTGGTCAGTATGACTTAGCAGATAAGTGACATAATGGATATAAAGTCTGACTGTAAACACCAGTTTAGGAGGATGTAGGTTTCTACACACACATATATATATATATATATATATAATACTTGTGCTACTCTGATTCTTTACTCTTTTACTCTTCTCCTCTTTCTTCTGCTTCCACCCTCTCCTCGCATTCTGCTTACAGCTACTTTTGAGCTTTTCATTTGATATTCACTACTTCATCCCTTAGATCATTTGGAATAGGCCTACTCTGCTTTAGGACAAATGATTGAATAAGCTCTTAATTTTGTTTAAAATTACTTCCATTATAATCTTCACATTTACTTTATTGTATCACTACGTTTTATGTGATACATTTATTATTCCTTGTTTTAAAATTGATCTCTCTGTCATTACTCTTCTGCCTGGCCTTGGATCTCACTCTCAAGGTTTGTTTGGGTAATTCATTGAACAAGATTCTTAACTGTACCGAACTAATTTGTTCAGTGAAGGGGGCGTGTTCGTTCTGAAAGTCCAACCAATGAAATGCTGCTTCACAGCCCGCACTCGAATGCTATTGGCTCGCGCTACAGTCCGTCATTAAAGCACGGACGTGTGATTTCAATACGAATCGTTCTTTCGACGGATCATTCACTTAATAGATTTGTTTGACAAAAAGACTTTCACAAGAAAAGTCAACACATTTTTGTCGACAATTGAGCAGGATCTGTGAGAGTGACACATATGCATGGAGTCGCGGTCAGGATGAGGCTCCGCCTGCTCAGCGGGGTCTTCAGCTGATACTTTATGTAGTCCTGCTACAGTCGATGTATTCTGTCGGCAGACTCGTTCAGCTGACTCTGGTCAAGAAGATATATGAATGGTCAAAGTCATCGTCAGGTAAGTCACGAGAAAGGAGTTTTTAAAAAGTTGTTCGACGCCTTGCCATAGCAGTGGCTAGTCTGCTAGTTGTAAACAAGCTGGTCTTTGTCACTGGTTTCATTATTCACTTCCTATCTCGTCACTGATTTTCATAAAGTTTTTGCATATTTTTCTAATTGTGAGACCATTGTTTTACCTGCCCTTGTGTTGTATTTATGTGAACCATAACAGTGTGGGCAGTTATTATTACACTGGTAAGCACGATGAGCTCACATGAGCTACTTCTCTAATAAGCTGTATTCATATGACTAATAACCAAAATGTGGCTATTAACAAGCACTGAGTTAACTAAAAGGCACCAAGAACCGTGGCAGCTGAGAGCGTCAACAAACTTGTTTGAAAAAGTAATGTCATGCTCTGATAAGATAATGTGGTTATCTTGTTTTTCAGGTATAAAGTCTATTCCTAAGTGGAACTGGTTGGCTGTTTTCACAATGGGTAATTCAAGCGGGCACAATAACACTATGAGTATCCCACCAGGAAAAGGACCCCACCATGTGGGATCCACAGACCTGATGGTGGGCCACACAGTCCATGTAAGTGTGCACTTGAATTGTGTGTACTCAATTTGTCTGTGTCATCAGCAGATTTAAAAAATGTACTTCTATTTCTTGAAGGGTACGTTCTTGAGACTCTACTATCCGTGCCAAGCATCCGAGAATCCTCAGCTGCCAGACTGGGTCCCGTGCAGGGAGTATTTTAATGGCCTCGCAGACTTTATGAAGATAAATAGAGCACTCAGTGAAAAAATTTTTAACTACCTCTTTGGTAAGCATTTTTGGTTATTGAGTGCTGAGCTCTTTGAAAATGTCACCCAACCATGCCACTTCCTCAGCACATCTGTCACTTTGAGATGTGGTTAAAACATTGGTTGCCACTGTTGTCATGCTATGGACATTTCTGTATGTTTGTTTGCATTAGGGGCTTGTAAAATCCCAGCAGTCTGGAATGCGTCGTTTAAACCGGATGGGAAATATCCTGTTATTATTTTCTCTCATGGACTGGGAGCTTTCAGGTGTGGTTGATTTGAAGTTAAAGGCGTAAACGTGATCTAAATCCTTGAGTCAGTGTTTTGCAATGCCACTGTGTTTTTGTGTGTTGTATTTTCAGGACATTGTACTCGGCCATATGTGTTGAATTGGCGTCACAGGGCTTCATTGTTGCAGCCGTGGAGCACAGGTGCTTGCTTTCAGTTGGAATTTACTGGCTGTAAAAGCTTTTTTTTCTTTGCAACTGGACTAGTACTTTGAGATAAGAGCCTCTAACCGCAAACTACCACGATTACAACTGCTGTTCAGTAACTCTCCTTGCTCCACGCCAGTGAAAGGTTTTGTATGTTGTAATAGTCAAAGTGTGTGAGAAGAATGCAAACAATAGTATGAACTAGGTCATCACATTCTTAACCGTGTTTACCGGTGGACTGACACATAACACAGGACAGCAGGATTGGTGAAACGCTGCCTTTCAGATTATAAAACTAGGATCTCAATTCAACTAGCGTTAAAATGAATTCAAAATGGAAATACTTCATTCATAGTGTTTTTTTTATAAGTAGTAAGGTAACATTTTTTTTATAACTGCAGTAATTACTATGGAACCATTTCATATTTCCGGGCTTCTCAGAAGCGCAAGTTGTCATAGTTGAGTAAACTTCAGAATGGTGAACGGAAACTACAAATATATTTTTTTGCAATCTCATTTGTCCAAATGACAAAAACCCCAAAACAAAACACAGTAACGTTTTCATTATTCCCCAAAAAAGGAAAAAAATATCAAGTGAGTCAAATTTGCAATCACTCCCTGAACAGGTCTTTGTATTTGAAACACTCTTGTTTTATGTATTTTAATGCAAAGTCAAGAAAACAGAGTATAGTGTTATAAATGTACATAAAAAAAAAATGAAAATATTAAAAAACTTTGGAAATGTGCCATCACGGTCTGTGACAAGTGTCCATTAACTAGAAATTTGATTTTGCATCTATTAAACATTATGCATCCTCACTCTTGTTAAAATCTCAAGATCACTTGTGGTTGTGTGTTGTATTTGGTCTGTTGTATTCTTCTTTCACTAAAACGTCTTTTTAATTTCAGGGATGAATCTTCTTCTGCAACTTTTTACTTCAGAGAGAATACTGAGCCAGGAACAAAAAAGCAACCGTCATGTAACATAGCCAAGCCTGTGTCTGATAATCTAGAGGAGGTTTGGATGTACTACAGGCCGTTAAAACCGGGCGAGAATGAGTTTCCTCTAAGAAACAAGCAAGTAAGAAAATCACCTTACTCATTACTCATCTGATATCCAAAACATAGTCTTCCTATGCTAGTCACTCCCAGGACCTTTTCTGATATTTGCTTCCTGGCTAATGCACCATTGAAAGAACTGTCTGTCTGTGCTCCATGCAAACGAATCAAATTTCCTTTGTTTCAGGTAAAGCAAAGAGCAGATGAATGCATCAGAGCCTTAGATATTCTCTTTGACATCAATTCAGGAAAGTCTGTGGAGAACGTCTTACAGTGTGACTTTGATTTGTCAACAATGGAGGTGAATATTACAATAAGTTTAAACTTGATTAGTTTAATTAGCTCAGTCCTATTCTGCGGAGTGCTGATCACCTTGAGCCTTCCTGCATTTCAGAACTCCATGGACTTGTGTAGAATAGCGATTATGGGACATTCCTTCGGAGGCGCGACGGTGATCGAATGTTTGTGCAAGGATGTCAAATTCAAGTACGTTTTGAGCTGATAAGGATGTCCCGAACATATTATGACAACTATGAGTTATGAGATCTTGTGGGAAGATAATAAACATTTATCAAGCTGTCTGAGAAACGATGTTCTCAATGCGGTTGGCCTTTACTTTATCCCTCACACTGGTGTCTGTGAAAACCTCTGCAAGTTTCCTGTTTTTTTTTTTTTAGATGTGTTTTCATACATACTGGCATGCTACTTGAAATCTTGTCATGCACTCTCATAGGGAGAGTTATAATAAAAAACCTTTGAATTATATTTTTAGCATGATTTTTCAGGAACAAATTAAACTACCCAAGAAAAAGACATTCACTTGATAAACTAATTACAGTAGCATGTTGGTTTGCAAGAAGAGATTAGCACCATGTAGTTTGCAAGAAGAGATTAAAAACAAAATAATCATCAATGTTGCTTCCTAGGTGTGGTGTGGCATTGGACACCTGGATGTTTCCTCTGGACGAGGAGATCTTCCCTGGAGTGAAGCAGCCAATCTTTTTTATAAACTCTGAAAAATTCCAGTGGATTGGGAATATCATCCGTATGAGGAAGCTGGACTCTGCTATCTTTCCTAGAAAAATGATAACCATCAAGTCAGTATTTTTTTTCAAGTCAAGTTGTAATTGTCTGAACAATGTGCTTTATTTAATTGTGCTGTACTATTTTTGGCAGAGGGACGGTCCATCAGAGCTTCCCAGATTTCACATTTCTTACTGGGAACTGGATTGGAAGGCTCATGAAGCTAAAAGGAGAGATTGATCCACACATAGCCTTGGATCTGTCCAACAAAGCAACTTTGGCTTTTCTTCAACGCCACTTAAGTGGGTTATTTACCTTTTTGGGTTTGTGCATTTGCTGAACAATACATTTGTTCAGCAAGGATGAATCTAATTAATCAAACATTAAAGACAGGTTACAGAAAATTCCATTTCAAAGCAAATGCTGTTCTTTTGCACTTTTATTAAAGAATCCTGAAAAAAATGTATCACAGTTTCCACAAAAATATTAGGCAGCACAACATTGAATTCAACATAAGTGTTTCTTGAGCATCAAATCAGCATATTAGAATTTTTTATATTTTTTTATTTTGATCAAATCAATGCAGCCTTGTTAAACTTCAGATTTTCCCCCCCATAACTGACATCAGTAAATAGTTTTTTAGCAATATCTAACATATCTCTTTATTTTCTAGATATGGACAGAGACTTTAATCAGTGGGATCCTTTGATTGATGGAAAAGATGACAACTTGATTCCAGGAACCAACATTACTATACCACAGTCATCTATTTAATCGAGTATCATGAAATGTGTATCAGTACAATGATTTTGTAATCTTGAAAATGCACATGTAACAAATAGAGTCAGAAGGCTACATGTTTGAGAAAGGGCCAATCTATCATTATGCAAAATCTGTTTCTGAAATTTCATAAAAGAGACAAAATATTGGACTGCTGTGTACGAATACAATTGAATTTGCACTATGGATTAGACGGTGATCTGATGTAAATTACTTTGTGTAGTTTTTTCCTGTTTAAAAAAAAAAAAATCTATACAAGATGATTTATGAAAGGTACCACTTGCTAACAGCTACATATTTGCAAAACAGTGCAATAGACTAACTTTTTTTAAAAACTTCACCGTCCTTGGTCGTGCCTTGATGTTTTTAGTTATAGAAAGTGGGTTTTTATATCAATGCAATGTTTTCAATAAATCGGTGACTGTTACAAGGGGACAGTTAGCGGACAAGCATTTGGAAATATGAAATACCATACTGTGAAATATATTCATCATAGCCTGCTTGTTTTACCCTAACAATTTTAACAGCTGGAATGTAACCTCCGTTTTCTCGGAATCTGTTACTAAAACCTGTATTTTTCTGATTTATAAGTCAAGAGAATCCGCTTTACACTAATTTCTGGTCAGTGAAAAATGAAAAAAATTAAATTTCAGTATCTCTATGGTTTCCAGTAAAGCAGGAAAGTTGTTTATGTATATGGGATTGTTTATTATACAGAATATATGGGCTTGTTTATTAAACAATATCTGACCTTTGGTATTCGTTTTTTCCCCCCATACAGTGTCTGAATCACACAAGAAGCATTCATACAAATGCTACACACAAAAGTTGCATATTTATTAAAGAAAATTTCAACAAGTTTCCACAAAATGCAGCAAATTGCTTTTTCATCACAAATGTAAACATTTAAGAGCATTTGAACAAGCAACAAAATCCCTGGATAAAGTACAATTTAGAAACTTTGTTTCAAAATGCAATAAGGAATACAATGAAAGGCTGTGTAATAACTGAAAAAAAAAAAAAAAACAGCCTTCATCTGCAAAGAGCAATCACTAAACAGTAATGGAAAGAGAACAAAACTACAGTTCTACTCTATGAACAAGAAGTGCTTATTGTTGCTATTATGTGGTTTATGGTATTAGGTAGACAAAACACTTAATACATTAAGCTGTTGGCAATTTAAATGTGATTAACCAAAACCAAACAAACAAAAAACCACATTACATAAGTAACTTGCCTCTTAGGCTACATCAACCACCTCCTGAGAGGTTTATAATGTTTACATTAATCAATCTTCTGTTTTTCATTTTCACTCTCATATACTTCTGCCTGGGATTCTTGCAAAACACCAACAAAAATGACATCATCAGATGCGTCCTCAACCTTCAGGGTCAGATGAGTAACACGTGAATCCTCGGCGCTGGTGCAATCAGATGCATCCGACTTTTCTTGTAAACCTGTGAAGCACACTGCCATCAGTTCTCACTTCAGCCAGAAATTAAGATTTCAAATAAAAACAGTGGGACTGTTAATGATTCTCCCATTTAGATTTGCACTCAAATTACTTACTTGATTCTTCAGCATCAGCATGGATTTCTGGAGTAATTGGATCTCCCTGAAGCTGAAGTTTTCAAAAGTAAGGAATATCAATAAACACCTCACATTTGTGGTTAATGAATGAAGTATTTTAACAGCAAGCTTATAATACCGTTCCATCAGATGCAGTGTCAGACTCCGTCCCGTCACTGGTAAGGACAATAAGATCTTCAGTAACATCTATAATAAAAATAAAGAGATGCTAAACACCTACATTATTTTTGTTAATATTTAAAGACTTTAATTTGAATATGGAACGTAAACATAACGTACTATTAAACTCCTCAAGCAAGTCATCGGTTTCAAGCTCAGTCTCACACACCCTCTGTCTCTTCAAAAACATATGAAAGGAATATTTTTAGCCACTAGGTGGTGTAGGTCTTTAACAAGATAAATGAGAGAAAACACAAAACACCTCATCATGGCGAGTCACATTGAGGAAATCCATCAGTAAGTCCACTCCAGTGCTCATGTTGGCAGGATCTTCTAAAGTCACATTTTACATATTACAACAGTCAACTAATTCAAGTTTATTGGCGTTTTTATCTCCATGAAGTATGAAGTATAACCTCTTTGCTCTCCAGCTGAAGTATTTAAATCCTCTTGTGGCTCCTTGCTTTCCACCTGTTCAGGCTGAAGTACAAATAAATTGAAGGAGTGGGTTAGTAAGATTAAGTAGTTGTAAATCTCATCTCAACAGCCTTGTGTACTTACGCTCAGTATTTGAACAAGATCGTGCACTTGTGCACCTTCCTCTAGCGCATCTACAACTAAACCAAAAAATACAGACTTGTCATTTGCATTAAGGTCAAGCAGGACAACATTTTTTTTATAACCCTGATGGAATTACACACTTCAGTTTTTGTTTGAAAATAAGTCTAGCCAACCGCACATGTATGCAAGAGTTTTCACATGGACTTGATATTTCATTGTCGGATCATAGATATTCATTCAAATGCAGATTCAATAGATTTGTAGATAATTATTTCACACAGACATACAGTATTCTTCATAGAAAAAGGGCACTATGCACTATTTATAATTGAGGTCCCAATACCTTTTTTTTTTTTTTTTTAAAGTAGGTAAATCAACTAATCTCGCTCACCCTCAGAGTCTTCAACAGCGGAGCAGGACACAAACCCTGTGACTTGAGGCTGCAAGTAAACACATGTTGAGACACTGTGGGCTATGCCAGTGGTTCTCAAACCTGTCCTGGAGTACCCCCAGCCCTGCACATTTTGTATGTCTCCCTCATCTATCACACCTGATTCAACTCATCAGCTCATTAGTGGAGACTGCAAGACCTGAAGTGGGTGTATCGGATATAGGGAGACATACAAAATGTGCAGTGCTGAGGGTACTTCATGGAGAGGTTTGAGAACCACTGGGCTATGCGATTGTTATTGGTCAACTGTATTTGTATTTGCTTTTGATTGGTACAACAGCATCAAACTGTACCTGGTCTGCATGTTCATCACCTGGATCCATTTGGTCAATTTGTTGCTCTTCACCTTTACATATTATAAAATGCAACAATTTTGAACAATTTTGCACTTGTGATTAATACTATGCAACCAATTAATAACACCACAGTATATTTAAATGTGTATAAAGTGTATACATTTTGTCCTCTACCTCAGAGGTCCCCAACCACCAGGTCGCGACCCACTACCGGGCCGTGGAAGAATTCCTACTGGGTCGCGAGAACGTTTGGGGGAAAATGTGAAGAGATATGACGCCCTGTTATTTATTGTGCGTAAATGATTTGTCTAATTATTCTGTATTTTCGTTGTATGCGATTGATATCGAGTAGCAATTTGACAATTTCATGTTAAATTAGTAAATAAAAGATAGTAAATAAAAGGGTTTAAACGGATCGCAGTTGATCAAATCTGTATGCCGCGCTGTCTGAAACACGTCTCTTTGCTTGTGCGCGCTCCGGGTGTGTGCCAGTACAGCACAAGCATAGAGACGTGTTTCAGACAGCGCGGCATACCGATTTGATTCCTCTTTCATTTATCCCTGCGTTTAAGATACATATGCATGGGGGGGGGGGGGGGGGGGGGGGGGGGGGGGTTGCAGTTACATCGCAATACTGGAAATATTTCTGTTTTAAACCATGAAGGTGAGCCAATGAATATCACAACAGCAACGTGCAAACTTTGCTCAATAGCTATGCCGCTGAACGTCTTAACTTCAGTCATACAGAAAGTAAAAAAAAAAAAAAAACTGATGGAGTTTTCTAACGCTGCATTAACAGCGCATATTCTCAAGAGACTAGAGACGAATATACTTCAGCATGTGCTGATAACAGTATAAATGAATCGACCCGTTTTAAAAACCATCCACAACAACAAACCGTAACCTGTCCGCGGTTCAAAGAATGTTGGAAACCCCTGCTCTACCTTACGTAGTATGTGATGCAGTAATATTGTAAATGTATACAAACACTTACCATTTGGTTCTTTTGACTCTGAGGTGACAACAGTTCCATATTCTGTATCTTCCGCCTGATGTGATCAGAGGTAGAATTGGTTGTTACACACCATTCTCAACTGCTGAAAACATTCTGCGTACCAGTTAAACGTCCATTTACCTTTGAAGGACTACTCTTCAATGCAGTGTGTTTCTCCTTGGTTACTTCATCTACAAAACATTTTATGCATTCAAGGATCTTAAATGGTTATTTCAGGTGAAAAGGTGATCAGAAACAAAGAAAATGGAGAAAAAAAAGCTGTGCCATTCCAAGGCACTGGTGGGGTAAAATAACAAGTAGGACTGCATCAGACATTTTTCCTTAAAATATAACAAAATATAATACTTACCACTTGGAACTACAGCTTCAGTGCATGAAGTCTGCAATTAAAATCCTGGATGAGTAAAAAATGCTTTTTGATAAACAAAAATTGATTTCAGCATTCCACACCTGCAATGGCTTGTCTGGAAGAATTTCAAAGATGTTGAGAGGATCTACTACCACCTCAGAATCATGTTCCACAAGCAACACCTGAAGAACCAAAAAAAAAAAAAAAAAAAAAAAAAAAAAAAAGTGCAAGTTTGAAGATGAATCTGAATTTAGACAAAAAAAAAAAAAACATTTCTTTACCAGAAAACAACAAAAGCAGCTCTTAAAAAGTGTGAATGAGAAGATAAATAAATACTCACCAATGCAGCGTCTTCAGAGCTTTTTAAAATTCGTGCTCTGCACCAATTTCTTCTTACGTGAGACCATATCACACATTCTGACCCAGCAGGCTTTTTCTCTGTTGCTCGCCTTAAATAGCCCAAGTCTAAAAAAGATAAAAAAAATTTAAAGAATATATAAAATTTAATAATAATAATAATAATACAAATAAAATAAAAGGAGACCTCTTGCATAGTGAACATTGTATATCTGAAAGCTGTACGTCACATTCAGGCTTACCTGATTGAATGATCTCAAATGATGGCGACTCTGGTTCTTCAACAATGCATAATTGAGAATCGGTGTTATTCATCAAGAAGGTATCGATATTCTCTGAGGAATTACTAGCTATAGCTCCCTCAGAGTGCTGTGGCAAAACTACAGGAAAAGGCGTTGGGTCTGTCGCTTTAGCAAAAGCATGCTGGTTTGTTGTGTCTGATGGACTTGTGAAAGCTGAAGCACCTTCCGTGACACATATGGTTTCATGGTCCTCTTGTGCATCAGAGAGCACTATACTCAATGCATCAGGTGAGGCAACATCTTCAGTAATCATCTCGAGTGGCTCATCCTGAGTTTCATTTCCAACTTTTGTACTTGTCAGTAAATCGAGGTGATCTTGTTCAGAGTGCTGCATTTCGAGAAGTGAGGAGCAGGTTTCATTGTCAGCATGGTCAGTGTCTGAATCATGGATAACTACTGATTCAATATTACCTTCAGTAGCCACAAAAGCATCGGTGGACACCACATTTGCTCCACTCAAGAGTTCAACAGATGGAGTTTCAGGACTTCGACTTTTCCAATAGCTTCTCATGATATCATTGATGACAACACCATTACAATCCAGCTTGATGAAGTATGGCATTTCAGAGTTCCCCGTTTTCTCAACAGTGATATTTAAAAGCTTGTCATTAACTAGCTCAAAGAACACATCATCTGCCTCTTCAGCCCAGAAACCCTTGGAAAGATCAAAAGCTTCAAGCTGGCAGTCGAATGCCTGAGGGGGCACATCTGATAGCTCGGGTGGAAGTGCTTTAACATCACCTATATTGACTTTTGCTTCATTTCCATAGTCAACAAAGGTTATGGACAGTGTGTCAAGGTCCCTAGATGTAACTTTAGCTCGATACCACAAATTATCTTCAGTGAAAAGAGCAATGCAAGCACTTCCAACTGGCAGAGATTCCTCACTCAAAGACTCTCCTGATGCATTACCAGCATTCTGTAACACCTCTGAAATCTCTTGAAGTTTGTCCGTTGTTGCATACTGGCACCAGAAGAGCGGAGGACCCTTGATGAATGAGGTGTATCCAGTGATTATTTGACCAGCTAATATGTCAGGGTTCTTATAATAGGTACAGACCTTAATTTCAGATGTCTGCTTGACACCTGGGCTCGTAAGCTCAGCTGCTGTTGTAGCACCATCCTTGCAGGTGGATCCCAACACTACACCATTAACATCAAGTTTCACTTCCCAAACGGTGCCTGACATTTTCACAAACGTGCACATGATCTTTTCAACGTTTTGTTCAATTACCTGTTTGAAGTTGGGTGCAAGTTCTTGGTCTCCACTCTCAACATTGAGTTTATGTACAGAGCAGTGGATGCCGTACCTAGGAAACGAAGCAAATGATTGGTCAAGATGACATATTTTTGAAGCAGGAATTGTAGCCGTGTTTCCAAAGTCAACAAATTCTACGTCAATTGTGTCACCAAGGTTTTTTCTTACTGCTGCACGGTACCAGGAGTTATCTTCAGGAAACACTGCACAAACCACGTCTCCCTCATGAATATCACTGGGATCAATGTTGGCGCACCTTGACTGGTCAGCATTCAATTTCTCCACAAGCGAATAAATTTCATCTTCATCAGTTGCAACCTGAACAAAGAAGCTACAAGGGCTATTGCAATGAGAGATGAATACCTCAGCTTCTAGACCTGGTTTTATTATTTTCACTGGGAGTGCGGATTCATTAAGAAGAACCTGGGACTTGGGCTTAACACCATCAGTTTTGTCAGATGTACAAGGGTGACACACATCAGCTCTATCACTGGACTTTCTTTGTGGTTCAAGCTGTTTCTGGGAATTACGCAATGTCCCAGAATCTCTTGTTGGTTCTAGTCCACCATTTGTATGGAATCCCCACTTGCTCCGTGGCTGTTTTGATTCAACATTACCGTGTTGTGCTGCATAACTTTCACAGGACTGTGGAAGTTGATCCACGAAATCTCGCTTCAGGCCACTTTCCTTCATATGGGTTGCCCCACTTTGTGCACTTCTGTTCTTTGAACCATATCCTTTGAATGCGCTTGGTTCATTTCTATGGATTTCATTGCGAAACTTCTGTCTGATCAGTGCATTCACTTGAGTTTTTCCCTCATATAGTTCCACCAAAAGCTTTCCTCCTGGATCTTTTGCCACGATCAAAGCAGTGAAACAATGACTGTCGGCAAAATTCCGAAACCAATTTCCAACTTCACATGGCACATCTTCAGGCATATCTGAGAGCCCACATTCAATTGCCTGCACTGGGACGGACATAATCTCTCCTGCTTCAATTGGAACTGGAAGCAAGTCTGACTTGTCAACTTCCAATGTGTCGCCATAATCCACAAAATTGACCACAACTGATGGTTTTGAAGACTTTATTTGGCCTCTGTACCAAAGTCCATCCGTGTATTTTGCAAAGCAAACGGTTCCAAAAGTCTGAGGACACTTGGTTACCTCTAGCTGACGGCATAGGGTGTTGACCTTGTTTGAAAGTTTCTCAATCTCCTCTGAATTCCTGGCAAGATGGCAAAAGAACTGAGTGACACTTTTCACACAGGTGATACTCACTTCCTCTTCACATCCAGTCTTGACTCCATGTGTGGAGTAATAGTAGGTGTCCAGGCGAAAGGGTGGAAGTGGAGCTTTCTTAGAGGGTGCACGATCAGCTAGACGTCTTTGGACAAGGAGATTGCAAACGCTTTGGAATGGCGTCTCCAAGTCTACCACATTGAACACAACTTTCTGGGAGTCATACATTACAGCAAATATGGTGCATTTTAGGGGCACATTCATGGACGCTGCTGTGTCAACAAACTCTTGAAACTGCAATGTGGCTTCAGGGCTCCAGTCTAAAGCAGAGTGAGATACTGGGTGGATCAGGTTATACAAACTGCATCGAAAGGCTTGTCCTTTCATCTTCAAGAATGCTGGAGTGATCTTTCGAAGATCTTCAACAGCAACCTTCTTTGTCTGTCCGTAGTCAATGAACAAGACATCAACATGAGGTTTTTGGTGCTTTTGAATGACTAAGGCTCTGTACCATATCCCAGTTTCAGGATGACGGGCAACACAAGCGGCTTCCAAAGGTGGCTGAAATTCACTATGAGCATAGAAACGCTGAATGTCTTGCATTAGCACTTCTAAACATGCTGCATTTCTGGCTTTTTGACACCAGAAGTCATTTGGACTCTCAATGTAGGATACTGTCACCTCCAGTGAGCTTCCAATGGGAAACAAGTATTCCTTGAAAGCAGATGCACTTTCTGTTATGGCAGAAGAACTGGAAGGCGTTTGAGGCCGAGCTCCTGTCAAGAATACACCAGAGGTGTGTGTGGTTTTTAAACCACAGGATCTCGTGGCAGAATTATCCACAAAGCTCTTTTCACTGTCTGCAAAATCTGCATTGCACAAGAACTTGCTCACATCATTTTCTCCACCTAAACTCGGATCCACTAACTGAACCATGTGAGTGTCTTGATGTTTTTCTTTAACATGCAAATCAAGTACTCTGTCTTCGACGAGTTTCGAAAAGAACAATGTAGCCCTCTCATCCCAATGTTTCAGTCTGGATTTAATGCCATAGAGGCAGCACTTCACTGCCACAGCAGGCAGCTGCTGAAATCTCAGAGGCAACTGTCGGAGATCAAAACAATCAACAAGTTCTGTGTTGCCATAGTCAAGGAAGTAAACTTCTGCTTTCTTGTCAACTACCTTATAGATAGCTGCTCTATAGAACACACCATCTTGGGCTCTAGCTGCACAGAGGAGACCAACAACAGGCTTTCTTATCAATCCGTCAGCGCTTGTTGGATCACTGTACAGATTTCCGAGGCCATTCATTAGCTGATTGAATTCATCGGCATATCGCTGAGTTTGAATCCAAAACTTTCCAGGGCTCTCAACATGCTGTACAATGGCCACATGTGACGTGTTAAGTGTGAGACTTTCTGTGAAAAAGACCGGTTTGTTCCCTTTAAGGTCAGAATAGGTTTCATCAATGTGTGCAGCCATGGTCGTCTCCAAAATCTTGCTCTTTTGAGACAATGGGCTCTTCTGAACAGCAAAGTCTGTAAGGGTCATATCAGAATCCAATGAACATTTCTGTTTCAGTTCAAACAGTTTGTTGATGTTTGTGTTCTCCTCTCCGTAAAGCGTGACATAGTGGACACCTTCAGAAAGGCTTTGATACTGAAACTTGGCGATCACTGTGCGGTTGAGCAGGAGAGATTTCAGGTAATCAATCTGTGAAGCAGTCCAACCAATACCTCTGTCAGCTATTCCATGAAGGGAGCATACGTACGTTACGACAGGCATCCTGAAGAATTCTGGGGCTAGTGGTCGGACGTTCTCAACTTGAACAAACTGTTTCTTCCCATAATCCACCTGCAAAATTTCAACCACATTGTTGGCAGACATGACCTGCTGCAGCACAGAACGATACCACTTGCTGTCACTTCCTCTTGATGCACACGGGCTGCCTAAATTCTCAGGTCTTGCAAAATTACATCCAACTCTTCCCTCGTAATGCTGAGTTATCTGTTCAGTTAACTTTTTCAGCTCCTGAGAGAAAACCTTAAGCTGACAGAATATTCGGAATGGACTTGTTACTTCTGTGACCACAACAGTCTCAACAGTATCGGTTTGCAGCTCGGGGTACATGTAGGCCTGCTGCTTCTCTATTTGCTCAATGACCTCAATCGGTTTGGCCCTAATTGAAGAAATTCTCTGAGGTTCTCCAGTTCCACTGTTGGCCTGCAAAGATCTGGCAACAAACTCCTTGAACCGATCACTGTACAACTTCTTGGCAAAGCCCATTTCAAACATCTGTCTGGACAGGCAAGGAATGTCAAGTAGGAATGTTCGATGGGGCACAAGAACATCTTGAACCGTGGCATTGACTCTTCGACCACAGAAAGTCTTCATGAACTCTAAGGCCATTGCTGACCATTTGTTTTCAGGAGACAGTGGCAGGACATTGGCAAGAACACAGAATTCAACTTCAGGGGGAAGATAGAAAAAGTCACTTTTGCCCCATGCTAAAGTGTTTACAGTAGCACGCAGCGTTCTGCCTTCATCAATTAAAAACACGCTGTACTCGTCAGTCTCTCTGGACACTATACGGGCTCTGTACCATGTTTCGTACACTCGTACGAGGCACAAGTCACCAGGGTTTCCATCCGATTCACAAAAACTCTCTCTGGGGTATTGAATCTCCTTTTTCAGTTGCTGATAAGCAAATTTTCGGTCTTGATCAAAATTCCCCCAAAACTCTACCAGAACACATGCCGGGTTCAGGTTTACTCTGGTAATGAGGACGGGTACATTTGAACCCGTAGATGGGAGTCCCGGAATAGAACACATTGTGATTACTTCAGTGACTCACTCACTCCAGTGTCTAGGTGTATCTAGAAAGAAAGGAGCACAGTAAGAGAAAAAAAATTAATACCGGTCCATAATCAAAGTCTAAAAAACCCAGTTTCACATTACCCTATAGCTACTTACTCTACACACAAATTTTTGCAGCCAAATGTTAATTCATTTTTTTTTTTTTTACTGTAAATTGTACAGCACTAGGCAGGAAACATCCAACAGTGCAATACAACCAATGTCTAGATTTTAAACTACAATTTATATGTACAAAAGAAAGTAGGCCTATGTTTTAGGTTTTTCAAGGTTACATTAAATATAGCACTAAGGGACAGGAAAAAGGACAAATGCACTCTGGAAATACACTTTATACTGTACAACTTTTGTTTATGGACTTTTAACATGACATGAGACAATATGCCTATGAACATTAGCCTAACCTGTAGTTTACCTCATATCATATCTATATCATCTATAGTATAAAAAGTTAACAGTATAAAACTACCCAAGTGTAAATAGAAAAACTTAATCGACTTTTCTCACAGATGAGATTACGGTTTACAGACAACAGCTGCAGCCTCTGATTGCATTATATAGTTAACTTATGTATAGTCTTACAATTCAAATACACTTCACATAAAATTAAAATAGCACAGTAAACTTCAACTTCGCATTTTGCGTCAGCTGTGTCAATTTGAACAGACCTTAGACAATTCCCGAAAATCACTTCAGATAAAGTTAACTTAATGTTAGCATCAGGTCAGTCAGGATGCCAGAACAGCGAGAATAAAACGCAGCAAGTAACTGGTTTTATACATGATACAGCTTACTTCCTCAAAAAGACCATTGGATTTAATAAACTCAACTGTAAACCATTAATGGTTTCCAAGTTGTGGCTTTCCTTTACTTAGCTGTCTGCGAACGCCTAAAACGCCACCACTTCGACTTGTCAATTATTTTATACAGCACACACATCTGCATGAAACAAACATTTACGACAAACACTCACCACTTCAGGGTATAACGTTATTCCGCTTTTATTTCAGTGAGGACCAACGACATCTTGGCTTCTTGTCAGCCGTCGAGGAGGATCAATGGCGAAGAACCGAAAATGGATTTTCACCCCGTGATACAGTAGTTTTAGAGAACAACTAAGTTACTGTTATACAAAAAAAAATCGAGAAAACGACCAACTTATGTATCCGATAATTAAACGAAGAAATTATGAGATACGTAACTAGATGCCACTGCTGTTTCGCGCCTCGTTCTCGCGCGTTCAGCTGATTGGCTCATTTATGGTCAGACGGAAGTTCATTAAAAGACGGAGGCGACCATATTTAACGAAGTTTAATTTCTAATCCAATGCAAGATATTTAATTATTAACCATTAAAGTATTGCATTACTATAAAATGGAGATGCTGTAATCGAATTAATTTCTGGTGAAAAATATGGGGCTACATTAGTCTGTTTTTTTTTTTTTTACTCATCTCTAAAACAACTTTTGGAAAACCAAAATCATATAAATGCAGTTCCTGAAAAAATTGCGAAAGGTCTATCTTTAAAAAAAAAAAAAAAAACGTAATACAATATATGAACTTATATGCAATATAATATTAATTACCAATGAAATGTGAATCCAAAATAAAATGCTTACCAGTCAAATCCAAAACAAAAGTTTTTGTTTACATAATATGTGTGTGCACAATGTATAATTATGTACAACCACATGCATGTATACATTGAATAATGTTATGCTTATACATTAAATATTTATATATCGTATAAAATATGTATAAGCACGTAAATATTTCCAAAATATATACTGTGTATTTTTATATACATAATAAATATGCACAGTACACATACATATATTATGGGAAAAAAATTATATTTTGGATGAAATTAATTATTCAAAAGAACTAATTTTAATTATAAAACCTAGCTGATTATAACTAGTTTGCATGTATAATAAAATGTGCAAATAAGACAACAGGCAGTTATATTAAAAAAGAAAATCACTGATTTAATAAAACAAATGCTGATGAACAAATACCATTATTCAATATTTACAGAAAACTCATTTAAAAATACATTAGGTCAATACATAAGACTTCAGGCCAAGTAATGAACACTGTTCAACAGGTATTTTTTTGTACAACAATCATTACTTAATGGGGTAAAGTGAGAAGGACAATGGGTGCAAGAATATAACAGAATTGACTATTTCAGTGGGTCTGTGTTTATCCCGTACTTCTCTTTGAGAAGTTTCAGCTGCTCCTCCTTTTTCTTCGTGTCCATTTTTTGGAAAGCCTTGAAAAAAAAAAATTGTTAACTTTAGAGTTTATCACACTCTATAGTCACGGTTTATCATCACCATTTTAATTTTTAGTTAACTACTCCTTTAACATACAATGAAACATTTTAATTTCACATTCCATAAAGTTAGTGTCTGAATCAAAGGCTTAACAGTTATACTCACCCTGTTTGCATTATAGTACAATACAACTAAGTATCTGTTGCAGACGTTGAATCCAGAAAGGTGATCACAGGCATTTTTGGCATCAAAGATGTCTTCATATATAACATAGGCTGTTCCTCTTGTTTCTGGTGTGTTCCCACTAAAACAATCAAAGAACCCTCAGTTACTCAGTCAGCTTACAAACAGAAACATGATTAATAGCACATAATCAGTACTTCAGTCCGTCAGTGTCCGCTGTGTAAATATGAGAAATACACTGATACTCACACTCTGATTTGACGAATTGGCCCATACTTTCCAAAGATGTCATACATCTCCTCTGCGGTGATCTTGTATGGAAGGTTACGAATATACAACATCCTGTTCACCTCTGGAGGCAAACGAATCTGAAACATGCCAGCAAAGACAAATATTAACATACACATACATGGAATTAAAGTTATAGTTTCAAATTATTAAAACACAAGCCACGCAGCCATTTAAAGAATTTGAACGTTCTCAAGTGCTTCAAATGCTGATTAATTATGAAAGATGGACGCACTATGGTAGAGGTTTTGAACACCTTTCATGTTATACAGCTACTTGTCTGTCTTTGATGTAATTGATCACGGTTATACCAGGACAACAACAATAAACATCAATCTTCAATGTACTGATTAGCCATTTGGAGCCAAACACTACCAACATCACGATCATCTGAACGTTTGAACCAAATCTAGACTTACATTCGCTCGTTTAGCTGCTTGCATCGCCATGGCTGGATCTTTTTAAAGGAAACAACTCAAACTTTACAACAAAAAAAACCTTTACAAGTAGAAATAAGCAGCAGCTAGCACAAGCTAAGTAGCTGCGCAGAGCGCACGTCACAATGTTTCATGGCGCAGTGCGATGACGTCCTTTCGGGAAGGCTGCGGCCAGGTTACTTCAAGCGGCGATTCCACTCGTTTCGATATAAAAACATATTATAAAGTATATCCAGCAGTTCTCCAAAGCATCAGTGTGAACTGATGTCCATCAAAGAATGTAATTTGTCAGAAATTCAAGTATCTTATTTAGGTGTTGTTATAACAAAAAAAAAAAAAAATGAATGAGAAAGATGCTCCTTAAATTTTAATCCATTAATTGAGAGTACTCAGAAAAAACTGAATATGTGGCTCCAACTTGATCTCTCACTGAAGGGAAGACTCTTACTAGCCAAAGCTGAAGGTTAACATATGCTGCTCTCTCTTTGAATGTTGACACTGCCATTCTTAAAAAACTGATACAATGCTTCTCAACTTTGTTTGGAAGAATAAAACTCATTTTATTAGAAAATCTGTATTTATGAACACCATTGAGAAAGGGGGTTTAAACTTTCTTGATTTCACCACTTTAAACAACACCTTTAAAATAAATTGGATAAAAAACTGTATCAATAAGCCCTCATCTATATGGAATCTGATCCCTGATGTTGTTTTTTCCAAAAGTGGTTTAAGTTTCTTATTAATCTGTAACTATAACATCATGAAAATCCCTGCCAAATGATCTCTTTTTCATAGGCAAATGTTATTAGCTTAACACAATTTTACACCTCACTCGTATCTAATCTGGAATAACAAGAATCTACTGTATAAACACAAATCTCTCTTTTTTTTAATTGGTTTAAAAATTGTATTGTTTTTGTGTCTCAACTTTTCAATCAAAATAGTTCAATCTGTAATTACTCTGAGTTTTTAGCTAAGCATGGAATTCCTGTTCGTCTGAAAGAGTTTGTAATTGATGCTGACGCAGTGCCACATGAGTTCTCATGCTTTTTAGAGCTCTTTCTTTTCCAATCTCATGTCACTCAGTGGATCTTTGTAAAACATTTGTTGGAAAACAGTGCCTTTCGTCATCCAAGTCAAAAAAACTATAAGAAAATAAGAGTTTTGTTTCAGATGGAGTCTATTTCTGTGCCTTATGTAATCTCTTATTGGAATGGTTTAGTAAGTGATATTCCCAGGAAGAAAGTTTGGTCATTACCTCACAAATATTTAATTATTAACAAAATGAGAGAAATTGCATTTAAGTTGATTCATAGAATTGACCCGGATAAGTGCTCTCTCTTAAAAGACTTGAGAATGATATTAATACCAACTGTTCTTTCTGTTTAGAAAACAATGAAACATTACATTTATTCTGGAATTGTGTAAGAGACACAACATCATTTTGGTCTGACATTCTTGACTTTATCAAATGTTTTGAGTTTACTTCTAGCAATGTCATTTTTGGCTTTCATGAACGTGAAAAAAAGTGATGCTTATTTTATAAACCTTATTTTCCTGTTAGCTAAATATCATCATAAATGTACATTTTCTAAATGCAAACCTCTTTTTTTAAGATTCAAACTTGAAATGAAAATGTATTTTGATTCTATTGAGTTCTCTACGAACATAAAAGCAATAAGAACAATGACATATTAGATAATCAAAAGTTGCTTCTTTTTTGGTGTCCCGTTTTGCTTGGGGCAATATATATATATATATATATATATATATATATATATATATATATATATATATATTGCCCCAATTACATATATTTTATGTAAATTTTAATATATATGTATATATATATATAAATATATATATATTAACATTTACATAAAAAAAAATATATATATATTTATTTATTTTTTGTCCTTGTAAGCAATTATTTTAGATATATTTATTTGTCTATTAATCAAAATCTGCTTTTGTTTTTTTTTAAAGATGTTATTTGGTTTCTATAACGTGAATAAAACAAGAAATGAATAGGCATACTTTATTATTAATCTTTTATTGCTCCTTGCCAGATCTCACATTAATCGTAGTAAATTCAGTCATCAAAAGCCCTTGCTGTTTTTTTTTTATTATTGCTATATATCTGAGCTATTTCTTCCTCAAATAACTCAATATCTCTTAAGACGATACACCTGTGTTGCCTTTTTAATTAATTTTGTCATAGACTTCAATACATTTTGCCGAGATGTAACATTTTAGTTTATTTTTGTTTTCAGTTATTTTTAATGCACATATTACATCTGTACATTTTCATTTGGTATTTATATTTTTGTGATATCTTGGCAATACAAAGCAGAGATAACCTTATTATACAAAAAAAAAAATCATATTTACCAATTTTTCGTTTTAATTAACGGAACAATGCATCCAACTGATCGGCAAATAAACAACAAAAAACATCCACATCGGTGAGAATGTTTCAATATTTAGTCGCTCATTTTGTATATACATATCTATGGGTCATGTTCTACGAATTCAACACGATGCTGCCACCTAACGGACGTCTTATGCCATTACAGTTTACCTTTGCTCCTGTTGTGCAGTCATTCATTACTTCAAGTGGATGATGCTTTGTCCACAGAAGCTTCTAACATGAAATCTGAGTTTTTGAAAATTTATGTTTCTTCATTCTCTAATTAAAATAATAGCTTTCACCTTCTTCCTTGAATTACAGCACAAGTATAGTCCTTAAAAGTTCATTCAAAACTGCATAAAAATGACTCATATCGGTCCTGATATGTGCTGCTAAACAAATTATATTGTAATTGCAGGTAATAAATTTCAGTATCTACATGCTTCTTTTAAATCAAACTCTGACATTGAGGAAAAAAATCCCATATACTCTTTTATTAGTTTAAACCACAACACAAGAAGTAGTGCAGCCATGGCATCAGGGGCACAATACATGCTATATGTACAAAATAACTTTTAAATTGGGAAAGTTTGCCATTGCGTGAATTTGGTGTGGTGCCTACGTAGGTAAACATTACAATGACAAAGGTTATGCTTGTGTAAAGCTCTTGACACTGGCAGAATGTACTTTCAAATGGAGCACAGAAAGATACGCATTTAGAAATCGAGTCGGTGCTCAAAACGTGCAGTTGGTGCAAATGTCTGGATTTAAAATGTGATAACATGAGGGCTAACCTTTAAAACCCTCTGTTTTATCCTGTAAAACAGTTTATCTGTTTTACTCTGAGTTATCCTGTAAGAGCAGCATGTAAAAAGTAGGAATAAATACAGTCTTGGACGTTTTAGCTGTCAAGAATGAGTTTGAACAGGTACATTTTTTAGGCAAAATCATTATTTTATGTCACTTTAACCCTAAAAATGATCTTCATAAATTCATTCCATGTTCAGGCCCCACATAAATCTGCACACAGATATGCAATTTATCACATTTGATGACATTCTGAAACTGCACAGCTTGTAGGTTTAATATGGGAATATTTGTTATGGCGAAATATTTCGACCATGAGAATGAATGTATGCTCTCAGATGGATTACATTCGGCCACATTGAACCCCTCTCGTGTGATGTACATGCTAGGTGTAGTAAACTAGCCTTTTCCCATCAATGCATCACAAATCTTTGCGAAGCCAACGGATTATCCATCTAATTCTATTTCACATCTCAAATGTTTCTTTTAAATAAGGCTTGTTCTCATTCTGTATGCAGGTTGCAAATGAGGGAAGTACTCTTAAGGCAAACCTAATGGCATGCAAATAAACTACATTTATATTCACCAACAGTACAAGCACATTTGAAGGGAAAAGTTGGATGGACATAAGCTTATCTTTTTGTCCATCCAGACGAGTGGGTAGTTCCAGAACAGTTACGATTACCATAAGAATCAGTTCGGTTGACATTACGCAGTATATGGTACACATAGCTAGCATCAGTACAATAAATAGTAGCTCAAATTAATACAGCACTTCAACGATGCGCAAGCTCCAGTGGAATCAGAAGGTACTTTGCACACTCTTCACATTTTGGCAGTTAATTTCAACAACTCAATATATATATGTATATTAATATTCATATAATTCTATTTGTGCATGGCATGGTCTGTGTTCGTGTACGCATTTGCGGTGTATGCATGTATGTGTGTGAGAGTGTACTTTTGTGTGTGAAGGTGTTTGTGTGTGCGTATGTGAAATTCGTTAGCAAAGAACATTCTCATGCACACAAGTGTTTCAAACACAGGAAGCGGATTCATTGAAAGGTAGTCCAAGCATTTTTTTTATCAGTGGAAATAGCTGCAAACTGAATGGAACATTAATCATTTGTGCAGTCCCTGGCTCTTTTCCGAGACGCTCATTTTTGCAGGTCACACTGCAGCAGTAATACAATGGACGGGTCACTCTTTGCTGCTTCTTTGAACTCTTCCAATGAGATCTGGTCGTCGTTGTTCTTATCCATCTTACTGAAGATTTTGTCGACTCGTTGTTCGGGCGTCAGGCCGTCCTCGTTCATCTTCATCATGATAACAGTCCCCACCATCTTATAGATTGCCTTTATGAGAAAAACAGAACAAAGTGTGTTAAAATCCTTCCAAGAGTCAAAGACACACTGAGCTTTTTTTTTATTGCTTTATGCAAGTAAACAGGAGAACAGACTGAATCGAGTACCTCAATGATCTCGAGCATCTCAACTCGTGTGATTTTGCCGTCTCCGTCCAGGTCGTACATGTTAAAGGCCCAGTTGAGTTTCTGTTCGAAGCTGCCTCGTGATGTGATGGAAAGGGCACAGATGAACTCTCTGAAGTCAATGGTGCCGTCTCCATTCTTGTCAAAGGTTCTGAAAGCATGCTGAGCAAACTTTGAGGCATCACCATAAGGGAAAAACTGGAAAAGAGGAAAACAAAACAATTAATTAATGGCACTATATAGTTCTTGTTAGTGTTTTTTAAAACACTCCTTACTGACTAAAGATAGTTGAAAAAAAAAGTAAATTTTAATTTAAAAATTAATTTCAAGCTACCCCTCATGTAAACAAACTCCCAATTCTTAAGTCCCTGAGCTTGACCAAAGAATATTTCAGATAAGTCTGAAACACTTTTTATAGAAATAAACTATCCAACATTTGGGATCGGTAAGACACAAAAAAAAGATATTAAAACTTTTATTCAGCAAATCTGTACTAAATTGATGAAAATTGACATTAAAAACATTTAAAATGTTACAAACTTTTCAAATAAATGCAAAATTTTCACATATTTTAATTCAGTGAAAAAAAAAGAAAAGAAATATCACCGTTTCCACAAAAAACAGCACAACTTTTTTCAACATTAATGCTTTTAACAGTAATGGCTATTGAAAATTCACCTTTACCATAACAGGAATCAACAGCATTTTCAAAAATAAAATATATTAAATCTAAAACTATATTTCACAATATTACTGTTTTCTATATTTTTGTATATATATTAAGTATAAGAGACTTTTTTCAAAAACCATTCTCACCAACTCCACACATTTGATCTGCATTTTTTTTTTAGTTAAACAGTACTGCATATTAGGAATGGTATAATGACTGTTATTTCTGTTGCTCAGAAATGCTCATCTCTACATTTTCTCTACATTATAAACTTGCTTCATTTGAGTGCTGCAAGGCTATTCAGCTATCGTTTTGTTGCATCAAGCTAAAAACATGAACTTCACAGATAGCACTAAGAATGCAGGAGATTTTCGTGGTGGGTAGGTGAGCGTATGTATGTATGAGTCTGTTAACTAAGGCCAACAACGCCCAGCGCAGTGCCTGTCTCTTTGCAGAAGAGGGCTGCAATGCGGACGTGAGCAGTGTAATCAGTCTGTGCCGCTACAAGAGCAGCACACAGCTCCTCTTTGAAGGAGAGCATCATTCTCCTCCTAATACTGTTACCCTCTCAGTGACTGAGGGCAACAATTACCCTCACCTGTTCCCAGTGCAGTCCCAGCCAAAGCACTATTTGTCACCTTTATGCCCAAAACACCACAGATTTCCAATCTAATGAGCAACGGGGGGGGGTATAAATGGTTTTTATGCTGGCGCCAAGCTGCAGAGACTCAAGTAAAGTGAAAATTTATAGGCACCACGGACAACAGATATAATATATCATGTTTTATAAGCCAAAAAGCAAATGCAAATACAAAAGAAGGCCCTTTTTGAGCAAAATCACTATTTTTTCACTAGATAATTGAGAAGCCAATGTAAATGTTTTTAAACGTTATCTAACCTCACATTTGAGTGTAGAGTTATTTGGCTGCTAAATATTAAACGATGGAATCACTGGAGTGTGTTGGCAGAGCTGAACTAAGCTAATAATAAATTCTGAGCACTTAGGAACAGATGCCATGCTCAAAGACAGGGAAATGAGATTCTCGTAGTTTTCACCTAATGAGAGAAAAGAGTGTGTGTGAGTGTGTGCCGCAATGACAGCAATACCTGAAATCACCTACATAACAGAAGCAGACAAAGTTCCTCAAACGAAATAATAAACATACTAAATAATGTCTCTTTAAAAATATAAAAATGCAGAAAGGTTTGTGTGTTTCAAGAAACCTATACCTGTTAAAAGTTTTAGGCACATGTGTAAAAATGCTGTAAAATGAGGATGCTGTCAAAAATAATGTCATAAATAGATTTTCTTTATCAATTAACTTCTATTAACTAAATTAAATCAACATTTGGTGTGACCATCCTTTGCATTTAAAGCAGTTTTTGCCCTAGGTGCACTTGCGCATAGTTTTTTTTAACCACATCGGTGGTTCAACACTTTGCCACATTTCATCTGGATTTAGTCTGTCTCAGTTTGTTCTGTTTCTTCGTGCCATTCCAGACTTGTGGAGCACTGGCTGTTGTCAGGCCCCTTGTGCAAACAAAAATCTCACTGGATTATTACAATTAATAGCAAAATGAATGTCTGGAAATGTAAACTGATATTTCCTACTGACACACTACAGCAAAAGATAGAAATAATTGACTTAAACCTTTTTTTTTCCCATAATATGTTAATGGATACCGTCAACAGTTTAGTCACCAACATTCTTCAAAATAGCTACTTTTGTGTTCAGCAGAAGAAAGAAGAAAGAAACTCATACAGGTTTGGAACAAGCGGAGAATGAGTAAATGATAGAATTTTCATTCTTGTGTGAACTATCCCTTTAATACCTCATGCAGTTTTTTGCTTCTCAAGTAAATTTATCTGGTTTCAAGGATTTTAAATACTGGAATGTTTCAAATTTACTGCATGTTTAAATTTACTGAAAAACTAGATAAAAACACTGACCAAGTGAATATTTTTTTCCCAGTGTAACCCAAACTTAATACAGTAGAATTAGATATATCCTATGTAAATTGCAGATATACTTGAATGCAAGACACCTACTCACAAACCCACTAGCTACGGCTGATGGGACAGCAGCTGTCTCTGATCTCATCAGAACTCAGCCAGCACAAAATCAAATGATTGAACACAGCGCCACCCTGTGAAGATGCAGAGTGCTCTCGTATATCAAAGAGTTCACACACTGTCAAGATCCTCCAGAAAGCAGAAGCCCTCTGGGATAGCATAGGTCTGGTCATAAGCCCCTGCCAGACTGGCACTGGGTTGAGAAAAGAGAGCTGAGACAGGAAGAAATGCACACTGTGATGTACCCTGCACACATGCAAAATGATTCTCTCATGGGGCTGGTCCTTCTGCTCCATATGGCCTTGCCCTTCACCAAAGTAGAGGAGAGCAAAAGAAAACAAACAAAGTGCAAGTCATGAAGAACTGGAGAGCTGCTGCTGTGCTGCGTGGCCCCCTCCCTAAGTTTCTTCCGTGCAAATCTGGCAGGTTATGACATTTTTTGTTATGTAAAAGAGGTTTTTTTAGGGCATGGCTGTGTGAAATTCTCAACTTTCACATTGCATTAATATTCTTCTTTTTACTTTCTTTTGGATCCAAGCACCGAATGTAGAAATAGATCTTCACATGTGTACTGTGTCAGAAGACATGCTATCACGTGGGAATGCCACCTGATCAAGATCCAAGTATCTGTTACTCTCTGATGGGTGCATAAAGGAGAAGAACAGTAATTTGCCATATTCAAGACAATGCAGAATATCATATCAGCTTATTTGTGTGTTTTTTTTTATAATCTCGTTTTATAGTGAATTGGTTTGTGTGAAAGGAATCTAAAAAATAAATCTCCCATAATTTACTTACCCTCATGGCTTTCCAAATAATTGCATACTTTCTTCTGTGAAACACAAAAGGAGATGCAGACTGTACAATCTGCTCTTTTCCACAAGGAAAGTAGATGGTAAGTTCCAAACAGTACCAAAAATCTAAAGAATCACGCAATTTGTGTGTAACACACTATATTTCAAAGTTTGGGGTCAGTATGATTTGTTTTTAAAGAAAATAATACTTTTAGTCGGCAAGGTTGCATTAAGTTGATCAAAAGTGACAGTAAAGATGTTTACAATGTGCAAAAGATTTCCATTTCTTTTTTTTATTACTAATAATTAATAAATCAAATGTATTAATCAAAGAATCCTGGGGGAAACAAGGCATCACGGTTTCCACAAAAATATTAAGCAGAACAGACATTCTTCCTAACATCTCCTCTAGTGTTTTACAGAGAAAAGTATTTCTTGGGTTAGACTGACACTGGGGAGTGATTGATAATCAAAGCTTCATATTTGGGTGACATTCCTTTAATGTATGGATACATAATGTAAACACAATTTAAGTCATTTAAAACTCTGAAGCGCAGACACCAAAATAATGACTTTTAACTCCAAACTGCTCCAGGGTGGCTGTTCCTGTAGTAAAAAAAAAAAATCACTTTGGATAAATAGATGTGCTAAATGAATAAAAATAAATAAGTGAGAAGAGCAAAACAGAAAGTGAGAGAGACTCCCCGTGAGAATACAAGGGTGAGAGAGACAACCTGCCCTTACACAGCTATTGAATTAAACTGATGTAGGGTGTGAGGCAAACAGCACGATCACTGTCTGCCCTGCAGACAGACTCCAGCCGCTAAAAGCCTGCGTAATCAGAGCACAAGCTGATGCCAGCCTCTGCCCCATCTCAGCCAGTCTACACTATCCCTGTCACGCTACTCCTAATGCAAGCCATTTAACAATGCAAAAGTCATGGATTTTTCATCCTAGGATATCAGAGAACCTAACCCTATTAAATGTGCACAGCGGAATTTAATGGCTGAATATGCAGGATGGTGCAAACAGCAGTGGAATGAATGAAATAATATTCACTGTTTGTCTTATTAACCTGACTTCATTTGGCAGGTGCTTTTAATCACATTCAAGGCATAACTTCCACATAACTTCCACTATTAGGCTAATCTGATGAAATCTAAAGAAGATGAAAACCATCTAGGATAAGAAAATGATTAATCACTGATCATTGAATTGTTGTTAATAATTTAAGCGATTATCTTATCGATTTCCTATTAATAAAATTAAGAACACTATAATATTAAAGGGTTAGCTTACCCAAATATGAACATTCTGTGATTAATTACTCATGCAACTAAAACATTCAAGGCCCAGAAAGGTAGTAAGGACATTGTTAAAATAGTCCATGTGACATCGGTGGTTCAACTTCAGTTTTATGAAGCTGAAATTGTTGAATAAAGTTGTTATTTTTGTTTTCTTTGTGCACAAAGAGTATTCTTGTAGCTTCATAAAATTACAGTGAACCACTGATGTCACATGAACTAATTCTTAAATAATATCAAACATTAATCTATTACAATGCTATTGAATTGCCATTTATAAATGGAGGAAAGTACAATTACAGGTGTTTATTAAGCGTATATATTACTGTAAATTCAGTCAAATTTATACAGTGTGCTTTTAATGTGAATTTAAAAATTGGATTTCAAAGGGTGTGTAATTTTAATATTTAAGATACAAATTTATTATATATATATATATATATATATATATATATAGTTTTTTTTATTTAGTTTCTTTTTTCTTTTCTCTTACTTTTTAAATAATTTAACAATCTTAACCATAACTTAAAATTAACATATACTGTATGTATACTGGAAAAATTCCTTTGTAGCAATTCAAATTTAGTTTTTTGTAGTTTAGACTACAAAAATTGTGACTTATTGGTATTAATAGGCCAGAATTTTAATATCTTTCACTAATCAACTTCACTAATTGACTAGTCTACCATCATGATGCTTATAATGTCTTTATTAGTGTGTGATACAGGTGACTCAAACCCATGAACTGTGGCTCTACTAGTCGAGCTATAGAAACAGAGGACAGCACTGCAGGGTAAAAGTGCGCTCAGCAAGAAATACAGATTCAGATTCCTCTGCTTGCCATCAAGACATGCACCAAAAGCACATTCCTACAACATCTTAGTCACCATGTAAGCTGTCAACACTGTCATCACACATATAAACCTCCACAGTGAGCAAAGGAGAGACAGCTGTTAAGGGCTCAGCATGCAGTTCAAATCAACTGGCTTCTACAGCAGGACTGACCTCAACGGTGATAACAATAACTGGGTGGATGGTAATGCCTGAGCTGGAAGATTGCCATATCTCTCAACAACACACAAACACACACACACACACACACACACCTAAATGTGCTGTACAGTGGTCAACACAATCAGACGCTTACTATAAGAAACAGCTACAAGATTGTGGAAGCACTCATTTTGACGATCCTAATAAGTTATGTCTGTTTATTTCAGCTGTTAAGTTCTCCATCAGAAAACCTTTTGAACATGCCTGCAAAGCGCACAGTCTCAAGCCCTTGACTAATGCCAAGTTTGAGTAACGGTGCTTTGCTAACCATCCAGACATTAACCCTTCTAATGCAACAAACACTAAAAGGGTTCATTCACTCTTACCAACAACAACAAAAAAGACAACAACCGTTAAATTGTAGTGTTTGTTAAAGTCTCATTTTAGTTATGTACTATTAGGCCTATAGTATTTATTAATATTTTGAATTTCCTAGTCATTTTGTTGTGCTTTCGCCATTTTTTATTAGTTTTATTGTTGTACTTCAACAAACTTATTTTATTTGAGTTAGATTCCAAAGTAACATTTCTCGTTTTCATTTAAGTTTTTAAAGTTTTTTTCATCTTATCTTTATATTTTATATTATTTGATCTGTATTTATGCAAAGGTACTGCAAAAATAATCACTTTAAAAAACACATCCACCACCTCCTCTGTCTTGGCCCAATTGCCTTGGTTTCGATAAAAAAGGCCCAAATTCATGCCACTGGTTGACTGAGAAGTTCACATGTCAGGCTTCAGTGTTTTGAAAGCATCACAATGTTTTCTTTAGTATGAAGTCAACTTAAGAATGGCTTATTTACAGTTGTCTCTAAACTAGTACACAAAAAAATGACTGATAACAGCACATGCTGTCAGCACACTAAAATAAGTTTGTCTTTAAATGTATCCTTTTTCAAGTATTATCACTGAAAATATTAAAGCTCAAACAAAAACTTACCTTCTTAACATAAAAATTACTTCTCCTTTAAAGATGAAAAATGACCCACTTTGTCACAGAATTTAATACTTCAAATACCAAGAAAATGAATTACACATGACTGATTCTCATCCACTCCTCTATACAAGAAAATTTTAAAAGCCTCTTTCTTATTTCACAGCAAAGTGCTTCTCTTCAAGCCCATGAATCATGAATAAACAATGTCCTATAATTTATGCAACCTTTCCTTTCCCCCCAACATGCACAAGTTACTTCACGACAGGCCAAGGAAAGCGTTCAGAAGGTGAATGCCTCAAAGACATGATGTCATCTTCCTGCTGAGAAATGAGTGAAGTTATAAAGCTCTCTTATTCAGCAAAAGACAGCGTGCCATCTGCACTACGTTTAAATTAACATGATAACGAGCACCGCTAAGCTCAGATATGGATTATGTAAACTGATGGTGGCATGCTGTTCTGGGTTTGGCCTGCTTTTACACTTGAGTTAGAGCTACAAAGCAAATTCAAGCTCCTTAGATCAACTGTACCTATTTAATTGCTAATAACTGTCTAATTAGCCTGGGAATGATTGAGTAGTAATGACATGTTATGGCAATAAATGTCTAATTAGCCATTTCTGAGGCATAATGCACATCCTTACATATCTATCTAGAGTCATTTCATGTAACTGCTTGCATATCTCCTATGATTTTTTTAGGTTTGGTTCTTAAAGCCATGTTTGAATTGCCTGGGGGAGGGGGGGGGGGGGGGTTGTTGGCATGGCAATTGCAATGTCATTTCATGCGAGTCATGATACAGATTAACCCAATGATTTATCTGGATTTCCTCAGATGTAGTTGCACTGTAATACTTGATGTGATTAGTGTGCTTGATGTGTGCAAGTAGTGCAACTATGAGAATTACATTTTCAATAAATCTACAGTGACTGCAACATAACAGATGCACTTTACAAAATTACATATTTTCAAAACCAACTACTCATTGGGTTGCCTAAATGACTAGTCAATTATTTGTTCTTAAGGAAGCCCAGAATAAATTAGGCTGGCAGTTAGGCAGAGTCCAATGAAATGGTGCAACACACTTGTTTTCATCATTGATAATAATAAATATTTTTTAAGCATCACATCATGATTTGTGAAAGATAATATGACACCAAAGACTGGAGTAATTGATGCTGAAAATTCAGCTTTGCATCACAGGAATAAATTGCAAATTGCTATTAAAATAAAAAACAGTTCTTTAAAATTATTATAATATTTCACAATATTATTGTTTTAACTTCATTTTTGATTAAATAAATGCAGCCTTGTCGAGCATAAGAGACTAGATATACTGTACACTATATACTCTGTATATAACAACAATTTTTATCTTTTTTTTATTGTATTAAGAATAAAAAAAAAAGAAAATGCACTCTTAAAGAGAAAAATTACAATCTTACTTTTGCCTCTATGGTGTTGCTTCATTTTTAGATGGCAGCACATTATCTGCAACCTCTAGGAACAATAAAATATTTTTATATACCAAGTTTGGACCCTTGTTAAAGTTCATGTTTAATATAGAAAAAACACTACAAAATCCATTATTATTAGTGAGTTTTGCAAGCTACAACATACATATTTAAGGGATAGTTCACCCAAAAATGAAAATTCTGTCATTAATTACTCACCTTCATGTTGTTCCAAACCTGCAAGACCTTCATTCATCTTCAGAACACAAATTAATATATTTTTGATGAAATCAGAGAGCTTTCTGACCCTGCATAGAAAGCAACACAACTGCCACATTCAAGGCTCAGAAAGGTAGTAAGGACATTGTTAGAATAGTCCACGTGACATCAGTGGTTCAAGGTCTTACGGGTTTGGAACAACGTGAAGGTGAGTAATTAATAACAAAAAATGTTATTTTTGGGTGAACTATCCCTTTAATACAATGTATGATTATATAGCTGCATGCTGTAGCCAGTCCAAACTAACCTTTCAGCCTAATACAGTCTTCCTATGATCCAGCGTATCAGAGCAGCTCCAGATAGCCCTTAGGCCGCTACAGCGCAATGCATTTCAACAAGCAGATAATAAGGTCTCAAAGGAACAGGACTAAGTTAACACAATATCCTGAGAAGGCAGGTTAGCACCACAAACTGAGCTGACTTCACTAACACAGTGGTCATAGATAATCACCCTCCCCCTGCACTACTGATTGAATTATATGGGCAATGTGCCCAAGGGATAATTGAGCTTGGTTGGCACTAGCCTTCCATTACTACAATGGCCCCCAATAGCATTATGTAAACACTTTTTATTCCTAACTGTTCACTACGGATCTGATTCAGAACGGGGAAAAAACAAACAGCCGCTGCAATACAATTTCCTTAATTCTCTCGAAATGACAGATTTGCTGACATTTCTGAGAACTGCATTTCTTTTCAGTGCAATCAAACTTTTAACTTAAAGCTGAGTACTCAATAAGTTCGGCATTTGTAATGAGGGCTGAATCAACAGCACCCCATAACAGTTCTGCTTCAGTGAACGTTCACAACTACAATCAAGAAAACAAACAATTCATGCTAATGCTTCTTGAGCTTGGGTTACACTATATTTGTTTATGACTACTTTTTACACTCTGCAATTCATTTGCCCTTTGTAGAGTGATTGCAGTGGAGTGTTTGAGGTTCAAGACTGGTAATCCAAAGGTTGCATTTTGAGCTGGTCAGAGGCGTTGTGCCCGTGAGAGTGGCACTTAACCCTAGGTGAATATGTCAGATAAAACAGGAATCACAAGCCCCCTTTTTGTCCGGCCAATAAAAGCCTTCCTCTGAATGATGTATGACGCATTCTCATCCCAACTAACCACAGATCACAGGCAAGCACTGCACTCTGCCAGAAGGAGACCTTGAGGTGACATTGTGAAGAGAAGCACTGGGCTGTTGTAGTGACCGCCAGCTAATCAGGAGAAACATCAGAGCATTTTCCACCCATTCAACCCTCGCACGTCACAGGAAGTCATATGAGGCAGACTGCAGGCAACACATGAAGACATATGCTAGCCTTCCATTGATGGTAAAGAAAAGCTTTGAAAAGCATTGGATGCAATGTGTGTGTGAAAAGGGTGGGAGGGCAGCAGGGGTTAGAGCCCCAGCCGTTCTTATTCCACAAATCAGGACATGCCAATCTATAAAAATTAAATAAAATCCATAATAGGTAATTAATGTAAAATAATAATAATAAAAATAATATTTTTTATATTGTGCTGACCAATACAGCAGTCTTAGACATACTGAAACAGTTATGTAAAATCAAGCAAGTTTTCAGTTAATTAAACTAGGATGGCAGGTGAAGGTGCCTTCCTCACATCTGGACACTGATACATTTTATAAATTATCATGTATACCTGAAACCGAGTGACAAAACACAACTAGAAGCCTCTCATATGATACTGTGGTCATTAGACATTGTTCTGTTGGTTTTAGGTTTTAGTTGGTTTTAGTTGGTCTTGACTGACCCAATACAACAACACTATCTCAACCAATGGTGTGAGTTTTGGATGGGTCTATCTGTTTGACTGACCAGTGGAAAACATGGGGGTGTGTTCAGTTCGATGAATTGTTTTTGTAAATCGGTTTTGTGATGCTAGCAGCAAAAATTACACATTTCACCTTAAAGTTATGTAAATGCAGTTAGTTAGATATGTTTAAGTTGTTTTTGCACTAATTAATTTTATTAATACGATTTTACCATAACTGCAGAAACCTCGGACACTGTGCATATCACTGATACACTATTGTTATGCTCAATGACTCAAGAGTATCACTGTTGATATTATATTCATTCTGCAAAATTAATACACTGTCATTATCTAAAACAAAGCTAAATGATTTTTTGAAAAATCCAATAATAGAAACAGATGTCATACACAGCCCTTGTGAGACCAACAACTATTGTTCTAAACGAGCCATTATTATGATGATAATTATTATTAAATACATCAATGTGAAAAAATTAACAATTTATGATAATGATTCTAGAAATAGGAAAAAAATAATGCAACTGAATAATAAGGCTTGTTATCTCTGATAGGTCATCTTACAAGAACTGTGGATGGGGAATAAGATGGTGTCCTATTGATCGCAGGGAGGCAATCTGTCTCCTTATCCAAGACAACCTTGTGTGACACCGAGGTCCTCCATCTTCTCAACAAACCTATCATTAAACAAAATGGATACTTCAATGAATCCAGAGTATGTAGGTCATTCATTATTGCATTCCGTCACAAGGGACGATCCCCTCCTGTCTGCTACTGTACTTAAACACACATGGACAGTCATTCAGCCTCACTTGCCACATGTCACCATCTGACATTAAATCCTTTTGGTCGGTTTCACTTTGTTATTGCATGTAATCTGACTTTACTGCAAAAACCATGAATCAGCCCCGGTAGTTTTTTCTTCAAACTTCCTCGCACCAAACTCTACGACAGAAGACCACTGGCGATGCCATGTTAAAAAAAGATTTGACAGGAAATCTACTTAAACACAAGAAGGGATGAAAAAAGTAACATGCTCTTTAAATCTTTGTCTTTTTTCTGCTACAAGTTAAGCACTAGAAACACTAGAAGCCTGCTTTGAATTTTCTGGAATCATTGTACACACAAAGCAAGTGCAAAAAAGAAACAGATCCAGCATGTTTGTCATGCTCAGCATGGGAAAATGAAAGTGTGCTAATTTTAGAAAATCTGCTGGGTGTGACTGCAATTGGAAGTCAACTTCAAATGATGTGCCTGCTGTAACAGACGTGTGCGTGTGTGTGTGTGTGTGTGTGTGTGTGTGTTTGACTGTGTGGTTGATCGACAGAAGAGGGCAGTGATAAGCAGTTTTTTTCTACTTGTATTGATATAGTTTCTTCATAATACGAGGATGTTTGGTGGAACATTGCAAGAAAATTGTGATTATTTTGTTTCTTTATCTGATAGAATTACAAATAAAACTAAAAATTAATAAAAATTAATTATTAAATATCTTATTATTACAATTACATTCAAGTAACAAGTATTATCATATTAAAATAACACAAATAATTATGAATTAATCGATTAACTCAATTAATCAATTTGACTCATTTTCTGGAAAACAAATATTTGTTGTTAACACTTTACATTAAGGTCCCATTAGTTCATGTTAATTATTGTATTAACGGATATTAACTAACAACAAGACATTTATTAATCTTTGTTAATACAACTGTTCATTTTTAGTTCATGGTCCATTAACTCATATTAGCAGATACAACGTTTGCTTTAAAAAAAAATGTACTGTATTAAATGTCTAAATTAACTTTAAGAGTAATAAATGCTTTAGGAGTATTTTTCATTGTTAGTAACTAATGTTAACAAATGAAATCTCACTGCTAAATGTTACAATTGTTTTAAATCAGATTGTTTAAACTAAAGTGAATTTTGTTAACTTTCAGAACAACACAAGCATATGGTAACTTCAAATATTAGACCTTGAATTAAAAAAAGGATTAACACATTCATGTGATAAAGAAACCTTCAAATTATCATCCATCAAATCAAAGAAATCTTCACATTTACACTGAAAAAAATTATACAAATTTTTTTTAAGGTGAGTGGTTGCAATCAATCTATTTTAGCTCCATTTAAATAATCAAATTTAGTTGACTAACTTTCAGCAAAATTTATTTAAAAGTAGCTAAAATAAATTGATTGCAACCACTTACCTTAAAAAAAATTAGTAAATTCAATGTATCATTTTTTCCAGTGTACCCAGAATTTGACTTTAAGATGTCTAGCCACATCATTGTCTATGCCACAGCAGGGCGCAAACCAGTCGTCATCCTGTCATTCCACATTCATGTGCTATGAGATCAGATCAGGGCCGATGTTCGATCCACCACAGCTCTCCGTTTGGCCACAAGATGAAGGTCTGAGCTGTCTGTTGAGGGTGATGTAACAAACTGGTGTCAAACAGGAGCACGCTGGAATCCTCTGGTAAAGATAATGTCCCCAGCGTACACCCATCCCCCTTCTACTCGAGAGATTTACTGTCATATTTTTGTGTCCTACCAACCACCTCATCGCCAACCGTGTATGTCATCTCTTTAACTGCCAATTAGATCTGAACACGCAGCATTCAAGTGCTTCATTCAGCACAAACCTAAAGTCCATTACACAGCACCTCATCACTGTTGTCACAGTATTAACATCTGAAACCGCAGCAAACAATCAAACACCAGCAGACAAAGGGATCACTTTACTGACACCATGTACAGCCTTCACTTCTGGATAGTGATACTATTGGCAGATTAATCACAGAGCCATTGTTGCATCCTTAAGGTTAATAATTTCCCATATACTGTAGTTAGTGTGGCACTTCTGGAGTCTGAAGGGATATGCACTGAGGTATATTGCCATGGAGTAAAATGCTAAGAATAGAATGGGAACTTTGCCACATATTGTCTCTTTAAATAGCCAGCCATTTTCGCAACAATTTTCTATAAGCTTACCCGAATCAATACATAAGGCAGTGTAATTCTAATCCAGTTCATAAACTGTCCTGATATTTTCTGTATGTCTGTTGTTTAAGATGCACTTGTGATCAATAGGTGGATTTATGTGATCGACACCATCTGACCCCAAAGACGATTACTGTACAAACAGTACAGTACAAAATCTGCAGATAATATAGAGAGCGGTTCATTTATCCATAGAACTGATCTCATCCCCAGTCTAGTCTAGCAACCTATTATTGAAAAAGGATGAATCATTGAAAAGATGCTAAATTTAGCTACCAATATGGCTTCCACAAAAACAGAACGAAAGACAATGCCAGCACCCTCCCAAGCTTTGCCCATACAAATCATGCTCATTTCTGGGCTCAAATTATTCCCTCCATAACTCTGTATAGAAGAGCTTAGATTATTGCCTCCACATTTATAGAAAAACTATACTGGTACAAAGATAGCATCTCAAATACTTTGAACCTGACAAGTGGTAAGGAATTTTTTTTATCCACAAATAAATTTAGCAAAAAGTGTTCATTCTAAATAAAATATTTGAAATTTTTTATTGGTTCATGCTGATAATGTAAATAAAAAGATTAATATTATATATTAAGCAATGCTACACAAGTTGAAAACTAACTGTTATTCTGCATCGTTTACAAAAATAAATAAATAAAATAAAAAAACAAAAACCTCATGCCACATTAGTTAAATTAAAAAGCAAGTAGGATGATTCACTGACCAAAGCCAATCACAAAACACCTCCTCCCGGTATCGCTATGCCACGAGCATTGTAAGTGTCAGCGCGCACACACACACACACACACACACACACACACACACACACACACACAAACAAACAAACAATCATTCAGTCCAGTCCAGTCCGCAGGAGCTCAGTGCCCTGCATGCGAGGCCATCCATTTCCTCTCCCTTGGATTTTAATAAAACCTCGTTTTATTAAAAAAAAATCTCGTTGATATCCTTTTGCTGTAAAACCCGCCATCCCTGATCACTAAAATGCTTGGCCTATAGCAGGTTTCTGTTATTTATTTTCATTTCAAGCCATTCTAAAAGTTATGAAAAGGTTTCATTGTGGTTTCTGAGCAGAGCTGCGAGACGTGTGGTTATTTACTTTGGCTATTAGAAGATCTTGCATAATGTCTTTACATAATTCATATTCATATTATGCAGCAGGTAGTGTCATGTTATAATTGGAACTGCAAGGCTGTACAGTAGATACACTCAGCAGACAAAGTGTCATCTGCAGCTAAATGTTTCCTTGCCAGACAGTCAAAACTGTAATATATATCCTCACAAATCTAAATGACTAAACTACTAAACAGAGCAAAACCCGTTATGACAGCAACTGTTCGTGCTTGACATGCCATAAAGAAGCCAGCCGTATGAATACCCAGCTAGCGTAGGCCTGGAGATCTGAATTGAGTTTGGTGCCAGTTATACATCAGACTATCCAACTGAATGACTCAGAGGGCTCTTCCAGTCACTTGTAAATCACATGGTGCATTTGATGCACTCCTCTGTGACCTCTTCAGTCTGGAGCAAGACCAACGAAAAGCCAGTGTATCACAGAGTGACTAGCATCCCTACCTTAACATACAGCTGCTGGAACTCGTCCAGGTTGAGTCGGCCACTGGGGCAATCCTTCAGGAAGCCTTTGTACCACTGTTTGAGTTCATGTTCATTAAATTCTGTGTTCTTCACCAGGTCCTCCATTACCTCAGGGGTCAGCTTGCTGTTCTGTTTCCCCATGGTGTCTGCAAGGCACAGAAATCAAAATAGCTGTGATCTCACTCTGCCTGGAGCTGTAGTTCATTTTAACTACGTGAACTGTAGCCTATAAACTGTATAAAGATTGTTCTACAAAACTGAGGCCATTTGTGTCCTTCCCATATACTACCATCCAAATTTTTTTATGCTGACCAAGTCTGCATATATAGTCAAAAATGCAGTAAGTACTATTATTTTAAGATGCAATTTATCCCTGTGATGGAGAAGTTTAATTTTACATTACTCCAGTCTTCTGTGTCACGTGATCCTTTAGAAATCATTCTAATAAGCTGATTTGGTGCTCAAAAACATTTCTTATTATCACTGTTGAAACCAGTTGTGCTGATTAATATTTTTATGGAAACTGTGATACTTTTTCAGGATTCTTTCATGAATAGAAATGTCAAAAGAAAGGTATTTTGAAAAACAATGTTTTTAGTGGCACTTTTGATCAGTTTAGTATGGAAGTCCGTTTCCGCCACTGAATAAAAAATAAAAAAGGTAATTGCAACATTTTCTCTCACAATTCTGTCTTTTTTTCTCATAATTGCGTGATATAAACTCACAATTGCGAAAAGTCAGAATTGCATGATATTTTTTCTCAGAATTGCGAGTTTATATCTTGCAAGAAAAAAGTCAGAATTGTAAATTTTTATCTCACAATAAATCATAATTCTTACTTTATAACTCGCAATTGTGAGTTTATATCACGCAATTCTGAGAAAAAAAGTCAGAATTGTGAGATAAAAAGTTGCAATAACCTTTTGTTTTTCGTTTTTATTCAGTGGTGGAAACGGGCTTCCCTTCCATAGTTTAAACTAGGGTTGCAAAAATGTGGAAAATTTCCAGTAAATTTAGGAAACATTCCAGAAATTTTGGAAACTTCCGATTTTTTGGAATCTTCCAGGAATTTTTGTAAATTTTCCACCTCTTTGCAACCCTAGTTTAAACCATCCTTACTGAATAAATTATAAATTTCTCTCAAAAAATCCAAAACATTTACTGACCCCAAACTTTAATATAAGTATAGACACTTTTGTATTCATAAACCCAGACAGAACATTTAAAACCTTACAAAACTCACATTCAACTCCCACATCATAATCACCTTCAAAATCAAACATGAATAGGAACCTGTTTCACAGAATGGACCATAAATTTGTTTAAATAAGTGCCAGCTCAAGAAGGCGTCATTTTATAGCTAAGTCTGGATTCAAGGTTTCTTCTTTATCTTGAACATCCTATGGAGTATACAGTATATACTGTCAAAGTACTACACAAATTGAATTGAATTTGAGAAAATGGGATATTAAGCTGAGCGCACAAATATTAATATACTAAAGGTACATTGCAATACTCTTTTCATAATTAATATCATGGCTATAATAAAACTAAGCACGCGGTGCACTTGAATAAATATGATGGCTTGAGTGAGTCATTGTGGATTATATCATTTCATGCTGGCTGATTACATTTAAAGGAGGCTTAGATCAGTGGGACAAACACACCAAAAGTCTGGAGCTTCTAGTGCAGGGTTTTTCTTGAAAGATCCCATCATTTTCATTAACACAAAGCCACTCACACAGTTGTCTTAGCACAGGGAAAATGAAATAGCACCTAGAGAATAATCCTAAATAGACTGTGTCAGTAAATAATACCTCACTAAGCATGAGAGCATTCTCATAAGAAATCCCCTATTTCAGCTTATAATTATTATTATTATAAATTTGTCTGTCCCTTTGGAGGACGAGCAGTGTTTTATCCTGCCCACATGCTTATAAGAGAGGCCCCTAGCTCTTTTCCCCCTAGATGGCTGTCACACATAGTGTGTGTGTGTGTGTGCGTGTGTGCGTTACTGTCAGGGAAATGGGTTAATTAAACAAAGCATCATTCGCATAATTACCAAAAGGTCATCACATCCTAAGCTTCAACGTGACATTTACATTTTTTTTGCAAATTGAAAAAGCCCATCCTTCTGTTACATTAATAAAGGATACAATGAAAGCAGAGAGAGAGATGGAAAGCATGGCAGCAGTGCTGCGGATGAAATGCTAAGTAATTCTGCTGCTTTTTAATTTCTTCAACGCTACTAAATCAGAGATGAGCTCTCATCACATTCATAGAGGCTCACGTAAACACTCGATGAGAACATTGCGCTTCAAAGTTCATTACAATTTATTTTCAGTCTGAGACTGACAAACGAGCAGCGATGCAGATGATAATGAGTACTAATTTAGTTTCCCACACAACTGCATTTTATTTTCAATCAAATGGCTGAGTAAAAGACATACATCTTGACTGTTCTCTAAAGACAGGGATGCTGAAAATACTACTAAACTAACATTTACACATTTTAACATGGTGAAAATGAAGCCACCAAGCCGGCATTGTGAGCCGGTGCACTTTTAAAGGCAGGAGCATAACCCGTCTTGAGCTGCAGACTGCATTGGAGGCCCAAGTCCTTGGGGAATACCTCTCTTTATGAGGGATCCACCCATGAGAAAAAAGCACCGCATAGCAAATTCAGAGTGCTAAAAACAGCTGCCCTGAAACTGACTATGAATCAGCGATAATGCATTGCCGTATAGCTTGTTCCCATTCTGTGAGTGTGAATTATGATACCAAACTAATTAGATGACCAGCATCATTCCTAATTGAATCCTCATCCAGCTGATCCCTCCAATGTCAATGCTTTACATGATTTCTGTCAAGTCACAAAACTGAAGGTTCAAATGATCCAATAATTGGTCAACAGGATTGGTGGAAACGTTTTGTTCTCTTCATTTCACTGATTTACAATATTTCTACCAACTGAGGATGGAATAGTTTACTCATAAATTAAAATTCAATCATCATTTACTGGTGTCACGTGAACGTGATTTTCTTCTAAAATTTCAAATCGCACACAAAGCTATCTTTTGGGATTTTCCCCCTTTTTGGAGTTTTACAGTCCCTGGTCACATCTATATTTTCACTGTATAGAAAAGAACAGGTCAAAACGGTTTTCTTTTGTCGTTCAATTGAAGAAAAAGTCATATGTTTCAAATAATGACAGAATGTTCATTCTTGAGGGATAGTTCACTCAAAATTGGAACTTCTGACATCGTTTACACACCCTCATGTTGTTCCAAACCTGTACAACTTTTTCTCTTTTCTGTGCAACATAAAAGAACATATTTTGAGACAGTTTGCCACAGTGTTTTTATTCATAAAATGGAGGTCAACGGTAACCAAAATAGTTTGGATACCAAAATATCTTCTTTTTGTGTCCCACCAAAGAAAGAAAGTGATTTAGGTTTGGAACAAAATGAGGGTGAGCAAATGTTGACAGAACAATCATTCTTGGGTGAACTATCCCTTTAAATTTAGACAGCCATCTAAGCTCTCCAAATTTAAATGGACTTTCCATAAACTGTACAGAGAGGAATTTCCATGTGCTATAGCAATGAGAAACAACTACAGATATTACAAATGCAACACTAATTTCCAATTCCTACTGTTAAATCTTTTTAAGAGCACTCCAGCGAACAGTTTTACGAGTATGCATGAGAATCTTTTGTCTCGGGGCTGTGAAAATTGTCCAAAACTAAGACTCATTTCAAAACCTTAAAAAACTGATTCCATCATTTAGGATTTAATTTGCCCAGTATAAATAACAATAAGATGCAAAAATGACATATTGCTACTTGTTGCATCATTCTAGACAAACATAAAAAGTAGTGTAAAGGTCCTTGCATACTGAGTCCGAAATTTTCGTTTTTCGTTTTTATCGTATTAGTCATCCTTTCCTATCAAAATGCGTATTACAGATGCGAAAACGCAGAAAATCGAACCTAATCTGAATTTTTTTATGATGGACGAAAGTTTCAGAGGCAGTGTGTAAACATGATTGACACAGCATAAGGTCGTATTTATTTTTTAACGTGCGAAAAAAATCTGACAAAAATTTCGGACTCAGTGTGCAATGACCTTAAGATTGAACAATAAGGTCCATCTGATCTACTGATACTGTTGAAAAGAATTGGTCACTGCAGGCTATAAAAGGAACTGAAGAGCCTGTCTACCTAAAAAGCAATAGTCCACTCCATTTTCCATTTAGGCTGCATCAGTGCTATTTCTGCTGCAACAGGAGAGCAGAGAGAATACTCTGTCCCCTGTGACTATACCATGCAGGTTGAATAGATCTCTTAAAATTATTTTGCCTTTTCACGCGACACTGCTGTAATGCAGATAGATTAAACTGATCTTTGGCATACACACGGAATAGCAGTGGTTCATCCGAAGAAGCACACAGCATATTCTGATCTGTGTGTATATGTTGAGCTCATCTTATGTTTGATCCACAGAAAATGTTGTGTTATGATCAAAACAATGTGTTATGTTGTACAAGCATTTGTGTCATCTAAGAACCGACTAGCAGGCGTTATGATGACTATGCAAACTGAGCCCTGTCCAAAGATCAAAAGGTGTTTTAAACCCAGAGTTGACTCATCACAACAATGTTCCCATCCACACGAGCCTGACAGATTATGTCACATGTGAATTTAGCCAGCCAAATGATTTAGGACATCCAGCTTATTCAGACAGTCACATTATATAACAAACATTTCAATTATTTCATTATTTTACAGTATGACCTTGAGAGTGTAAGATTGTAGGTAATTGATTATAGGAAATACATGCTTAAAATTTCACTACACTGTCATTTCTGCTCTGTCACCCGTGTACATTATACATAGATTCTGCAGTGGATAAGAAGCTGTATTAGCAGTGAGGACAGTCGGTCAAGTAAGTAATTAAAAAATTTAACTATAAAACAGCAATATCACAGCATTATGATATCCTCCTAATTAAAAAATCCTAAAGTAATCTTGTTGGAATTTCTTGCTGGAAGTGATATTAATTCCAATGATATTAAGTAATGATAGGGAATTTCCTAAATGGATTCCATTATAACACAAAACAAAAACTAGATATTTCGAACAAACAGTGCAATTACCCCTGTAGGACATCAAAATGAATTTAAAGGAAATGTTCAGGATTTCAAAGCTCCTTTTTAGGGTTTCTTTAACTGTACAGCTAAATACAATGCAAGCAGCATTCTGATTATGACACAATAACGAAATAGGACATAAGAATCAAAGAATGATTGTAACTTGAACCAGAACTATTTGATTCGTAAGATTCTGTATTCTTTTAGAATCTTTTTGGGTTGGTTGAAAATTACAATACAATTCCAAAAAGAATCCAGTTCACATTAATTTGGGTTTTTTGACTCCCTAAATTGTCAAAATAAATTATATCCACCAACCTGTGCAGCCAAATACATTTCTCACCTAGCCCTGAATGACACACAGTAGATAGCTACATAAGACACACAGCTGTCTCAGACATGTACACCTGGGGCCATTGTCAACTAATGTCCATTTATTTGACAAGGCAAGCTCACATTTTTTTACCTCAACTTTACTACTGTGTCCTCTGGTACCCCTTCGAATAACTCATAATGGCATTTGTAAAATCACCACACAGTATATTGTTAACAGTCCATTTGAATAATCTTCACACATAAAGTGGATGAATAGGGTGAGGGGTTTGTCTATACAAAAGTATTCTCAAATATCATAATTATACACATTTCATCCTCTGAGATTAATCAATGCATTGCAATGCTGCAGGTAGACTAGATGAACCCCAGCTCAACCATCGTCACGTCAATCCATAACGACTTTCTAAAGGTTTCTTGTTCCAGCGAAAACACATAGTCATTGAGGGACTTACCGATACAGAGAACCAAAAGGAGGTCTGACGATTCCTGCTTCGGGCGACTGTAAAAGGTAAACGCGATGGAAGTGCTCACTAATCGGCTGACAGCTGCGGTGAGGTTTCTTTGGGGTGAAAGGGAGAGACGCAGCGATTACTGCAGCGAGGACAGTCCACGCGGAGCGCTCGAGGTGATGTTTCAGCGTCGGTCTGTGTTCATCACCACCAACCTATCTCGTGTTTTCACAGTGCTCCGCGAGCTCTGCTGTGGTGTGTGCTCTTTTGTGTGTGCGCAAATTGTGCCTCTTCTCGCTCTGACCGAACTCAGAGAGAGCAATGTTAGAAAATGACATCAGCAAGTCAGCTAGATCTGAAAGTCTTGGAGATCCACGCAATTACTTGTTAGATTTTTTTTCTTTCCATTTTATTGTTATTATTACTATTTATTTATTTATTTTATTTTTAGCCAATGTGTTACTAATAAAATTGCGTTCAGGGATCTGTTTTTGAAAAATAATTTCTAAAGGAAAATATAAAAAATATATAGTTAACAGAGCAGATATACACACGTCAAATAGACCAGTCCTTATTATATAGCATTTTTCTGAAATGGAAATGTGCTAATAGTGAAGCAATCACATACAAATATTCGTATCAGGCACGTGCACACATAGACATAAAAGGGTTCCTCGAGAGAAAGTGCCCTTTTTTCTGGGGAGTTTTTTTTTTTTTTTTTTATAAATGAATATAGGCCTAGGTGTGTATAAGTATGGGTGTGTGTTGAGACTCTGTCTAGTTCCGATGCCTTTCTCCGCTCCGCGTCTCAGCGCAGGCGCGCGCAGCACAGCAGTGAAGCACACATTGATCGGCACATGCACATCACAGACAGGCAGAGAACCGCAGAAGTGAAGCTCTCCCTCCCTCTCCAGTTGTGTTTATCTTGGTGTGGAGGTGAGTGGTGATAAACAAAAGACTAGCTACCCGTGCCTCGAATTTACAGCTAATTATCCAAAAGACAAAAGGCAAAAATTTGTCTTGCTAACATCAGACCAGTGCGCGTTCTTTCACTGCATGATTCAGTTTATTAAAATGCATTTAGATTAAGAATGATCACAAAATTCAAGATATGGGGGCAGAAATTTATATATTTATATCATTTCATATAGTTAATTAGTATCACGCGAAGACTGCCGGGGTTTTTTGTTTGTTTGTTTGTTTTTTTCCCACCAAAAAGCAACATGATTACAAATGTGATATTGATTTTATAAAGCAGTTAAATAAACAAGAATTTAATATTAACACACTTATGTTTTAGACACAATATTGACTGTTTTGCTCTATTTTGCCAACAATTTGCGTCTCTGAGCAACAGCTGTTTTGTTCCTGAATGAATCAACCTTGTAAATGATTCGGTTCAGTTGCAATGACTCACTTATTAACAGTGACTTGCTGCCACCTACTGGCAGTTTTAATTTCATATTTAAAGTATCTATTCATTTATTTATTTTTATCAGTATTCAGTGTTTTGTTTAAAATATCAAAACAGTATTAATGCATTTGTAACTGCAGGTTAAATGCATTCATGTCCTGCATTAAACAGTGTTTAAATGCATCTAAATGCCACTTCTAATGCAGCTTCTGTGTTTTCTCTGCATTGCAAAGATTAATTTTGTCAATACTGATTTAATTTGCTTGGTAACAGCTTAAATGACTTATTCTAATTGACTGATTCAATTTAAAAATTTGACTGAAAATATGATGCACACTCATGCAGGGCTTTATAAAGGTAAAAATGCCCATAAAAAGTAAAAAAATCCATTTAAACTGATTGGAAAATATAAATTTCTACCACTGCTGTGAACTGATCACCACAGTATATGCAGAATATCAAAAACTTTAGGAGTCAGCTATCCACGGTAGTCCTTAAGATATCAGCACAATAACATTGTCTAATTATCGTTATCAATAAAATCCCAGAAAATATTGATATATTTTTGTCAATATCGCACACCCCTAATATATTTAGCGTTTTGATTTTCGGCGGCTGTATCGCCTTACTTACCCAACTGATTGATTACATTGATTATTGCAAACATTTTTTTGTATGCAAATGAGTAATTATTTAATGAAAAAATGCGCTAATTTGCATAAATTTCTAGTACAAAGATCTAAACACTGGAGTTTAATTAATTTTTAATTATTTTTTTGATATATTAGTCAAAAGTGCTTACAGAGGGAATTTTTGGTATCTGATTTTTGTCACTCCATAATTCAGAAAATGCTTAGAACGGACAGAAAACACTAGCCTATATTTTCACAATTTTGGGGGGGATTAAAATGTATATAATCAAGCAAGTTATATATGAACAAATCCCTCAGTAAAAACCTTCAGGATATAGACAGGAATAAAAATGTAATGTTTGGTGTGTATAATTGCTACTGAAGTGGAGCTTTACGGCCCTGTGTAAGAAAAAACTCATTTTGAGAAAACGGCCTTTAAAAATATGTAGCCTATTGTAATTGAAATCTATTGACACAGATAGGTAAAGTGCTAGAAAAGAAACACTTAACAGTGTCTTTTGGATGTTTTCTTTCCTCTAGTCTAAAAAAACACTTTATGAAAAACCAAAACGCCCAAAATCTCAAACTTGAAAGGTGCATGAAAAAAGTGTTTTTGCCTGCACCCTTAAAAGGTGAAATATGAGACCTAATTAATTGTACTCTTTTGTAGTTTCAGAAAACCTGGCTGAAGTGATTTACTTGTACTGTATATGTGAAACAAAGGTTAGTCCTATGTTTATGTGTCAACGTAGCCTACTAAAAGCAGAAAACGTTTTCCTGAGCATTTTTGAAAATCTTTGCATACAGACAACATCGTTGTCAAAACACTTCCTGTTCACACAGATTTGTGAAAATGACTAAAAACACTGTATTATTCATGCCAGGCCAGTAGTTAGAAATGTTACTTTGTAAAGAAACACTATGGGTCTGCTCACATATAGCTTCTGAACATGCACGTTATTTCACAAATTCACGTTTTTGTAGTTTACACAGATATGATATGGTATTGATTTAAAAAAAATCACACCTTGAAACCGTTTTGAAAAGTTTGCATTTTCAGGACACTAAAAATGCAGGACATTTTCAGGAAATGTTGTCAGGTAAATGAACAACCAAAACATAAAAGGTTTTCAATAGTTGAAACTGGTGTCATGTAAATACCCCAAAAGCCTGCTTCAACTTTACATATAGCCTATTTTTGGCATCAACTTAATCCTTAAATGTAAAAAGTGTTAAAACATTATATTATGATGTTGAGTGGTGTTAGGCTACTTCAGATTGAAAATGATGAATGTTTAACTGTGCGTTACAGTAGTAGATGTAACATAACATTAGTCATTAATAGAATGTATTATGAGGCGTGTCTAGTTTTATATCTAAGCTTTAATTTGTTACACCAGAGATATAACAAAGAATGCAAATTGTGCCAACCAGTCCCATTCTCCCCTTCAGTTTAATGTACAATAACATTGACCCCACCACAGTCATTTCACATCTGAACTTAGCAATGACACTGATCTATTTTTCATCATTATTACAGGACAGGCACTGTATCTGGGGACAAATATAAAAAATTGATTTTTTTCTCTAGGATGTGGGTTCTTTCTTGATTTGTTCGAAGTGACATGTGGCATATGGTTCTTAAAGCACTAACACACTTGTGGTCTGACAGTAGAGTCCCATGACAGTTTGTCCCTTTAAGTTGTTTGCTTATACCTTTTTCACCTACCCAACAGCAGAGTGATGGACGATGTGAAGAAGTCGAAAAGTTACGAGGCAGTTAGCTGATTTTCCACTCTTTCAGCTACATCCACAGGGTGTTGTTTGTCATTTGCACATTTGTTGAAGTCAGCACCATGGTTAAAGATTTTCTCCCAATGCAGGCATCAATAAGGAGACCTATTACGCCTGGGGAACAGTCACCGACCTGTTAAAGTACAAAGTGAAAAACTTGTTTTGAAACAAACCAATTCTAGAATATTTCGTGACCCACCTACTGAGATTAAAAGTGTCAAAAGGAACAGACAAGAAAAGTGAAAATGCTGTGCTTTTATTTGATGGAAAGCATGAAAGGAATAGTAGTTTTGAAACCATCTTTCTTATAAAAATGTTTTGCTTTATGCTCCATAGTAGTTTTGAATTCATACATTAACTGGAGGTGTCTTTTTCAAAATGTCATGAATAATTTATGTATAGTTCAATGTGTAATCAAAATGCTCAACTCTATTATACCTCCTGCAGTTTTTTCACTGTATTGAAGAGAGGCTGTGAAATCGCTTTCTGAACTGCATTGCATCCTCTTGTCAGAATATTCCATTATTTCTTCATCCTGTACTTGTCTTCAAAATTCATAAAATACAAGAGGGTGTTAAAGCAAAATGCAGGCTTCTGTATTAACACCATGCTAATAAATTCAGTATCATGGCATAAAATGAAGAGCAGCTCCTGTTTACCTAAGAATCACTCTGTAAATCGCTTCCATTCTGCTAGTAGCTATAGACAAATATGCCTTGCGCATCATTTGAACATCATGACATGCAGACAGCCAAAGCGTCCTCATGCAATCACATCAAACGCCGATGGGTCACTGCAAATCACAAAGCTTTGATGACTGATTCCACTTGTGAAAAATTCCTGCTCAGAGCTTACAGGGCAAGTGAGGAGCCTGGCAAGTGCAAAGGTTTGCTATGGCAGGAATGAAGAGGGGATTTATAACCAGAATCAGAGCTGCGGGAATGAATCAAGGGGTTATCTGGACCTCGCTGATCAGCCAGCCTCAAAAATCACATCTTTTTTTATGGCACAATGAATCCTTCACACCCAGGCTGGGAGAAAAAGCACAGCTCTGCCAAATTTGACAGTCGTTTTGAAAAGAAATGCTAAAGCCTTGGATTGAGAAACATAGACTTTGGTTAATAAGGATTGAAGAGCAATGTGGAAATTGCAGATACCTGCAGCAATACAGAATTGACTCCCTTTAGTTTATGAGTTTGAATGGAATTGGCCAAACCTCAAAGGAATAATGTGAATATATATGATGAAATATATTAACTAAATGCAAAGTTCTAAAGGTGGTTCATTACACTTATTAAACTTAAGACTTAATAAAGCTAAAAAACAAAGCTTTGTCAAGCCGACATTCAAAGTTTGTCTTGTTAGTTACTATTTAATGTTTCTTTTCAATTCTTGTTAACGCAATGTGAACTCAGTTCAAATTTAGAAGCTGGTTTGAAATTTAAAAAGCAATTAAATTCTGAATGTCACACAATCGGTGGCAACAGGATCCCATAATCTTCTCATAACAGACCTTAGTCAGGGTAGACGCCATATTGAATTTAGCATGGATGAAAACGAGCCTGTAAACTCGGGATAGATTTAAAGTCTTTACAATGGCATGCACTTCATAAAGGTCCTAGATCGTGTGATTTTCACAACTCACAACTTTCAAAACTAATGCGGTTTTTGGTCAATGTTTTTCTGAAAGACGTTTTGTCAGCTGATCAATCAATATTTTGTTAAACAACAGAACAATCCATTGAATACACTGTACTTCTATGGTTCATGTCATCTGTAGTGTAATGGAGCTAAAATGAATGTTAATATAACACAAAAAGAAAGGTATGCACATTGCAATGTTTTGTGCAACAGCCATTTTTGGTATTATAATATTTTATTTGGACAAATTAAAACGTTTCAGAGTTTGTGTCACTCTATAACTGCTACAGCCAAATCCAATGATATTCAAGTATACAACAGCAGTCTAGTGCAACAGACAGAACCTCACAACAATTTGATGCGTACATATTGAATCCTGTTGAGGGAATTATAGAGAAATCAGATCAAGATGACAATATGTCAGCTTTGATTAAATCAGCTGCCTGCTATTAACTCGCTCAAAGTGGGTAACGGTCTCCAAAGACAGTTGTTGCAAGATTAGTGAATGTGAAGATGTCACAGAGAGAATACTGATCAAACAAAGACTCCGTGGAATCGAGAGGTCAGAGGAGAATTGAAGGCATGACCTTTGAGGTTGAGATTTGACATTCCAGATTTTGCTCCAAAATGAGATTCAACTGTGTAAAACAAAAACCATGGCTTAGGACAACAGGGTACCTTATTTAAACTCAACATGTAGATGATTATGATGCTCTTTTATAACTGGAAAAACATAGTGGCACAAGGGTGGCCGCTGACTCAAGCAAAGCGGAGGCGATCCATCATATGGAATTCTCCTAAGGCCTGTGGAGAGTTTTGACGTTAGTGGCGAGGCACAGACTAATCCAGACCCAGCAGGTGTGGAGGCGGAGGACAACGACCCTGCGGGTCAGGTCTGCAATAATACTAAAACTGAAATGCATTTGAATTAATACAAGGAATATGAGAGATTTTTACAGTTCATTTACATTTTACAGCTTGCAATGAACACAGCTAACAAACAGTTCTGAAACATTCTCATTTAACACACACTGGAGATGTCCAACAGCATGTCCAAATGTAAAACTACCACCCACTGTGAGTATCATTAGCCTAATGGCAAAAGTCAAAGGTTAAAGGTCAACCCATAAACTTTAGGGTACTGAGACCCTATTTTTCTCAGGTTGCTCCAAAGGGACTATTAGTATAATAACTTTACCACTTTAGTAAAATGCTTCTTGTAAATCATATATAACATTTATCTTTTTTTTTCTCAATTTTACACATTACTAATTTAATTGTCAACAAATCTCATTCGAATATGTACCAGTGGCCACATGTCTGATATGATATTATGTTGCTTCTTGCATGTTTTGCAACACTTTCTAAATGAAATTTCTACTGAGTGGCACTTAAAGCTAGTTCAGTTTCACCTCAAACAGAAGAACATGAATCTGCAAACTTTTGTGTTGATTGTGTTGAAATATAACTTTGAAAATACCTTACTACCAATACTAAACCCTACCCTCAATCTGACCAACAGTGTTAAAATGTCCACCATGTCATTTAAACTCTTTTATCATGACTTGTGTATCAAGTTCAAGTTCAAGTTGAGCTTTATTGTCATTCCGCTACATGTGGGGACATACAGTGGAACGAAATGTCGTGCCTCGCAGGACCACGGTGCTACATAAATACAGACGTACAACAATGAAAAACACTTTAAACCTATAAACCTATAAAAAACAATATGAACCTATACACAACTAACCTACTGACAGACTTTATAAGTATGCTATATATAAATATTTATCCTATAAAAACAAAAATAAATAAATAAAAGATAAAAAATACAAACTATACGAATGCTTCACATAAATACTGTACATGTGCAAAGAGAAACATTTTGAGTCAGCAGCTGGTTGGGGAACAGTGCAGGATGACTTGTAGTACATGAGCATGTAAACATACATATATTGCTGAGTCTTTTGTGGGATTGTGTACACGCAGCAGTGTGTGTAAAGTGTCTAGTGCACATAGAGGAGAGTGTGTTACTACAGGTGGTTTATACAGGCCCACTCACCTGTGTGTAGCACACTTCAAATTGCAAAAAGCATCAGTAGGCGAGGCCGCGGTGTCGAGGTCCGGCTCCAGCAGTAAACAAAGGCCTCGTAGCTTCTCAGTAGCCGCCGGCGAGAGTTGTTGTTTGTACGCGTTGCCAATATCCAAAAGGCTTTGGCGATCATATATGTGTTTTGGATTGATTTCCTTGCGAGTTAGCGGTAATTTTACACTATTTGGAGATGAACAGATGACATTAACTGTCTTTGGGACCCAGAGCAGCCGAAATATGCGTTTGACCGCGCCGCCATCTTGGACCATAATCATGACCAACATGACTCATGACATTGCTTTGCAAGTGCAACATACCAGGTGAGCTACAGAGCAAATTTACTACTTAAGAAAAGCCATACATATGGAGCAATTATGTATTATGTAATGTATTACTTTACAAATCATGCATTATGGTGAGATTTGAGGTCATTTCATAATATTGTGCAAGGTACCACATGAAAATAAGTTTTTATTGATTGATAATCTTCCTCTAATAACTTTTTTGAAAACTTTTTTACTGCAACTAATGCTGCCTTCACATGCTATAGGAATTATCGTAAATACGAGCTTCCTAGTCAGAAATTGGACATGAACAGCATTAGAGAGGCCTTATATGTCCAATTTCCGACTAGGAAACTCATATTTACAATAATTCCGAAACTGGATATGAACAGCATTAGAGGGGCCTTATAATTATGTCTAATTCCGATAGCACATGAAGGCACCTTTAGTATTCAATTCAGCTGGAAATTGTAGTGAGTTGTATGTATTAAGTTTTTATATAGGTATATATTTGAGGGTTTTTTATTTTTGTTGTTGTTGTTCAAATAGTTATTTATATTAAATACTTCTTGCTTTTATTCTTTTAGGTTTCCTTTTTAAATGTAAATGCCTCAAATTAGTTTATTTCCAGGCTTAAATAGGAACTGAAAACTAGAAACTGGTTTTACCCAAGATATTATGTAGAACACTGAACCAGTCATCCAGAAACCGTCAACTGTCTATAGGCACTTGAAGAGCTATTTGCATTTCTGTATCAACAGTGAGGATGATACAAGGCCACAGCAATCAACATGGGAGTCTGCAGACCACAGCTTGGTGCCCATCATTACACAACATTATGATTCAGAGGGGGAGATTCATAAAAATGATTTTATTGTAGCAATCAATGGTGCTGAACCAGGAGAGAACATCTATTCACAGCCACTAGACTGGTGCAGTTTTATATTCCTAGTTTCATGATTTTTTGCATTTTTGCATAAATGCATCAGTTGCCAATAAGTCAAAATTTGGCTGGTTAACATTGCCTCATTAACTGCTTCTTGTAAAAGGCACGAATTCAACATTAATGAATGTTTCTCTATTACTAGCCAATCAAAAGTTGCATTTCATTGCAGTCCAGAGGAACAAGTCACATGGCATTTACAGCACAGGTGATTGGATCAAAAACCCCTGCATGTGATACTTCCCATGTTCAAATACTTCCCATCTCAAAGATGTGGGGAAATTATTGTCAAATGAAACTGACAGTTCTGAATTATCTTTAATTGAATGAAATGCGCTTCTAAATAAATTAACCTTATTAAATTATATTAGCATTCTAGCCTTATGATGAGCATCAAAGCTGTCACATTGATTTTTTTTATCTTCACTTTGTCATAGATTATGCCCACTGCAGAAAATACATTTGCTGACGTGTATCATTGGAGAGAAGCCACTAAGACATGCATTTGGCAGAACATTCATTAGGAGCAAGAATTTGAAACTTCAATGCTATTTAAGTAAAGACCTAATAATTTTGTGCCAACTGCAAGACAGAGCACAGTGGTTTAACATCATTGAAAGTTTCTCTTGATTGCTTCACATTTGCTGAAAGGTAACTGCTTGCATAATGACATTCAACAAATCGAGATCATTTGCATCTGGGTTAGAGTGCTCCATTGCCTTTTCTGACAGGTTCTTATGGAAATATAATCCAAACCTTCACATTAATGCTAATAGCTGCTTCCTATTCGAACAAATAGGACCACTGCAAATGACAAGTATGTCTGCGTACCTCATAGTTAGGTTTGCGATCAAGGTTTTATGCATAATGTCCCCCAAAAATGCATTGTCTGGTGTGTCTCATGTCATGTTCATTGAGAAAGCCCATACCTTATTACAAGAACAACAGTGCCAGGGTGCTGGTGATATTCAATGATGCAACCCCTGCTAGATGTCAGGGAGTGTGCAGCCCTGATTTCATTAATGGTCTCATTTGGTTTATCTAAAATCAATAAACTGCCTCTGTAACATGAAAGAGATGCATCACTGATGGGACGTGGAGACATCAAAGTTTCCCGCCGAGCCAGAAGGTATCCCCATCCTTTTGAAGTTCTTAGAAAATTATGAGCTGTTCTCCACGCAGATGCTTCTCTGTGTCATTCATTTGCAGACATAATGAGGCCCAGTAATTATTTAATGTGGTTAGAATTCAACACAGAAGATCAATGAAGTTGGTTGGTTTCTATTTGGAGACTTTGCGAAAAATGATGGAAGAAATCATATGGTTTAAAAAACCTAAACTTTGTGATTAGCAGCTCTTACTGAATCTTTAATGAGGCAGAAAATGTTGACTTGCAGTTTGGTAGATCACAGCTTGTTGCACTGTTAGATAATCTACTGTATGACAGCATTATCATTACAACTAAAACTATTTAAGATTTTTTAAACTAAAATAAAATGTAAATATTTGATGACAAACTTAAAAGTTCTGAAATGTTGCCTTGGCGCTCAAGCGAAATAAAGTTAAAATGCTATAATTAAAATGAAATCTAAAAATTTAGATTAAAATGATTAATTCAATCAGAGCAAAGTAATCTCTGAGGAAGAGAGTGGTTTAGAACAAAATAACTCTTAAATGCAAAAAATAGAATCATAAAACAACATCATTTGTATTAATGAAACCTGCTGTTAGTGCAACCTACAGGCTCTGCTAATGCACAATATGTGGGAGTCAGATAATTGCAGATTTGCAACTTTGCAAGACCTCTGCAATTACCATAAAGGCAAAACATTGCACAGATTGTACCAGAAGCTTGAATTAAGACGCTGAATCAAATGCTGAATTAAGATTGCTTTCAAATACAAACACAGTGTAAAATTCGTCTATAATAGCTACTTTGTAACTTGTCTATGTGTTCTTGTTTTTGCGGTTTGGTGGAATATTGAAATGTAGATATAATCGGCGAGAGCGATGAATGCCTTCATTCAATAGCCAAGTCTCTCTGTGGGAATGTGTACAGGCTTTTCTCTTAGAGAGGAAATGGATAGCTAATGCGAGCGTCTATAAGCCAGATGTGTCCATGTCATTTATCGTAAAAAGCTGCCAATTACGGCTGCGGGACTCAGGACCGAGACATTAAGTTAAACATGAGCACCAACACTATAACAACACACAAAAGCATCCCTTTATATATTAAGCTTATACCTTCTAATTTTATTTGATTTTTCATTTTAAGTTTGATTTGACTATGAATGATATCGGCTCTGCACATAAACCCCAGATGTGTCATCTGGCATTATCAGATGCAGTTTATCTCGGGGGAGCACCTCTCAAACACACCGTTCATTCAATCAAAAATTGATGCAGTAATGATTTGAAAGGAATTCTAAGCTGCTGAACCACCTGGAGGGATTTCTCTGAAAACAATCAGACATTGTAATAGATCATTTTAATGAATCTGGCTCTGTTGCAGTTTTATCTGTATCTAATAAATTTAACAACGGAAAGGTAGAGGCACAGAGAGAGATTAAATGAAATACTGCCTTGTTGTCAGGCATGAGAATACATCAGAGGGTCAAATAAAAATGAGGTGATATTTGGCTTTGAGACAGGAGCATGTTCCTTTATGAGAATTTCTGATTATGAATACCATATATAAAGAGTGTGAGCTAAATAATATAAACAGCTAACAACATATTCAAAGAACACATCAGAAAGAACATCAAATACATCAAAGAACTAAATTTGGAGAAAAATCTCCAGGTCTTTTAAAGAAAAGGAAGTTCTGACAAATCTGGAAATGAATCTCTTTCAAAAACAATCTACTGCATGTTAAAAAGACATAGACACACATGCATATGCATATATCAGTATTTACTTAATCCGTCGACATTGAACCTTACACAAGTTCCATAATTTGTGCAAAAACAAGGAAAAAATAAGCAATTTCTATTTTATTGTGTATTATTAATGTTAATCTTCTCCAGCTGGGTACTTGCATGTTATAGGTGAGTCTCTGAGGGCATGATGTGTACCGTTTGTATTTATTCCTGAAGGCAGGTGGGACTGCTGAGAATGTATATTGATCTGTAAGTAATTTAAATTCCCCACAAATCCTGTTTCACTGTGTAACGCTGACTTCAGGATTTACTCTCCTGTCAACAGCACAAGGTGGATCTGAAATGAAATGGCCTGTAGAAATACACAATACAGTGATTTGTTACTGTTTTCAAGTAGTTGGTTTTAACCTAAGAATGCATGAACAATCACCTTTAATAAGTGTATAAATTTATGTTTAACCCTCAGAGACCCAATCGTTGATATTAACCATTCATTTTATTGTGTTTCCATTTTTTTAACAAGCTACTGGCCATTTAACACATTCTGAATATTCTGTTTTGAATTCTTTTTCAAAATTAGTTTGGAATATTTGATTTATTGAATAGGCTCTTTAATGTGAATTGCAACAACAAATGGTGTCCACTACTGCCTACAGTTGTATTTTTGTTGCAACAGTTGTAATTTTGCAACATTAGCAAAATTCAAGAAAACAAAAAACAAAAAAAACTGACATTTATGCAATTTTGTACACTTGTTTGCTAAACTCAGTACATGGTTCCTGATAATACGTTGTTAGACAATATAATAACTGTTATAATTGCAAATGAATGTTCTTAAAAACAGGTATTTAATTACCTTAAACGACTCACAATATTATGCATCTCTAAAGGGATAATTCACCACTGGCAAGAGGGGGTTTTATCAAAATTGGATGTCTATGCGGTAGAATTGCAATTTTTTAAATCATTCTATGAGAAAACAGAGAAAAATGGCTGTGGCGATAAAGGTATGAAAATTTAACAACCATAATTCATTGGGCTCAATTCGACTATCCATGAGTGTTGTGGAAGTACGATCTGTAGTAATCACAAAAGCCCTGTTGCTTTCAAAAGTTTTAAATCAAGCAACAGACTTTTGCAACAAATAAACTGTGATATCTTGGCCCATTTAGAAAAATAAAACACATTGTGTATTTACTGACACTGTAACAATACAAAGCTGGTTGAAAAAAATTGGCCAATGTAAAGCCTTGTTTCTGAGGCAAATCTGCTTGGGGCACAAGTGTATGACAGAGAGATTCATATAGAGAACTTGATCACAGATATGACAGAGTTATGCAAGTTTTATCACAAGAGAGCGTCACAGCGAGAGCTTCAGGTCTGGAGGGCTGCGGCTGTTTCCTGAACTGAAAGAGAGTCTTGCAGCGTGAGGGATTATTTCCCCTCCCTTCCATGTCACGGGCATGGAGGCAATGAGCACTGCAATGCAGCAAAACAAATCCAGAGAATCAGTTAAGAATGTATAATAATTGTCATATTCCTGATGAAACAATCCCAGGGACCAAAATTGCAACCTCTGTTTTAGCAGTTCACATCTATAAGCACTACCACCACACGATAAAAGCAATGTTTTTGAATGATTACACAGATATGAAGAATATGAGCTGTAACTGGCCTGATGGGTTATACTGCATATGTTACTAATTTTTAATTAACTAATAGTTGACAAATATCTGACGCTTTTACAGTATATTTCTTGAAAAGCCAATACCCTGGAGAAAGATGTGTTATTAAGTGCATTGTGTTAATGCATAATGGTAATATTTAGGGTCCAAAATTAAGGCACTTGCCAAACACATATTTTTAACGCTAAGGGCCCTAATATGACGATTCCCATGCGAACGGCTCTCTTCCTGAAATATATTGGCAGCTATATAAGATACGAGTTAAGTATTTTACTTTATACTGTGGGGGGAAAAAATAGTATGCATAATATTATAAAAAATACCATCGATCCATCCATTTTCCATACTGCTTATCTTCTGCAGTGGCAGGGGGGCTGGAGCTTATGTGTCTTGAATGAATGGCCAGTCCACCGCAGGGCTCATACACAGACACACACACATACATTCACACCTATGGGCAATTTATAGTGTCCTACAAATATCATGCTGTTCCCAAAACTTAAATAACTGACTTTATATTGTCACTGTACTAAAAGTCAGTGCAAATTAATACAATATTATCTGGAGAATACTATCAGAGTCATTTTAGATTAATGTTAAAAACCTGTTAGATGAATAAACATATTTTACGTTTTACATTTATTAAGGATGCCTGTATATAATTTTATCATCTTTTGCCAGAACTCCATGTGGCGACACATATGTGCAATATTCCTGGCATTAAGCAAACAAAATGAACATATTATGAGCAAAATCTTGACAAATAATCTTATTGCCTGCACTGTTACTAAAATGCAAGAATACAACAGGTAAAAACCTTATAATATAAATACAATAAATAATAATGCAAAATACAGTTCATTATCAGTAAAAAATATTTTTATATTTTTATAGAATCACTCAACATGGGCAGGTCTGAAAAAAAGTTCATTTAAGTTTAATTTAGTTTAGTTATTTATTTATAAAGCATATTTACATTGAATAAAATTGCTGTAAAACAAGAACAAACGAATAGACAAAATACAAAAACAATAGCAATAAAAAAGACAAATAAGATTTCAAATTTTTCCTCAGACTATATTAAGGGGATAGTTTACCCAAAAATAAAAAACTAAACCCATAAGACCTTTGTTCATCCTCAGAACACAAATGAAGATATTTTTGATCAAATCCAAGAGTTTTCTGACCCTGCATAAACAGCAATGCAACTACCATGTTCAAGGCCCAGAAATGTAGTAAGGACATTGTTAAAATAGTCCATGTGACATCAGTGGTTCAACCATTATTTGATGAAGCTACGAGAATACTTTTTGTGTGCAAACAAATATAAAATAACGACTTTATTCAACAATTCTTCTCTTCCGTGTCAGTCTCCCCTGCACTAGAGTATCACGACTATTTTAACAATTCCCTTACTACATTTCTGAGCCTTGAACATGGTAGTTGCATTGCTGTTTATGCAGAGTCAGAAAGCTCTCAGATTTCATCAAAAATATCTTCATTTGTGTTCCAAAGATGAAGGAAGCTGTTTGAAACGACATGAGGGTAAGTAATTAATGACAGAATTTTCATTTTTGGGTGAACTATCCCTTTAAGGGTTAAAAAATTTAAATGGACCTTAAAACTAGATTTTAAAAGCATGATCGACAAAATGCTCTCTATCTTTACCCCTCCACCTTAAGAAGGTAGCACAGCCTCAAATGTAAGACTCATCATTCATATGAACATGCAGACACTTTTAGCATATGTTTGTTTTACCCAGAGTTCTGCGATGTTTCTTTCTAAAGCAGTCGACGCAAACTGAACATTTCTGGCATCAGGAAAAAGCCGGAGCAGGAAAGCATCGGCTTGTTTTGTGACCTCAGTGGGTTGGGGTCAAATCATTGATGCACGCTGCATACTCAGTGCTTTCTGCTCTTTCTTTTTGTATGCCAGCAACCATCTGGGGATGAAGATAAAAACTCAGGTTCATCGTGGTGGGCAGCTCATCAACCTTCAAAATCTTGTAAAAACTCATAAAACGATGAATAGTTTAGCTTGAAGCAAAAATAATATGATACATACAGTTTCAGTTCTAATTACATTCTAGTCAAATGACTCAATTGTGTGTCCTCCTTTCATAAATCAGAGATCTAGGGATCTACTAAAACAGGTTTGCTGGGGTTTGAGCCTTAGAGATTTAGGGGTATATTTGATAAACATAAGATCCAGAGCTGAGATAGTCAAGGATGACTGAGTGGAGTATTAGACCAAATAGCACACGCACACACATGTTAAAATTGTATCAAATTATCTAGTGTGGGATGACTGAAGACCTATTGCTATGGTAACAGACCATGCATCACATTCTCTGAAAGCATTTGCTTACTTCTCTGCACTGTCACACCGGTGCTGTCAGCGAATGAGGGCTGGCCCATGAATATGCATGAGATGCCACCTGTCCACACCGCCAACTAAGCACCATGGCTGCAATATCCTGTGGATGCATCACACTCATAATTAGCATCATCACTCCCCTCGCAACAAACATGACTGACAGAGAGACCAGAACAGAGAAGGGGTTCTTGCTTTGCTTTACCTTTTATTGTGGTAATTAAACGAATTAACTCAAGGAAGATCTAAGAGTGTCTTAGAATACCAAGGAGCTAGGAACGAAATCAGTGTGAATGCTGTTATATGTTGGTACATGATATTATTGGTTAACTGGGGGCCCTGAGGCCCAGCCTCTCCTCTAGCAGGAGACAAATATAAATCTCACAGTTTCAGCAAATAGCTTGTCTGAGTTGAACTCCAACAAAACAATTCTGCTCAGATTAAATCAGAAACCAGAGTGAAAGCACAAGGTGCTCGAACTGGTTTAGTAAACTGTTCACTCAACTTGTTTCATGAGAATAAACTGCTGACATGAATTGCACAAAATGCAAAATGGCAAGTTTTGTATGGTGTGTTGTTGGCTGCCAAGATCACTGAAATTCAAGAGACATTTCAAAGACTAAAACTCTAATTATAAAGCTTGTTGTTGTGATTTTATTTTTTACATTTTAAACATGAATTTATTTATAAATTCATTTGAATTTAATATAAATAAAAATATTAATAAAAAAAATAATATTTACATATATTTAAATGAAATTTAAAACAAATAAAAAATAAATATTAATTGTCCTGCATCAATACTGGTTAACCTTTTATTTTTTATTATTATTATTATTTAGTTTTTTTATTTGGGTGTCTTTTTCTCATTTAGGGTCATGAATATGCCTGCATTGCACAATATTCTAATGTGCTGTGGAAAGTGTTTATGGAATTTATATTATAATGTTTATAATGTTTGCAAGCCAGTTTGACCTGCATGTTTCTTTTTTAAAAGCAGTTGCCCAAAAACAGTTTTATATGAGTGAGTGAGTGAAGTGACATTCAGCCAAGTATGGTGACCCATACTCGGAATTCGTGCTCTGCATTTAACCCATCCAACATGCACACACACAGCAGTGAACACACACACACCGTGAACACACACCCGGAGCAGTATATTTTCTTTTGTCATTTTGGAGCAGTATATTTTCTTTTGTCATTTTCTCATATCATTTAAAGGGTATTTAAATATTTATGGATGTTTTTAACCCATGCATTGTGTTGAAGGCACAACACCATACTCTATTGTTGCTTTTCCACACATCTTTTGTTTAAAAAGTTTTAAAAATGTAATAAAAAGTAAAGTTAATAATATTCAAAGTTTATATATATATATATATATATATATATATATATATATGTGTGTGTGTGTGTGTGTGTGTGTGTGTGTGTGTGTGTGTGTGTGTGTGTGTATACAGTGGGTACGGAAAGTATTCAGACCCCCTTAAATTTTTCACTCTTTGTTATATTGCAGCCATTTGCTAAAATCATTTAAGTTCTTTTTTTTTTCCTCATTAATGTACACACAGCACCCCATATTGACAGAAAAACACAGAATTGTTGACATTTTTGCAGATTTATTAAAAAAGAAAAACTGAAATATCACATGGTCCTAAGTATTCAGACCCTTTGCTGTGACACTCATATTTTTAACTCAGGTGCTGTCCATTTCTTCTGATCATCCTTGAGATGGTTCTACACCTTCATTTGAGTCCAGCTGTGTTTGATTATACTGACTGGACTTGATTAGGAAAGCCACACACCTGTCTATATAAGACCTTACAGCTCACAGTGCATGTCAGAGCAAATGAGAATCATGAGGTCAAAGGAACTGCCTGAAGAGCTCAGAGACAGAATTGTGGCAAGGCACAGATCTGGCCAAGGTTACAAAAACATTTCTGCTGCACTTAAGGTTCCTAAGAGCACAGTGGCATCCATAATCCTTAAATGGATGACGTTTGGGACGACCAGAACCCTTCTTAGAGCTGGCCGTCCAGCCAAACTGAGCTTTCGGGGGAGAAGAGCCTTGGTGAGAGAGGTAAAGAAGACCCCAAAGATCACTGTGGCTGAGCTCCAGAGATGCAGTCGGGAGAGGGGAGAAAGTTGTAGAAAGTCAAACATCACTGCAGCCCTCCACCAGTCGGGGCTTTATGGCAGAGTGGCCCGACGGAAGCCTCTCCTCAGTGCAAGACACAAAAAAACACCTGAAGGACCACAAGATGGTGAGAAATAAGATTCTCTGGTCTGATGAGACCAAGATAGAACTTTTTGGCCTTAATTCTAAGCGGTATGTGTGGAGAAAACCAGGCACTGCTCATCACCTGTCCAATACAGTCCCAACAGTGAAGCATGGTGGTGGCAGCATCATGCTGTGGGGGTGTTTTTCAGCTGCAGGGACAGAACGACTGGTTGCAATCAAGGGAAAGATGAATGCGGCCAAGTACAGGGATATCCTGGACGAAAACCTTCTCCAGAGTGCTCAGGACCTCAGACTGGGCCGAAGGTTTACCTTCCAACAAGACAATGACCCCAAGCACACAGCTAAAATAACGAAGGAGTGGCTTCACAACAACTCCGTGACTGTTCTTGAATGGCCCAGCCAGAGCCTTGACTTAAACCCAATTGAGCATCTCTGGAGAGACCTAAAAATGGCTGTCCACCAACGTTTACCATCCAACCTGACAGAACTGGAGAGGATCTGCAAGGAGGAATGGCAGAGGATCCCCAAATCCAGGTGTGAAAAACGTGTTGCATCTTTCCCAAAAAGACTCATGGCTGTATTAGATCAAAAGGGTGCTTCTACTAAATACTGAGCAAAGGGTCTGAATACTTAGGACCATGTGATATTTCAGTTTTTCTTTTCTAATAAATCTGCAAAAATGTCAACAATTCTGTGTTTTTCTGTCAATATGGGGTGCTGTGTGTACATTAATGAGGAAAAAAGATGAACTTAAATGATTTTAGCAAATGGCTGCAATATAACAAAGAGTGAAAAATTTAAGGGGGTCTGAATACTTTCCGTACCCACTGTATATACTCACTGTAAAACAAAAAAGTTGAGCCAACTTAAAATTTTTAGGCAACCAGCTTCAGCAAATTTGAGTTCTCTCAACTTATTTTTGTAGTTTCAGTTTTCAAGTTTTTGTTGTATAAACTTAAAACAAGTTGAGAACTCAAAAATGTTTTTTTACATATATATATATATATATATAATATTCACAATTTGTTATATACAGTTAATTTGTTGATTGATTTTTTTGTAATGTGTGTGAAGTATTTTATGTTAAAAGTCCACTGTTTTTACCTGATTTATTTTTGTTTCTCATGGTGTGATTTAATTGGATAAATGTATTGAATCCAATCAATCTGATCAATCCATTAAAACTTGAACGTGATTCAATGGTCTAGATGTCTAGATGTGGAGCTAGTGCTTGAGAAGAATGTGTACTACACAAATGTTCTTACCCTTTCTGGTGATGAGTGACAGCTGTGAGACACACACACACATACACACAAGGGGAAACACCCCCAGTCAATCTTCAGCTTCACAGCCCTAGAGGATATGCATCATCATGCAGAGCATTAAACCTTCATTAAACTTTTAGCTCATTCCTATCTCAGAGTCATGCTGTGACAGATTGGGCGAGATGAGTGTCCAGTAAGAGACGTTCTCTAACACTCACTGATTTCAAGTGTCTTTTTACACAATGCCAATCAATTTGTGAGCAGAAGCCTAGTCTAAGATTGCTCAGTCTTCATAGAAGAGAACTTTACTTTAAATTTTATAGATACTCAAAGTATCATTGTGGTTCCTCTGGGGGCACAACCTTCTGGAGAACCTCTAAATAGAGAAAAATCCTATTGTGCAGGAATGAATGGATACATTTTAATATTATGCTTTAATGTGTCTCTTATGCTCACCAAGACTGCATTTATTTGATCAAATATGCAGTAAAAACATTTTTGAATCTTATTACAATTTAAGATACCCTTACAATTGATTCTTGTGATTGCAGAGCTGAATTTTCTCCAGCCATTACTCCAGACTTTAATGTCACATGATCCTTCAGAAATCATTTTAATATGTTGATTTGGAGCTTAAGAAACTTTCTTACTATCAGTGTTAAAACGGTTGTGCTGCTTAATATTTTTGTGGAAACTGTGATGCTTTTTTCAGAATTTTTTGATCAATATAAAGTTCAAAAGAAAATAATTTATTCACAACAAAAATACAAATACTGCTGCTGAAACTTCCGCTTTGCCATCACAGGAATAAATAAAATTGTGAAATATATTCAAATAGAAAACAGTTCTTTTAAATTGTATAAATATAAATGTTTTAACTATATTTAAACAATTAAATTCAGACTTAAAAAACATTACCAAATCTTACAGATCCCTTATTTTTGAGCAGTAGTGTATATAATTAAGAGATTTATTAAATTATGTTTGGAATTCATTTCTAGTTCCTTTAGTTCAGCTGGCTCTAGTGTTATAGCCACCAATAGTGTTTTTTTAACGCAGAATGGTGGCAAAAGGCCATAAAAAATCGTAATGATTCCAAACCTTTCAATGGCAGTGTATATTATATTTATACAATAATAAGACTTTCTTTTGAGGCTATACTAGAGGAAATCCTGACAGCTTTTAGAGCATTTGCAGTAACTTATGGGCCCCATTTTGTAAGCTCCTCAGAGAACTGACCTTTTCGACAAGACGCCTAATTTTTCTCCAGAGTGTTTCAACCTCAAACGGTGCCTAAAGTCGCTTTTTATTTTTGCAGTGTAGGACCAAATGTGCCCTGTCAGCATTGAGCCAGTGTGCCATTTTTATCTCATTGCAATTTTTTTGTGGACCTCCGAATCAAAATAAGAGTTCTTCAATTCAACTTATTTCAAAGGCAGCTACAAAAGGGAAAAAGATTATTAATCAGTCCAGAATTCATAAGAAATTAATAACACAACAGATCTGAGTTGACAAGTGTGATAAAACTCTCCATAAAAAGATAGCTTGTGCTATCATTTAAACTCTAAGAGTGGCTGATTCAGTCGTACAAGCAGCATAAAGGCAATCTGCTCCATCTCTCATGGTCTGTCAAAACCCTTGTTTCATTATTAAACATGCAGATTCTTTCCCTACAGTCAGAGTCGGAGAAATCAAGAGTAGCCTATTTCACGCTTTCAGCAGAGCCCTTTAAAGAACATCACATATATCTGCCCACTCTTAAAAGAGCTGAAAAGTGCATAAGCACTCTGGTCTGGTGAGATTTTTCAGATGTAAACTACATTACAAAACATTCATGGTTTCCATTCTCCACTGAAAAAAACATGAATAATTTGCATTTCTCTCGCCCTATAAATGCTAACAGCAGATGGCTGTTCTGATGGCATTAAAATCTGTCCACTCATTGCCCATTCTGTGGCATTTACCAAGCAATCGCAATTGCAGTCAGCCCACAACCAACAGCCTTGCACTAAACATGACGTATGTGGAGTCTTCCACAAGGACAAACCAGGGGCAATCCCTTATATGCTCCACTGTAGCCATGGCAACAAAACCCTTGCAGTTACGTATGGTAATTTCAAATGCCAGGAGAGGCTGTCAAATGGCGTTCACACCAGCGACTATGCGGGATGATTAGAAATATGTTTGGATGGCTCCCACAACACAACGCTACTCTCTGAGGATATTTTGTGAGGCTGGTGTCAATAGGAAGGTTAATGCTTTCATTAAACATATGAAGTTCACAGACTGAAGTTTACACATTATACCTCAATAAGGTCACATAAATGCATCCTTAAAATATACCTATTTCAACCACAAACGCAGAAGTTTCCTAAACTCTAAATGGATACACACAGAGTCTCGTCCCCAACTCATGGGATTCTCAAGCAACCAGAGTGATGTTTTGATATTGTCACATATATATTAAGCTGGGAAATAGTATGTTAACAGCAAACATCTGCTTTAAGTGATGTTATTTACTTTAGCTCTCTGAAAAACACTGCCAGTCAGAAAGCATTAAAGTATTATGTAATACATCACTGCATTGCAGCATATGGCATTTCAATTGTGTTATTTACATGAAGTCTCTGCAATTGCATGAATAATTCTGGAAGCTGCGGGAATATTCAATATTTCACCAAGGATCTGAGCTTTAAAGAGTACACTTCAATGAAGCAATGCACTCTGTTACTCTGTTGAAAAGGACTTAACCAGCACAAATCAATCACTTGGAACAACAGAAATATGACCTTCTCTTTGAAATAAAGTGCTGCAACTTGATTCTGGCTCAAGTGGAATAAAGTACTCCTCAACATTTATCTCCATCAGAATCGCAACACAAATAGACATACAAATGCACTTCAGGTAGAAATGTTCCAATCCATCCTTAGGTCTTTAAGTACATCACAGTACATAACATTTACAGCTAAAAATCTTTGAATAAAACTAATTTATAAATGATTATTTAAATTAAACTAAATATATATATAAATAAAATGATTAATTAAACATAATGCTTAAAAATGCCAATGGGGAAACAAAAATTGAACATATGTTCTCTAAAAGACTATACCCATTTGTGTCTCTGTATTAAAAAGCAACATCAAATATATTTAGTTATTTGTAGTTATTTTTCCACGTGATAACTACAGAACAGTTTCCATCCTTCACATAAAGACGATCTGGAATGCATCATGGCATTTTAATAGTACAGCTATTGTGTGAAAGTTGACTGGGTTCAATTCACTTGGCAATATCGGCCACGTGCTATTTCTGAGTCACAGCCAAATGGTATTGGGGAAGAGCTCTATTAATGTCTATGCAAAGCGCACTCTATTCAATTCCACAGCTGTGCGGCCCTGGTCCTGGTCATTATTATGGGATGACAATACCCTCTGAGCACCATTGCAGGTTCTACAATAATTTTCATTTTACATTTGGCTAGCTGCGATTTGTTTTTTTCTTCCTCTTTGTCTAACAGCTTTCACTGCTGAGGATGTGCAAATGAAAGCACGTACGTTCTCTTTGAATCATCTGCGAGTAATCTTCGGTATGGGAAAGCCCACTAAAATGAAGCAGCTATGTGTGAGATTGAATGTTAATTAAAGGAATAGTTCACCCAAAAATAAATATTGTACTATAGGCCAGTGATATTTATGCTCATACTCTGTGATTTCATTAGACTGCTAGTCTGTTAGTCTCTTATTTCTGTCATTTCTGCTCTGGCAATTCATGAAGCACTGAACTTTTAAAGGTGCCATGTTAAAAAAAAAGAAAAACGCTCAGCTACACGTCGAGCACTTAAGGGCAGAGGAGGTTAACGTGAACCTCTCTGCTCTCGCTCTCCTTGTGTGACCTCACGTGTTGATGCAGTATATCTGTGGTCTGAGAGGGCAGGTGTACTGTGAAAAAAGAATGTTTTATTGGCTCGCATGTCGTCAAACTACTTTCAAGTCAACACTTACAGAGGAAAATGTGCAAAAATTGTAATGCAACACTTTATGGTTCTAATATGCACCTTGGGTAAAGAATGTACAAAGGAACATCTCAGAGAGCACTGCCCCAGAGACAAGATAGAGGTACAATTTTTGCTATTTGTTTCTAACAGTGAGCCATTATACAACTTGTATAAAAAGGAATAAATACATGTATAAATGAACAGACAGACAGACAGATAGACAGATATAAACTTTTCCTTTAACTGAAAGACTTCAATTACTATAGCCCCAACACTGAGTGTTACAGTTTCTCCTATTCATATGTTCTACAAGTGGACCGTCTGATCCTACATATAATGCCTCTGATGTCAACTTCAGTCCTACAGTTACTGCCTTTTGAGAACTCTACGTACCAACAAAACTAACTGAAATTTATTATATGATCTTTAGATTTACATTTTTCCCTTTTGATAGATTGGGGGTCAAAAAGAGCAAAAGGCTGATCAAAGAAAAGATGAGCAGGAACTTTTAATGAGACTGGATTTTATATAATTTAACAAGATAGAGTACAAATAATGAGCACCACAAGATAAATTGTCTACTCACACACACAAACATCCAATGCATCTTGAATAGAAATAGCCCCACATTTTTTGTGGTTCTCACATATTTTATGATTAAAGGGGACATCAGATACCCTTTTTCCAAAAGCTGGTATGATTCTTTAGGGTCTTCGTGAAATGTCTGCAACATACCTTGGTTAAAATTTACCTTGTCAAAAACAGCTCACAGCGACTCGTTTTGGTGCATGTCTCTTTATATGCTGATGAGCTACTGCTTAACCCATCCCCCTCTTCTGTTTTTTGTGTATTTGGTGGCACATAACCATCTAGAAAAAAAAACTAGGCTAATCAGGTTCTCAGTGGCTCTGATGATGGGAGAAAATTAAGAATCTTATGTTCACTTTTACATCCAACTACAAAACACCTACATTGCTTACGAGACATAGGCTGCTTTCCAGTCCATTTATATGTCCTTCACTTAGATCACTTAGAATCCGCTATGGAGTTAGTTTATTGTTTAGATTTTTTCCCTTACAAATTTGTTTGGTGCAGCATTCTATATGTATACAGCAGAGGTCGTGTTAACCGAAAATTTTCCGTCATTGATGGAATTCTTGTAGTGGTGACGGAAAAATCTGAAGCCTGTCCATCACTTTGATAGATTACACTGAGGGTGAGCTATTGTAATTTATAACTGTAATACCCACCCCTGTCCAGTTGGTGGCGAGTGCGCTCCAGTGAGTCACCAGAGCATGGGACCATCAGCTCCAGAAGAAAAATAAAACTGTCAAGAGTCTTTTGCTATGTGTTTGATTACGCACAGGCGAGATCCACTAGTAAAGCGAAGGAGATGATCAGTTCACATGCGCTGCCACTTCGCTTGATCTGAGGTGTCTACAGCGATCTATCACGCCATATTAAACAGTGCCAAAACAGTATTTATTGCTTGAATTTCCTAATAAAATGGACAGAATTTGAAATCTGAGACTGTTTCATATGATAATTAACACTGCACAAAGCTTAGCCTATTACGATTTATTGGACGGGAGGCACACTATATGTAGTGGCCATTCATCAACAGAAAACAGAATCAACTGGGATTTAAGAATTGACATTGGATCATAAACATGTGAATCTATTAAAATCGAGAATCTTTTTTTTGTTGTTTTACCCAGCCCAAGCATATTTTGTTGTTTTTAGTGGCCTCCGCTGTCACTGCGGTGTTGAACATGAAAAGTGAGGCACAGTCTCTGCTCATCTGTTCTCATCAACATATCGAAGTGGAACACACTTCAAAAGAGGAGATTCGCCCAAGGGAAAGTGCTTAGGGAAGTCGCTACTGCTGCTCGAGTGTAGAGAAAATGACGGCCAGCGTATGACAAGCGAAAATATTCTAATAAACGGGGCAGCAGTCTTGAGCAGGGCCTGAGCAGTGTGAGGTCATACTGCTCAGAAAATCAAAACGGTTTGATAACTGAGACTTTTTAGGTTTTTTGGAGATTAGAAAAAGGAGTGAATGGATTTTTATCATTGTAGGATGGTTGTGTCCACACACTGCTAAGACACAACTTGGAAAAAAAGTGAATTTTGCATCCAATGTCCCCTTTAAGGAAATCAAGCTTTTCATTGGTCCAGGTCCATACAGTAGTCTACATTGATCTGGAGCAGTGGGGGGTGGGGGCTTTCATTGGATGGGTCTGCCATTGAATATATATATCAGTATGCAGCTCAACTGCCCACAAATCAGTCACCAGGCAAATAAAGTTAAACCAGAGAGCATGCAATGTCTTCTGGTGGGTGTTACTGGTGAATTGATGGCTGATCTCTGTCTACTTATAGGACTGAAACAGTAATGGTTTTTGTGTCGGCATGTTTCAACATGTTTCTCATCATTCTAAAATATGTCTACTTTTTAGAATTTTAGAACAAGAGCAGGGTTATTCTTATTTGTCTACAATGAATTTTGATGAGGGATGGATATGGCATGCCTGTTTAGTGACCCATTGGCAAGCAAAGCTGTTTGCAAAAGCACAACCTAAATTGCCTATAAAAATTATATCGGAAAAGTATGCCTTGATTACGAGGTGTGTAGCATTCGTTCTGTTGTTTAAATGACAGCGATTGTTACTAAAATAAATAAATAAATAAACATGATCAGAAGTTGTACCATCCAAATCCAAATTGTTCATTAATAACTTTTTTGACAACAACTGAAAACTCATCTCTTTCGGCAGTACTTGACTTCATCCTAAACTCAAAAAACAAAAAAAACAAAAAAACCACTTTCCCTCTCTTTCTCTCCCTCCCTTACTAGCTTGTACTTATTTGAACAATGACTGAGACTTGGTGTTACGAGCACTTCCTCTGATTGCCTCTTCAAGATGAATCGCTTTTTGTATTCCCCAATTGTAAGTCGCTTTGGATAAAAGCGTCTGCCAAATGACTAAATGTAAATGTAAAATGTAAATGTTTGTAATTGTAGTTTAATTTCATCGTCCAAATCCCTGACAGGGTTTGATAAGCTCCACCATGACAGAGAAAGTCTACGAAATAGTTTAGAAATAAACATAAAATAAACCCAATGGCATTTTCAAAGTATTTTCAGTAATAATTTACAGCAGGATTAAATTCATTAACATTAGTTACTGCATTAGGTACCATGAATACCAATGAATAATAATAATAATAATAAAACATGCTCTTTTACAAAATGTATTAATCTTTTGACACTAATATATTTTTAATAAGTTACATGACGAATAGTATTTTATTTCTTTTAAATACCAAAGGTTGTAAAAAGAAAAACTTGTTCAGTTTACCTAATGCATACTGAAAAAAGTCACCCTTATTATAAAGTGTTAATGCATTTTCAAAAGCAATGCATTTATTAACTCTATAGCAACAGAGCAATATTCATTTCTTTACCATGGATACTGCTGTTTTGTTTCAAGTAAACATAAAGACTACTTTAAAAAAACTATATATAGCTATATATAGCGTTTGTGGGAAACCCATAGCGATTGTATTATTTTCAGGCTGTTCACTGGTAGCCACTAAAAGCACTGACTATACGGCTCATTAAATAAGATTCTATGGAGCCGCTGAATGACTGAAATGGAGACGGCCGCAGTGGCAGGGCAGTTTTTCCAGATCCTGCACTTGGAGATATTTTGGGATCATGATGAGCTATTGATTGCTGGCAGGGTGAAAGCTGATTGGTTGATGGGCTGGACACTCATTGATCTATGGGTCTTGTTTGGGTGCTTGAGTTATGGGCTTCGGAAGTTCCTGGGGCTCTGGGTTTTTCACACAGATGGAGACCCCCTTTAAATGAGTACATGCTCCATAAATTTTGAAATCATTCTTTTTTTGGAAGAGTAATGGAATAAAGATAATGAAAATGGAAAATTGGTTGACTGAACAGAATTACATTTAGATAAAATACAGGAACATAAATTCAAAGTCCATAAAGTACCGCAGTGCGTTTCTACTTAAAACAGCAACAAAGCAAAAGCAAATGAAAGAACAAATCAGTTTTCTGGTATTTTAAGTAATGGCGGACACCTCTGTGAATTTTAGCATTAACAGTGCAGACTCACTCCAAGCCTGAATGTTGGATAAAAAGGCCCAGATGGCTAAGCCCTCACTCTGTGGAGGCCAGGGGCCAATCATCCAGCGTTTGTCAGGGTCAAAGAAAGAGACTGTGCCCATGACAACAGCCAGGGTCAGCGTCTCCCCCTCTCCTCCCTTATTGCTCTCTGACATTCTCTGAATTATTTGGGCAGGATGCTCATGGCAAAACAAGTTACGGCCTTAGTCTGCAGACACAAAACATCCAGCAAACAATAATTTGAGGGTCATCTCAGGATACTTTGCTATTTATAGAGATTACTCAATTTCCCGGAGCCATATTCCTGATTTCTATATGTCCATCATGTTGATAAGAGTCCAATACCATGTTTAGACTTCTAAACCAGATGTTTTTTCTTCTTTTAACCATGTAACCTGTGTGTCTATAACATCTTAGAACCTAACTGATGGAGCCTTTGCACAAATATGTTTTTTTGAGGACAAAGTAATGGAGAAAGGTTTTGCAATGGATTTATATAGTTCTATTGGCATCATTTATGGGCAGCAGAGAGAGTCTAATAGCATTGCAAATTATATAAATTTACTTATGTATAAAGTTAAACATAAAATATGTAGTAAAATATGTAAAAACCTGGAAACTTCACCTATAAATAATGTAGCTATAAAATCTACAATGGCAGTGTCAAAAATGTCAGGGCTTAAATAGCTCACACTGCGAGATTTAAAATGTGAGGTCGTGCCATTTTCTTGATTACAGTGAGGAAATGCAGCTTTTATTCTACTATCCAGAGCATGAGAGCATATAACCCTGGCTCCGGTATCAATACAGCAAGCTTTCTCATTTAGGATTGATTTTAAAATCCTTTTTTTAGTTTAGTACCTTAGGACATGTCAGTGTGTCACAGTAATTGCCTTCCTAGATGCACCTTTAGATCTTAAAATGAAAGACTACAAAATGTTCAAAAAAGAAAGTATGAGGAAGCTTTTATGTTTTATGGAAAATTTCACTGTATTAGAAGTATCCTATTCATCCATTGTGTTTGGAGTTCATTTGGCTTTTAATATCATTTATTAAGGGATCTTTCTTATTGTTTTGTTATTACTGATAATTGCTATGATGTTCATAACTGCTGCTTTATTCAAATGAAATCTATACTCATTTTCATTTCAATTAAGCATTTTGGGTTGCTCGCAATGCATAAAATGTGCTTTTTAAAACAAGTTTCTTGTTCTAATCAATCTTCTGAGAGCTTTTCTTGCTTGGTAAGATATGTGAGAAGACCTCATTACATAAAATCAAGCTTTCCAATTATACATGGCAAGAAAAAAAAAAAGACTAATTTCTTTTGGAGATGAATATTCAATCAAACCACTAGTATTAATTGGTACTTCTCCTGTGTATTTATTCATCATGATTTCTTCAAGTTCTTCTTTTTCTACTAAAACCTCAAAATACACTTTGAAAAATGAAAATGTACTTTTTAAAACTAATACTGTATCGGGACATCAACCACAAAACTCCGGACACAGACGATATCTCAAAAAACGTTAAAGGATACAGTATAATTATGACCTTCGACTGCTATTACAGAAACCAAACACACACAGTACATGTGGTTTAAAAGCTCAAGTGTTTTTCTCACAGATTGGAAAATCTACAAAAGAAGAAAAACTCTACCCCTGACCTTGCCCTTGTTCAATAATGCACGCGAACACAACATCAGTACAACAGTAATCCGTTCACTGAGACCTCAAGGTCCTGCTCCTGACTGAGAGGATTTGTAAGTTGGAGCCTCCACTCTGCTCAGAGAGTTGCTCAGGGAGACGATTAGTATTCCCAAAGAGAAAGAGAAGCACAATGAACCCACTGCAGGGCGATGAGGATAATTACAGCACAAAGAGAAACAGCTTTAAAAATATTGACCACAATCTATCCGGTATAATTTCACTGTCCTGTTTGACTAATGGTTTAAAGCAGATGCCTTACAGTTTAATAATTTCATAATTTTTTTAAAAGTTGGGTAGAATGTTATATTCTGTGAAATATTGTCTACAATTGAATATTGTATTTACTGTCAAATCAAAGCATGCTAGGTCCTGTTCTGCAAAAATAACCATATCACAAAAGATTACAGCATAAATCGTTTTTCATTTGAAGTCACCCTTCTTGTGATCAGTGTTCACTTTGTCTGGGAACTTGGACCTTATTTACTTTTAATTCAATTACTTTCCTCCCGGCCGCTATAATGTTGTTACAGAACCCAATTGATTGCACTGTGTTACATGGGAAAAAATAATCTAATCGTAGTGACTGATTCTAGTCTGATCATAACCTGCATTCAAAACATTATTTCTGTTATTACAGAACAAAAATAATCTAATCTTTATAAACACTTATTGTGAGCCTGGTGGTTGTTGTCAACCATACATAACACTCGGCAAAGGTGATTAAAATTGTAGCCGTTTCAAAACAGAACTTAAAGTAAGTTTCTGAACAGATTTAAGTAAATTTTTTAAAAATGCACTTTATAACAAAGTAAAATTCAAAGTATTACTTTTCAAGTACATTTTAAATAATCTTTTGCCATGCTTTAAAGAAGTATACATATGTTTGTGTGTTGAGTAACACATTAAAGCACTAGTAAAGTAGTTCATTCATTTTTAAAGTTAATATATTTTTAAATGTAATACATTTTATCATGTGTAATAAATCGAAATGACAGAGTATGTTTTAGTTTACCATGAAATTATATAAAAAGATGAACTTATTAAGGTATTATTGCTCTTTTGTTGGTTTGATTGCTTCTACTGTCTTCATAAGTTGCTTTGGATAAAAGCATCTGCTAAATGCAAATGTAAACTTAAGTCTACTTAAGTGGATCAAAAAAGCACTCCAAAATTCGCTATAACTGCATTTAATTAAACTACAATACTTTTTTATTTAATTGCAATTAATGCATAACTTTTTCACGGGTTTCATGAGCATTTTGTGGACAGCTCAACACAATTTAAATGAAGTTTAGCTGACAAAACTAACAAATAAAGGACAAAATATGATCAACAGTGCATGGCTGGAGGACTGAGCTGTAGAATTGATGCTTGTCCGTGACTATGGTACATTAGTCAGAATTAAGCTCTTTCAAATACTCTGTGGGCAATCTCAGCTGGGCCTGGTTCATGGTTGTCCATTAATGAGACAGCCTAATACTTCAAACAGAATTAATGCAGAATTCTCTGGCAAGGGAAACGCATAGACTGCTCAGATTATATTTATGTGACATTCTTTATGCACACAGCCTTTTAGACCATACCAAATCAAACCAAAATGGAAAGCCAAGGTGCTTGCACTCGATCTTAATCAGGAATCTGGATTGGCATAGGGTTTAGTCATGTGACGCATATTGTACCCACATATATCTGGTTTTGCCGGCATTGTGGTGCCTGCTATTCACTTTAATAATGTTTTAATAATCAACTTTTGGAAAACATAACTTAATAGAAGCATAACTTCTCTTAATATAATGGTTTGACTAGTTCTATAAAAATTTCAGATACAGTAATTAGCCATAAAAGACAAAAATTGGATGACAAAAAATCCTATCTACATGTCCTACTGAATAATTGCTTTCTTCTGTGAAACCACAAAAAAAAAAAAAAGATATTGGAAAATGTCTTACAGTACTTTGTTCATATAATGAAAGCCAGTGGGGTCCAATGTTGTTTAGACCCCAACGGTTTTCAAAAAAGTTTTCAAATGACAACTATTACTTTAACTCTCAAAAAAATGACTTGAGACTTGACTGGAACTTCACATCTAAGAATCATAAACAGCTCATTTGATTCAATTGGACATTCTGCCATTTAATTTTGTGATTAATCAGCAGTATGAGCCCTCATGGGTCTGTTACAAACAGCAATCTTAATTTCCATATGTCAGGTTTGAAGATACAAACATGTTGTCGTAAAAAATCACCTGCTTTTGAACATTTAGCGCTCAGTCTGTCTGACTCAACAGGATCCGTGCGATAACATCTATTATCAGTGTTGCTGAGAAAGCAGCAAAAATGCTCCAGGTTGGGCCTGCCCTTGTCTGTTCTGCTGTTCAGTTCATTAAAACCCTGACAACCTGGCAGTTCCCACTCTCCCATCAGGTATCAGCGAACCAAGCCAGGGCCATGCTGAGAACAACAAAACACAACACCAACGAATGCCCGCTCGTACACACAACCGTATGAGGACAGCGCCCATGCCATCTGTTTGCAAAAGAATTAGAGCCTCCATAGCTCAAAACCACACTCAAGAGTATTTTAATACATACTCATTATGCTGGCTACCTGTCTGGCATAGATTGGGGTGGCAGAAAGGTGTAGAAGTTCATGCCACACGCTGTTCGGTTTTATGACCATTAAAACTCCCTGAGCAATAAATAAATAAACATACACCTACATGCACACATAACACTAAGGCTACATTCACATTAAAATGAAAAAAAAAAAAAAAAGTTTTGCTATTTGGTCCAAGGTCGAAGACACTCTTCCAAGTAACAAAATATTTATGTGTTGTAGTGAAAACTGAGCTTTTCGAAAACAGTGACGCATGTTTAGTCATGTGACGCATATTGTTCCCACATATATCTGGTTTTGCCGGCATTGTGGTGCCTGCTATTCACTTTAATAATGTTTTAATAATCAACTTTTGGAAAACATTTAATAGATAGTGACTGAAAGAGCTTTTTGAAGTGATATTGACATTTTTCACAAATATGCAGATTCATGTGGATGTAACACATCAACAAGTACAGAAAAGTAGCACGGTATTTTTTCAAGAACATTGAAGTACAATGTAATGGTACATGAACATAGTCATCATACAGTGGTACTGTATTAAAGTATTGCTATCTGATATCATCGCTATACCACTTTGGTAATGGAAAAATAAAAGCACAATGCAAAAATTAACTAAACCCCAACTATCTCTAAAATAAATCACAGTGGTTTCCTTGCTTGGACACCAGAGGTCAAGAAGCTTTCAATAGATATCAGCAGATATTGCTCCAGTCAGCCAGAAGTGGATTGTGTAAACACCCAGAAGCCAGTAGAGGCTATTCCTGTATTACTGTCAACAATATAAAGAGACTTAAGGCAAAGCACCCAACTTTTTATTGCCAAGTGCACATGGGAGCCTGAATTCCCACTGTTGCACAATTCATCTAACAGCTTGCTTGCTGTATTGTGCCCACAGGTTTGATATTAATGTTTAATCTGTAAACAGAGACAAAAAAATGTTTGCAGAGGGTTATGCAAGGTACTGTTGATCTCAGTTAATTAATAAGAGGTTAATATTATATTGGCATTGCATGATGATCATACCAGTGAATCAAAGTTGATGTTAATTAATTCTGTAATAATGGATCAAACATTACTCATCGCTGTCTCAACATATATCAATTATCCACTGTTGGTGTCTAAGTGTAGAGGCATATATTGGATATCCTTATGTCAATTTATCTGGCTTGTCTTTCTAAATAATAAAAGCGAATAAAAACTTTGAATTCTCGAAAATTATTATGAAAATTCAGTTCTGCGTATCATACCATCACCAACCCACTCGAGTAATAGTTGCATAGTGTGAACAATCAATAGAGCACAACAGTGACCACCCACTTTTTCACACTAGCCATAAAAAGGAAGAAAATGAAAAACTGTGTATGTAAATTGGCTTATGAAGGACATTATAACATATAGGACTGGAATACACAACAGGACTTAAGATTTTTTAAAAACAGAAATTTATTAGCCATCATGCACTTACAGACTTTGTTTATTTATGGTATTTATATATTTTATTTATATGTTGTTATATTGCATTTATATGCTATTTTATTTATATTGTTTGCCATCGAACACTAATCGACTAAGGATCACATACTACCAGACTTTCAGGTCATTCTGAACACAACAAACTAATGCAAAAAAAAATGCCTGACATGAAAACATGTTCTAATATGTTCAAAATATCTAAAATGTTTGATATCATGCAACTGGATGAAATCATAGTCTGAAGCTAATATATACTACTTGCTTTTCTGTGAAATCTGTCAAATCAGACTGACTGGCTCTGACTTTCAGCAGCTAGTCTGGACTCCTCCAAACTGTGGGGCCAAACTTGTGCAAAAGTCGTGTGTAATGTTTTCCAGCTTTCAGACACGCGTTCTCTTTCTACAACCCATTTGCACTGGCGTAACCATGGTGACCAAGCAATATATTTACCACTCTGCCTCTGTTTTCAAGCTCATCATCTTCCGCCAGCGATGAAAATCCTTCCTAGTGTTCACTCTCGTCTTTTCCTCCAACTTTATGTTGTCTTTAAGAAGTTTGGCTGCTTTTAACAGATAAGAAATCACAAACATTTCACACACTCCAAACTCACGTACACTGCTCCAAGTTCACGTACCATTCTCTCAACAGGCTTCCCATACATGGACTGAGAATGTATAAAATGATTGACAAGCAAAATTAAATAAAATATGTTTTATTTAATCAGTGCCTCTGATTAAATAAAATATAACCCATTATCTTATTTTATACAGATACTATTATATATTTACATTTACATTTATCTGACGCTTTTATCCAAAGCGACTTACAATTGCTATATATGTCAGAGGTCGCACGCCTCTGGAGCAACTAGGGGGTTAAGTGTCTTGCTCAGGGACACATCGGTGTCTCACAGTGGATTCGAACCCAGATCTCTCACACCAAAGGCATGTGTCTTATCCACTGCGCCATCACCACCCCTATATATATCATGAGAACTCTCGGAATGAGTTTTACCAGCATTTATTAGTATGCATGGAATGTACATAGGCTTGGTCTTGGCCGACTAGATCTGCTGCTGCTGCTGAAGGAGTAAGGATACCTCTGAAATGCACATGAAACAGTGACTTGAATTCAGTCTGCTGCAAGGAAAACAGGGAGAACCCCCGAACAGATCTAAGCAGGTGGTGCTGGGGAAGGTGGAGCATTAGCGAAATCCCATGGCGCGCTGCAATGAACTAATTCGATACAGTCAGGAATGCATCGTCCATCAGTCTATGGTCTATCTTGAAAGGTTTCTACTTTCTTATTTAAAAGAGTTTCTCTCTGTTGGGTTTTATGGTTCTGCTGAGGTTGACCTGGCGAAAGGATCATGCTTAATGCCCCTTGATGTTCCTGGGTTCCTTATGTCCACAGGCGCAGGAGCTACACAGGCAAGTAAAATGAGAATAGACAGAATAGAGGGAGGGGACGAGGAGTGGGGAGGGAGAGAGTTACTGTCAGGAGAGTAAAAAGGGGAGCTGCAAGGGAGATGCTAAAGATAGTGAGAGGGGAGAGGGAGGGGGAGGGGAGAGTGACTGAAGAAAAGATAGCAGGATGCTGCAAGAGAGGAGATGGAAAGCTGTGAAAGGGGAGGAGGAATAGGTATCAACAAAAGAGAGTAAATGGGGGTAGGGCAGAGTAGAGAGACACACAGAATGAACAGAACACTCAACAGAGTGAACAAATACCAAAAAAAAAGAGCAGAGAGAGGGGGAAGCCCTGTAGGTCTGCTGGGGAAATTGCAGTGGTGAGGATTTATTGCCTCAAGATTAATTGGGTTCAAACCGCACTCAGAGAAAATCCATTGACGTCAGCAGTATGAGGCTACTGCAGCCATTCAGTGTGCATTGTGCAGGCATGAGGGAGGGATTTTTCAGACAAATACTAGCTCTTAGAAAACAATAAAGTTAATTCATGCTAATTTGTAAAATGACTAAAACAATGGTTCGTTTTTAACAAGAATAGCGTTTTCCTATTCTTAATAGTATCAGACTGTTACAAATGAGCCATTGTTAAAAATGAGTCCTTAAATCAGATTGGCCAAGCATCATTCTAAGAATGCTAATATGTAGACCAACAGTAATGACTCCTTTACTGGTTTATATCAATCCTTTTTTTTTTTTTTTTTTTTTCTGAGTTCACAACATTTCAGACCGGAGAATGTAAGTGGTGCACAGTGGAAGCTGCTGGAAGACCATTTCCACTACATAAGAAAAATCATGCTTTTGGTAAATCGGAATTATGTCATAAAAAGCATAGAAAGTCATTTTAAAAAAGCCAAAACTGTGAGATAATCTCGGAATTATGATTTATCGTAACTTTTGACACTTTGTCATAACTGACTTTTTAATGTAATGAATTAGTATGTAGATTTTGACTTAATTTACTTTTTTGTCGTAATAATGACTTCTGTCATATTTTTGACTTAGTATGTCTTAGTATGTCATACATGATTCAGCATAATTTTTCTAAATATATGAATCAACCTGACAAATTTTGTCTCTAACTTATTTTATTCTACATTACCTTTATTTGTTGCAACCTTTTCAAAATTTTGGAGGTAAAAATGTCATGTAAATTCATATCAAGGTATCTTAATGTTTGACTGACGATTATTTGAAAAGACAGCAATATGACATAATTTATTTGTGTTATTATATAGATAAGGATTTTGGCACATACTGCAGGAAACAAACACGACCAGCCCTCATGCAAATATACACTGGCCTTTCAATGCGTCTCTCTGAGCAAAATGATTTTCAAAGTGTACTCTCATGGTAAGACAGACAGATCACTTGGATCATTTCAGACAGGGATTCCTGGCACAGAGCTTTGTATGTGTGTGTGTGTGTGTGTGCGCATGCATTTTTCATGGTATTCCCCTCTACACACATTCCCCCGCTACACACACACACACACTTCTCCTTCTGCCCTATTGCAATAAGTCTCCCTGACACACACACCAGCATTCAGGAACTCACACTGCAGACCACGAACATCTGGTGCTGCATACCAATCACAGAGAACTCTGGGATACGGCTGGGAGGCCCATCCCTTCCCACTGCAGTCAGCTGCACGGTGCAGGCCTAACCAGGATCACACTGCAGGGACTTGCACACCCAGCAGAGACTGCAGTTTACTGATAAATCAATTCCATCTGATTGTACTGTTAAGATGTGGATAACAACAAATAATTTATCGTGCCCTGTTATGCTATAATGGGCGTAATACAGCTGTTATGCTTGCAAAATGAATCAATTCAACGTGACAAATATGACAAATTCCCAATGCATTTGAAAAATGATGCGTCATTCCCCTCAGGAAACAAGACATGATGGAACCGAAGCCGTTGCGAGAGAAAAAAAACGAATCTGGTTTGTGTCTTAGAAGTGACTGACAATTGCAGCTAGAAACTGACCTTGAATCAGATGGCGATCATGGAGGCTCCCACACATTTTCGCAGGTGCCTACTGTTATAATCGGTCCTTTCGCACAGTTCACTGACAGAGCTGAAATGTAAATGCGAATGTCTTGATTACTCATTCGTGATTAATACATATAGCTATGCATGTGGAATATGAAAGCTCTCTTGCAGTGCTTTTCACACCTTTCCAAATGAGAAAGGTTTAAGTGGATTATGTATTAATTAGCGATATTGACCAGATGACTGTACATTATCTCTTATATCACACTGCATATATGCATGGACATGAAGTTTAGATTTGAGTTGAAATTATTTTATAAATCACATTTTAAAAAATCTAATTATCTTAAAGCTTAATTCTGCTAAGAAAAAGACAGTCTAATAAAATGTACAAAACAAACAGCCTATAGCAACAACACAAATACTGTTGAAATATTACTGTATATTAAAACTGAAGACCTGCTGTGAGGTCAATTTCACTGCAACCAACATCTTTGTTGCAAAATGGTGCTACCTGCGTTTGTATGAAAAGCCAGTTTAGGGGGTGTTTACATGACACCAATTTTAACTTAAATTAGACCATGTTTATGAGTTTTTGCTGCTCATTCACAGCTACACTGTAAAAAAAAAAAAAAAAAATTGGGCAAACTTAAAAGTTTAAAGCAACCAGCTTTAGAATTTTTGTTTGTTTGTTTGTTCCTTGTTTTAAGTTCATACAACAAAATGCTGAGAAAATGTTGGACACTTCATGCACTCAACTGTCACAGCTTTAATTATGTAGCAATAGGAGAGGGGCTATCAGATTCCGATTATGAATGACAAAATAACCTTAGGCTATATAATTCAAACACTATATGGTTGAGTACATAGTGTATAAGTGCGTCATTTGGGACGCAGCTATAATGTGAGGTCAGCATTACCTGAGCAGCCTGATATACTACGTTGCCATAGACAACTGATTATTAGGAAATACCAGACTGCTGAATGCCGCAATTGACCAATCAGAATCTAGCATTGCAGAATGCAGTGTAATGGGTGTCATATCATCAAGCTTGATGCATTTGCCACACAAACGCTGTTATTCTCTTTTGAGACGTTAAACAGTAATTGGCTACAGACACACGCCAAGCATTCACATGACATGTTTAAGCACATTTGACTAATTTCACAAAACAAACATCATCTGGAATCAAAATAATTAAACCTGATACAATTTATACACACCTACAGCAAAACGCCATTTCCATGCAATTAAAATAAATCATTCTGCTCAATGTAATTTAGACAGATGCAACACGGTCCTTTCTCTCAAATAGTATTTTCAAACAAACACCATGCACCATCTAATTGGGTGAATACACGGCTGTTACTTTTTTAGAAAACAAAGACAAATCAGCGTGGCCTTACTTTGCCAACCACGCAGGGAGCAAGAACACCAATTATCCAGCATTACGTGAAGGTTGGCAGCTGTGGTATGAAAAAAACGCAGGAATGTGTGGAAGCAGAATGAAAAAAGCTGTTTGTTTTAATCAAAAGAAATGAAGGAGGCCCCAAGGTCTCTGTATGCATTTTGCCAGTTATGCAACATAATTCAAGATGGAATTGGGTGTGTATCATTCATCAAGCCACGGCTTACGTAATACGCCACACTTCAGATAGAGCGCACAATGAACGCTTTCATGTATATTTCAGAAAAGGGAATCTATTATTCAGGAGAAGGATAGTTTGTGAGCAAGTTCTTCCAAGTTTGACTGAACCTGATGGATCTTGAGGTTTCACGGCACAAAGAGCTTTAACTTTTGCTTTAAGCTCTTCTATAAACTCTTCAAAAATAAACAAACACTACTGAAGAAATAAAACAGAATGAGACACTGACTACAACTCTAAGACAAGCCTCCTGAAACAGCATGCAGTTTTGATCTTACTAATATATATATATACAGTGCCCTCCAAAAGTATTGGAACAGTAAAGACAAAATTGCTCTGTTGGCTATGGAGTCAAGACATTTGCAAATATGATTACAAGATGAATATGAGACAAAACTACAGAATGCCACATTTTATTATCACAAACAGATGGCCGGACATTGTCCTTCAGGATTTTTTGGTAGACAGCTGAATTCATGGTTCCATTTATCACAGCAAGTCTTCCAGGTCCTGAAGCAGCAAAACAGCCCCAGACCATCACACTACCACCACCATATTTTACTGTTGGTATGATGTTCTTTTTCTGAAATGCTGTGTTACTTTTTCGTCAGATGTAATGGGTCACACACCTTCTAAAAAGTTCAACTTTTGTCTCGTCAGTCCACAGAGTATTTTCCCAGAAGTCTTGGGGATCATCAAGATGTTTTCTGGGAAAACTGAGACAAGCCTTTATGTTCATTTTGCTCAGCAGCGGTTTTCGTCTGGGAACTCTGCCATGCAGGCCATTTTTGCCCAGTCTCTTTCTTATGGTGGAGTCATGAACACTGACCTTAACTGAGGCAAGTGAGGCCTGCAGTTCTTTAGATGTTGTTGAGGAGTCTTTTGTGACCTCTTGGATGAGTCGTCGCTGCGCTCTTGGGGTAATTTTGGTCGGCCAGCCCCTCTCCTGGGAAGGTTCACTGTTCCATGTTTTCGCCATTTGTGGATAATGGCTCTCACTGTGTTTCGCTGGAGTCCCAAACCTTTAGAAATGGCTTTATAACCTTTTCCAGACTGATAGATCTCAAATAATTTCTTTCTCATTTGTTCCTGAATTTCTTTGGATAGATATATATATATATATATATATATATATATATATATCAACTATACATATAAAGGCACTCATTCAAATTATAGACCGCATAAAGAACAATGGGAGCTACTTTGCGTGAACTGGATTATAGGAGTTTATTTGTGGGCAAGAACAGATGGATTGAAACTGAGGCTTATGCCCAAAGACCAAAGCTCTCATCAATGTGCTCTCCCATCCATGGAGATAACATTTGATCAGCTATTCAAGTTGTTCACATAATCCATATCCCCAGTGGTCGAGCATGTGCTGTGAATACCCTTTCAAATACCCTTTCTTTTCCAATCTTCACGCCCAACTGCTTTCGCATCGGTTAACTCCCTACAGGCAAACACTGCATTTGATTTCCTCTCAAACACACACAGAAAAGCGCTGTCTTGTTTTATGTGAATGGCAGTCTGGCTTCTGCGTATAAAGGGCATTATATACTTGTAGAAGGGGTTCCAAAGGTGGTTTCTGCAATGATGCCATAAAAGAATCATTTAAGTTAATCAAAATAATCATTTCAGGGAACAGTTCAAAGCTTTTTTCTTAGTGTGAAGAACATTTTAATCAAAAAGATCACAAAGACCCTTTGTGTAATGGAAAGGTTTTCAAATCAGTTTATTTATATATCTTTGTTCTAATTGTTCAACTGGAAAGCCTTCAAAAATAGCGAAGGATATATTTTTAATGTCTTGCCATTAAAAATCTGACATTTAAATGTTCATAATGAGTTAAGAATGATTCACTTCAAGCGCACTGAAAGCTACATCCGTTAGGACGTAATTAAGAGATCATTCCATTACAGAAACAAAATATCAGATGATTTTATAATAACTTGGGCACTTTGATCCAAAACATCCTTCTTTAATAAGCAATTATTTAATAGAGGAAAGCAGAACTCAGAATTCTTGAGAGGTGCAATGTAGCTTGCACACTGAGTCTCATGGATTTAGATCCTGTCGGTGACGCCAAGTTTCTGTTCAGAGGCAGCATGACTTCGCAGTGCCGCCATCAGGCTCTGGCACCTGAAAGGATTTTCCTCCTCCATACTGAGACACCTCTCCTGATTGCATAACAATATGGAGCCAGTGGCCACTCCATCAAGAGTGCTGGGCCATAAACAATAACAGCATGGCGCATAAACGCCTGCCAATCTCAGCTAAAGCCACACAGTCAACCGTGTGCTTGCACAATTCATTTGGTGACAAAAATAAGTGGAACATGCGTTTCAGTAAACCTAACGATTGCCGTTTTTGTGACATACTCCATTTTCAGAAATTGAATATTGTCATGATTTTGAAATATATGTAATGTAGTTTTTGCCATTTTGGGGCACCCTAGTTTGATGAGTGGAATTCGTAAATATACCCACTCGCCTTATTATTAGCTAATGTACCATCCAAATGATTTTGAAGCTGACTTCAAGGTTAAAAACTTAAATACAGTGCAAATAGAGGAAATGGTTTACACGTTTATTATGCAGACTTAAAGGGATAGTACACATCGAAATGAACATTCTGTTATCTTTTACTTACCTTCATGTCATTCAAAACATGTATGAATTTATTTTGCAGAACACAAAATATATTTTAAAGAAGTAATCCCACATTTTCAGTTCCCAATGACTTCCTTTGTATGGATAATACATACAATGGATGGTTTCTTACATTTTTCAAACATATCTATTTCGTGCTCCACATAAGAAAATCATATAGTTTGGAGCAACACGGAGGTATTGAATCCCATTTCTGCCACAGAATAAAAAAAAATGAATAAAAAATAAGTAATTGCGACTTCTCTCTCTCTCTCTCTCTCTATATATATATATATATATATATATATATATATAAAAAATGTTTTACTTTTTTTTTGTTGTATCCGTCACATAAGTTAATAAAGGTAATTGTAACTATTTCAGAATTCAGATATTTTTCCTCCCAACTGCAAATTTAAACCTCACAATTCTGACTTTTCTTTCTTCAGCAATTCGGAGAAAGAAAAAAAAGTTTGTAACTTGCCATTTTGTATCTCGAAATTCTATAAAAAGTCATAATATAAATTCAGAATTGTGAGGAAAAAACATGCAAGTTAATTACAACACGTCCTCATTTTTTGGGTGTACTATCCCTTTAAGAGACAATGTGGTCTTAAGGCCTGCATTACTGACATCTCTGCTAGAGCACAATGCCGATAATTATGTTCTGCCCTGCTGATTGACTGGAACACAAAGGAAATTGTATTGCCATCAATAACCCTGAAATTCCTTAAACCTGTGGCCTGGGCCATATATAAGCGTTGCTTACGTTTCTTTGAGGCACTAATATGTACCACTGACATTTGGTAAGGCTCACTTCACTTTAATTTTATTCATATCTGAAGGCTCGTAATCAGGGAAAGATTGTACACCTCACAATAAATATTCAATAAATATACGTACCAATGGATACACATTACACACCCTCATGGCAGGATTGTTAACGCCTCTTCACCACAGCCTGCACTGTATTTGAGAGACTATTATAAAACTGATTACTTCTAATGGTTACAGAGATGGAAGAAAGGTTTTCAGACCTGACCTAAAGACCAGAGTGGGAGACCGCTAAGAAAGATGGGATTTTCTAATCCCATTTGCTGTAGAACTGCGTAGAGGAGGGCCTGTTTTCATGGCTCTCAGTTCACCCTCTAGTTGCCCTGAGCCGTTAGGAAAAACACATTAGCACTTTAACTGGCTAGTCATCCAAGACATGAACACGCATTCAGAGCCTGCATTTATGAGTTTCATAACAAGAACGTGAATCAGGCAGATATCATGTAGGCTAAATCGTGTGTACTTGGATATGTCACGAAAATATAATAAAACTCATTTCTGCTAGGAGATTCTGGTGATCTTCTGTAATTAATATTAAAGTGGTTGCTATTATAAAAGTGAATATGAAAAAAAAACATTTTGTGCTTGCTTACTCCTGGGCTGAAATGATGCTTTAAAATGAGAGCAGTGAAACACTGCCATCCAGTGTTGTAACATTATGAATGTGAACTGCAGTTAGTTTAACTACTCAGGAATTACTATTTTAAACCAGCGTTTTGGTTCTCTAGTCAAATACACTCCCATTCAGAAAGCTGCAACATTGGTAAGATTTTGAAATTTATCTTATAAATCTCTTTTGCTCATCAAGGCTGCATTTGTTTGATCAAAAAGTTAAAACAGCAATATTGCAAAATATTACAATTTAAAATAACTTCACTATTTGAATATATTTTGAAATGTAATTGATTCCTGTGACAGTAAAGCTCAATTTTCAGCAGCCATTCAGTCTTCAGTGTCACATGATCCTTCAGAAATCATTCTAATATACAGATTTGCTCCTCATGAAACGTTTCGTATCATTGTTGAAAACAATTGTGCAGCTTAATTTTTTATTTTGGAAACGGATATATTTTTCTGCATTCTCTGATAAATAGAATGTTCAAAAGAACAGCATTCTTTTGAAAATAAAAATACTGATCCGTTTATCAATTTAGCGATACCTTGCTAAATAAAAGTATTAATTTCTTAAAGAAAAAAATCTTACCAACTCTTTAATGTCTTTTAGTTAATGGACATTAAAGGTGTAAAAACCCACACGTTGCTACCTGAAATATTACTCCAGGACTTCAAATTAGTGGAATTTTTTTTTTTCTAATCACAAATTAATTTAATCACAAATATAAATCAAAAATATAATAAAAATGTGAATTTTATTTCAGATTTTAAAGCTGTATTGAATGTGTTAGAAACAAAAACACACAAAGACAAAGAACACACGTCACATAAAAACAAAAATAAAAGCTGATATCGCGCCACTGTCAGGCAAACCACAGATTTGTGGAAAAAATAGAAACAAAATGGTTACATCACATTGTTTTTTTTTTTTTTATGAACTGTCTTTTCTCATCATTACAAAATACAAAAGCACAACCATCCCACACTACTCATTCAATATTGACTACACTTTAGCCAATAGGATTTCACTAACTCACAACCAATGCATCAGCCCCTTTGGTTAACATGATCATGGTTATTCATTTGAAAGCAAAACTGCAAATGACTTTTTTCCCATTAATTTTCATAAGGCTGCTTGGTTTTTATTAATTTGTGCTTCTGTCGACAGTATAGGCAATTTGTTTAGAATAAAGGTCTGCTTTCTTTACATTGCAGTAACTTGGAGGGAATGATTATGTAAATACATCCAAGTATTAACATCAAGTCCTTAAATAAATGTAAACATATACATCTTTTGAGGTCAGAATATTGACCCGCTTCACTTAAAACCATTACTGTAGCATTGTTCTGATATTTTTTGGAGTGGACTCATCATTCAGGTGTTTTGTGGTGAACCTTTAGAGGAAAATAAAAAAGATTACATGATTTCTGAAACTCATTACACAAGCTGTAGCATCTTTTTTTTTCAAGAACAGGAAAGAAAACTTACTTGAGGGCATTAAGGAGACCTTCAACATTATCTGCCGGCTGATCTTTTAAGACTTTAATGCATCCTTTCATCTAGAGAAAGTGTCATATTATGGGGAAAAAAGTCATTTTAAACTCATTCAAAAAAGTTTTGGTTGATTGAGAAAATGAGAATGTAGCCTTACATCGATTTTTGAGGATTTGTTGAAGGCACCGTTTGGATGCACATGATCATAGAGGATAATAACCCCCACCATCACCCTCATACAAAACAGAAGAGTGTCTTCACTGTTGAATCGACTTGTGTATTCTCTGTTAGCAGAGGAAAAAGATTGAGCATAATGCCACAATAATACACTTCAATACAGGCACTCCACAGTCATCAATGATTGGTCGATAAAAAAAGCATACTTGACTGTAAAACAATTAGTGTACAAATGTCTCCAGAAAGTCATGAGGAAGGCCCGCATCCGATAGGAAACCGTTATTATGCAAAGACTCACACTAGTGGTTTCCTTCAGCGGATAGACTGATGTTATCAGCAAGTTATTATTGTACACAAGAATGCCCAAATAGCAATGTCTACCCATTAAAATATTTGAGCATTTTAAAATCAAACTACAACATTTCAGAATAGATTTCCCATGATTGTTTTGAAGGGATCTGTTAAGGCATATACACTGCCCTCCAAAAGTTTGGAAACGTCCTAGAAAAGTGGGGTTTTGGACAATATTGGCATGAATCCTTTTTAATTTGTGATAATTTTGCACTGATGAGGGACAACACAAACTACAAAAACATATTTTATTACATAAGTTTTTTCTATGTATAAACTGTTTATTTTCGATTCATCAAAATATCCACCATTAGCAGCTATTACAGCTCTGCATAATCTGGGCATCCGAGCTGTCAGTTTATTCAAACATTGACTTGATATATTATTCCGAGCCTCCTGAAGGATTGCCCAAAGCTGATTCACACTGGTTGGACACTTCTTACGGACATCACGGTCCAGTTCCTCCCATGGTACAGTAGCTCAATTGGATTGAGGTTGGGTGATTGGGGAGGCCATTCCATGACAGACATGATGCCAGCTGACTGTTTCCTCTCCGAATAGGATTTGCACAGCTTAGAAGTGTGCTTGGGGTCATTGTCTTGTTGCAAGGTGAAGCCAAAACCACACTTTGCCAGGGGTGCTTCCAAACTTTTGGAGGGCCGTGTATGAAGTGATACATTGATTGAAGCAGCAATAGGAAACAGCCCGAGTACTTACGGTGTCTCTAACATGACCTTGCATACACTTGCCATAGTGCTCAGGCAGTCTGTGGTGTTCTCAAGAGGTAATGTCTTATTCTACAGAGAAAGAATTAAAGGAATAAATCACTCAAAAATTACAATGCATGTAGCCTATTGATTATCATACACTAGCATTCAAAAGTTTGGGACTGATTCTTGAAGAGGGTTTTGAAAGAATACAGTAAAATACAGTAAAACAATATTATTGTGAAATATTACTACAATTTCCCCTAGTCTTTGTCACTTCTGATCATTAATTTAGTGCATCTGTGCTGAATAAAAGTATTAAATTCTTTCCCAAAAAAACAAACAAACTTACTGTCCCCAAGCTTTTGACCATTAGTGTTCTACAGTATTTCTGATGGGAATTAAAGTGGTAAAATTATGACTGTAGAAACAAGCAGTACCTCTGTCACAAAGTTTGTCGTTGCTGTGCTTAGGGTCTTCAGCATAGGAGTGGCTTCAGCATAGAACAGAGACATTCTATTTGCCATTTCATTATTGACCTCATTTTCAATATCAAGCTTGATAGAGAAAAACACACATACACACATGAATATATAGAAATGAACACAGCAGTGTGTACAATACCTTTTATCTCAGGTTTCTGTACTTACATTCATGTTGTTTATTCTGTTTCGACTGATTGTTCTTCTGTAGTAGCTGAAGTCATTCTGGATAGCTGGAATCCTCATCTAAATAAATGTTAAATACATTTAAAAAGCACAGTGGCAATCAATACATTTTTTAAATTCCCCTAATATGAAAATTGGTGAGTGACAAAAGCAGTGAAGCAGCTGGCACCTTAAGCTCATCAAAGCGGAGAGTGAAATGCAGGATTTCAGCGAACTGTTTAGCGAGGGCCTGTTCCCTCTCCAGGTGCTGAGTTGGAGTGTGCGGCGGACACGTCAGAGACTCCAAAAGGCTCTTCAGTGCTTCCTCTACATGGAAGAGAAGAAAACAGATGCAGATCTTACATTACGTTTTTACTGATTAAGGAGAAAATGTGTGGACACAGGTAATTACATATGAATAGTGTACCTAGTTTCAATGAAAAAGTATAGAACTTCTTTAGGCGGATGACAAGGGGACACACAGAGTTCCACGCCCTCTCCTGAAGGAGCATGTCATTAGGATTCTGTATTGCCTAAAATATCAAACATGTCAAATTATTTAATCTGGCTTGAGAAATATAATCCCCAAAATGCAATTAAATACAACTGATTGACCCACAAAGCCAAAGCGGAACTATTAATCAGACGTACATCTCGTATTTCCTGGCCTGCCCCCTTGTAGGCTTGCAGGCCGGACAGGATGCTCTCTGACTCCTGGAGAACAGCATTCACCTGGTTCCACACCTCTCTCTCACAGTCTGTCGGTTGTGCATCTGACACAAATAAACTATATTACGCACTGCCAAGAACTAGTTATTACATGCAATGCATTTCATAGCATTAGATATAATATCAAACCAAGTGTCAACTGCAAACTAGATAACAGAGCTATAGAGCTCAGATCTTCATTTCCATTTTTCCAAGTTACAGCCTTTTTTCCGACAACACAATTTTAGGTAGTGAAGTAAAATGCATGAAGTCATTTTATTTGGTTAGTCTCCAGTTCAACACCCAACCACCACCAAATTTGACAACCAGAAAGTGGCCAAACATGTCAATTTTGATCAGCATTGCTTTTGGGTTTAAATCCACATGAACTTCCGATGAAATGTTTTTGCTTCAAATGTGAGTTAATGTTATTTTTCTTCAAAATAAATGCCACTTGATTTGATATTTTATTATCTAATGTAATGTCATTCATACATTAAATTGAAGCATAAGCACCCAAATATTTTTAGGAGCAATGTATAATCACAACAAACAAACAAGATGATATTTTCATATTAAAAATCATTTTCTTTCTTTAAACCAGAGGTTCCCCGATATTTCAACATTTCATAGAGATGCTCATTTCAAAAGCAGTAAAGCAAATACTCAGGAATTGTTGAACATTTTGGGTAAAGCTCTCTTTAAATTTTCTAGACAGAAAAACTAAATCCAATGTTTAGTGTAATTTAACAGGTTTTGAGTGTAAGGTCCCACAGGATTTCAAAGTTTACCGAATAAAGGATTGAAAAAGATGAGATTTCAGAATGAGACAAACAGAGATTAGAAAAATATGACAGAACAAGCAGAAGCTGCAAAGAGTAAGGAGATAATTTGCAGAGAAAGCATCATGCTACATAGACATACATAGCCACATTGGATATGTGGTTAGTTACAAATCCGGATTGTCAAGTCATGCACATTTGCCAACAACAAATCAGATTGAGTTTCTTTTAAATATTTACAAGAAAAAAAGATTTAAATATCTTCGTATTTGCAAGAGGGCATATATAAAAAGATCAAATATCCTAACTACTTGCCCGATCAATCTCATTTGCACAAAGCATTTGCATATGCAAAAGCATTGTGAAACTGTTTTGCTGTTGCGTTGTGACAAGTAGATTTGCAAGGACAATTCTGACAATGGTACTTGCAAAATGTTAGTAGCTGGAAAAAGTGACAGACACAGGCCAGGCAAAAGCTCTGCTCACTTTCAAAGTCAAGGAAAAAGTTTGGCCCCTGATCAAGCTCTGTGCAAGTGAGCACTTTTAACAGATTCCCCATTTGGTTTCTGAAACAGAAAAGCAAGAAGAGAAAGAGAGGAAAAAGGTAGAAAGACAGAGAAAAGAGAAAGGTATTGAACATCAAAGACAATAAAAATCACAGGATGTCACACTGAGCGATTCTGCAAAGTCTCATGCTCCTACACACAGAATTCCCTCAAATTCTCATGGTGAACATGGAAATCATTCCAAATTGAATCTGAACTTATTTTGCTTTTCCTTTTTACTTTAAATCAGAACCTTTCTTCTAGTTAATTCGCAGGACACACTTTAGACAAAGCATCAGCTCTGGACAGCAAGAAGCATAAACTTTCACCACAAGAAAGCAACGAGGGAAAGCTGTCTTATAAGAGCTTTGAGACTGTCAGTCCAGCTCCTCCTGCCACTGCTGGGGAAAAAACAGCTGGTTATAGAGTCTCGCCAACCCCAGACTCCACCTCTTCTCAAAACTTACTTTCAAAATCCAGGAAAAAATGTGGATAGTTCTCTATTTCCCTTGTAAGGACTTTTAGAAGATTACCCATTCCAGCGAAACCTAATCAAGATATAATGATAAAAAAAACAGCTGCATGAAATAAAACTCAGAAACCTAAAATCATCAATAAACAGTGACGTCATTACGTGTATAGCAAAAATGATGAGAGCTGCTGGAACTGTAATATACTACTTGTTTAACATTGCTTAGATTCTCTAGAGCATCAATCTAAATGGGCACATAACTAGCAGCTAAAAAGAATATGCTGGTGCTCTGAACTAGCCTGAAAACAAGAAAACAAGGCACATAAGAGATACTGGTTTTCTTCTTTGTAGGTCAGTTTCACTTAGCCCTTCTCATATGTACTCACAGAATAGTTTAAATGCTCTGATATAATATTTCAAATGAGATTATAAAAGCCGTTTTAAAACACTTTACTGAGTATAGTTACTACTATGCTTATTTAACCAACCGGCTATGCCAAATAATCATTAAAAGTTATAACTGCTCATTCTTAAACAGATTAAACCCATTATTATTTTTAATACGGCGACAATGACTTTTCCAGTGTAATTTCAGAAACAGCTTAAGCATAAACTGATCAACACAGCCAGATTTTGTCTAGCATGTGAACACCTGTGTAATATATGAGAGGAAGCACATCTAACCACAGCAAATGTTTTACGGTAGGGGAGGAGGAGATACATTGCAAGCTCCGACTCTTTCTTGACCCAATATGCGAAGAAAATGAGTCTGTGCAAATCTCCCCTGACATTTTTAAATACTTTCTTAATGGTTTATTTAACAGTATGCATTTATTTAACTTAACATAACAAATGGAATATAATATATATATAATATTCTGAGTAGAATACATGGATTTTGATGTAATCACTACCAGGAAATAAACAGATTTTTAATGAAGTCTTACAAATGCAGTTTATTTGTATTGCTGGGTTACTGATTTGCATGTAAACTGGTAAAACGGGTTATTGTATTAAACTGATTAATGTGTGCATGTACATGTGCCCATTGACAGATAGGCTAAAGAGGAGAGATTATTTTATTTTGTTAAAAATAATCATGTGCATGCATATATAATTAATAATAAACTGCATATTCCACACAAAAATTGTCAATTTTTATTTCATGGTGACTTTAAAATACATGCAGTGCATGTGAATCTTCACTGCTCCAGCAGAGGGAGCAAGTGCACACGATAAGAATATCATCATCATCATCATCATCTAGCATTAGCTTCTAACAGCAGATGTATTGAAGTGGTAACAATTTTTGGCACTTTCATGAATCTCAGCAAGAATATATTGGTGGCTGAGTGTGTAGCACATTTAATAAGTCACCAAAAAAAAATAAAAAAATGCAAACAGAATAAAAACATCGTCCTCAATTACATCCACAAGTCAGTTTGATCCTCCAGATGCTCTTATGTGCAAGAGGATGTGAAGACAATACCGTTTCTGCTGTATGTGGTTAACCGCCACACGAGTGCAGGCGATTCAAACGAGCTTCCTGTCAAACATAAAGTGCTCCAAGCATCGGAACAACTGCACTTGCAAAAGCATGAGAAACTGTCACTCTGTTGGCTGTGAAACAAAGCGGACACAGAACATTCAGCCCATTTCTAAGCCGTGTCTGTGTGAGCGTGCATGTGTGTGTCCTTCACTATGAACTCTATTCATTATACAGAGTGAATCATCACAGCACGACATGCACAATTCCTGCACACTGCCCACATACTACACATAAAAAACCCATTACAAATGCATCTCAAAACACATGCGCACACACAGGCCTTGACCTGCATTGGTAATGGGGTGACCTTATGGTGTAAAAATGCTGGAGGGGCCTTGGCAGTGTGTTTGTGCAGTGTAATGAAAACTTTGTTCCTTGACAAACCCTTCACAAGTGCTCTTACACGCTTTAGAGAGCTAGTATGAAAAAAGGTGCGAGTGGATGTTTTAAACCGGAGTAACCAGGAAAGTTGGTGAGGGAGTGTCACACATAACTTCCTGTTTAAAGAAACTAGAGTAAGACCAAAACAGACCAATTTTAATAATGATATTAGTACTAGCTGCATGTATTTATGGTGGAGCCCATTGTATGGACAAAACATTTTTTCAAAAGGTTTTATGTTCTGCAAAACAGAGGAATTAATATAGGTTTGGAATAACAAGCTGACCGAATGTTTATTTTTGGGTGAACTATCCCTTTAAGTTCAGCTCTGCACTGGACGTACATACATTACCGTTAAGACCCCCACGGCTACTGGAATTAGATCAAATCAAAAGCTTCTGTGCTTCGCAATTAAACCATGTATGCTGCAATTAGAGGCCATGCGAGCCAAACAATAATCCACTTTATCCGTGGCTGAAAAGACCTCTGTTAGCCTCTGCCTGCTGAGCAGCTCATAAATAGAGCAGTAAATTAACTTTTGCATCTCGGCTGGCCTTAAACAGAGATTGTTCTTGCTCAGGTCTTGCATACAGCCGCAATATTTACAACTTCACAAATTACTGGTTTATTCACTTCCTAATGGGGTTCCCACAGTGACCATGTTTGTGTTTATCAAATCCTCATGTTACGAGAGGCACCGGCCTACACTACAACACTTCCTGCTTTGTGGAGGCTGAACACCACAGCTCTCATTCACAGCCTACAGCAGTTGTTTATTGTAATAACGTCTGGCAGTGTTTCTAAGCTCATTTGCTTACACAAAAAGGAAATGCTACATACTGTGGCAAGAGGAGCAGAGTTAATTGAACGTATGCTGACACTGCAAACAAGCCTAATCGAAATGAGTGATGTAGCTGTAAATCTGATATTGCCATAAATCAACAGGATGCCTCAGTGTTACCTTTTCTGGAGGAGAACGTATACTTCCTTTTAGATCATCCACTTCTTCTTGATTCTGAAAAATAGAAGACAGAGCAGCAAATCAGTCAAGTTGTGTTTAATAAGAAAATCAAACCAATCGAATGTCATAAAATATGACCAGTAATTCGAAATGCAAACTGTTACACTGCAAGGGAGTTGCGCCAAAGATCACTCTCATTATGTAGGTGTTTATACTGGGATCCAGTATTGCTGCCCCACTTCTTTTGCAACCTTATGTAGCACAGCAGGAATAAATACAATTATGCTCTTAAAACTACACTACAGTTCTACAGCAAAATTTAACATACTGTAAATAAATACAGGGCATAATACATGCATATATTATCTCCATATTGTGAAGTGGTTAGTGTCTTTTTTTATTCTGATAACATTAAACACTTAAATATTACAAAATGTCATATTGTTTAATATGTGAACAGAATAACAGAAAACAAAAACATCTATATTCTGTATGCCTGAAAAAAATATTTTTTAATGTGCGCTTTACAGATAATTATATAAATAGATATAAAATTTTATTTAAAATAACAATAATAATAATAAATTATTTAATTGTTTACCTTTTATACTCAAGATTATATTTACATATATAATCTTGCTTACAATTGAAATTTAAAATTGTTTATCCCTACCATTTTTAATACAAATACATATAATGACTACAACTGGCTAAACTTAACCACCTGTTAAAGTAATCAATTTTGTGAATAAATTGTTTTTTTTTTTAAAAGCCAATAACAACAATATAAAGAGCATGGCTAAGTTTTGGTTGTGGAAACATGTCACTTCAACAAAAATTGCAATGTGAGCTATATACTTTCAAAAATAGGTTTTGAATAATGTTTTGTTTGTCTTTATGCCACTACCCATATATGGTAATTACTAATGATTATACACATAAACAATGACATATTAATCAGTTTATTCAATGTATTTCATCATGGATAGCTCGATATCAGATTTAAAATGCACTTCACAGTTGTTTCATGTTAACTGGGGTATTAAATATCTAGAGACATTCCAGCTAAATGCAACTAATGGCAACCCAAAAACACTCTGGAGGGCAGGAACCAGCAGAAACACTTTCTCTAAAGAGGCTCACATGCACATGACAGCAATGTTTCTACAGCAATTTTCTGCATAGTATGGCCTTCGTTGGTCAATTAAAATAAGTCTTTTAACACATCATAGACAAGTGCTTACGTCTTCAACCATATGGGAAAGGAAAAATATTCAAACAACAAACACTAGGCATTCATGTGAAGAATGATCATGACGAAAGCAAAAAACTTGTCACACAAGTTGTGAAACATCCTTAAGCTGCCAAATTAACAATCCATTTGTCAAGGAAAAAGGAAGCTGTCTTCATGATAAAGTCATCCACAAAACAGCTCTCTATTGAGCTGCGCTGACAAAAGACGAGCTGATATCAACATGTGTTGACCTTTTGCTTGAAATGAGCTTTCCCCCTTTTTCAGCACACAGTGATACTCACGGTCAGCCTCCCACCAGACGGTGTTTCCTTCTAGATTTCCTTCAGAAGATTAAGATCAGCAATCACAATTAAAACATCGGCCTCTTCTGCCCTCACGTGTCGCAACAGTGTTAATAAAGCCAGACCTTCTAACAGACAGAGAGGGAAATAAAGAACTGCCTCCCTCTGGCTCGACTCCCATCTGTCAGTGTGCGTAGTGCTCACACTCCCCTCCCCCCCTTAAACCTGAGGACAGGGCATGAACAGACCCCACAGGGACTCTGCCATGGAGTCACAAGCCCTTATATGGGCATACGGCTGCTCGATGCGTGAGCCGGATGAGTGGTCTTCCCTTCCCTCCTCCGTTTCTGCACCTTTCCCTCACTAAAGAAGACATCAATGTATGCCGGTCTTCTCCACGCTCTGCAAACCCAGTGGAATTTCTGAATGAAAAACAGCATGTTAGATAAATTCTACAGCACTTTCGAATCAGCTGAAGATCTGCACCAAGAAGTGCACAGTATCTTGGTAGGATCTTCTTTAGCGTGTGATGATTTGGGCCGAAACAGCACGATGATATTTTATCTGTGGTATTTCCCTCTCAGCAGGTCCAGGTATTGGAATCAGGAAAAGAGAATTCCCAGAGAATAAACATGTTATTCAGAACTCGCAGTGGAATTTTCCAGTGACCCCAATAACACAAGCTGCTCTATGCTGAATAACAGTTATCATTTGAGATTAAACTGAAAGGATGAAGCAGGCAGAGTGCCGGCTCTCAGATTATCTGAATTTAAATGGAATATTTCCACTCAGTTATTGAAATATGACAATCTCTGCAACATGCAAAAATCCAAAGATTGTGTAAACTGAAGTAAGAAACGGAGATAAAACGTACTTTCCAAAAAGCTGGGCTGCTACACACATGCATGCATGCATGCATACATCTGCCAGGATGACAACAATCTCTTATGACAACTCGGGGGTTATTGCACAGCGAAGCACATTTGAGTAACAGCTTTCCTCTGAGGCAACGATAGTATGGATGATGAACACCATGTCCTGACCTAGAATCAAGGAGGGAGCGAAGTCGCGTCATTTTTGGCTGAACCTAGCATGAAAGGTTTTAAGATGATCAAAACTAGATCACATTTTTGGATAAGTACATCATAAAATGACATCACATGCTTGCCATTAGTTTTAGAAAGCAAAAGTTTCCCCATGTACACAGGAAAAGGAGTTTAAAGACTCTACGAAATCAAAACTGCAGTTTGTGGTTTTTCATCCACGCTATTAGCTTGAAGGTTTTCTATGTAGTACTATGTAGTAATCTTATTCAGCAGATATAGGCTACACAGATATCTAAAATCTTCAGGAAAAATGGGTCAAAAATAGTGATGACTCATTCAACACCAGACAATAATATCAAGAAGCAAATATCCCAAGAAGTTTATCCCAGTGTTGTTACTGTTTCAAAGCTTCAAAATCTATGAACAAATACCTTATTAGTATATAAATAATACTAAAATAACACAGATTCATCAAAAGCAGTAGACACTAGAGATTTTTAAGGAAAGCACACATTTTCAAAAGACTGTTAAAATGAGTCAGTTCAGTTCTAATCATATTTTGTCTTAAACAAAAGAGCTCCGATACAAACTCCAAATTACTCAATATCAAGTATTCTGAGGAGGAGCCGAGTCCATTTTTAAAAGCATTAGACTCTGACCAGCTGCTAACCTCCAGGACAAAACTGTCTGACTGCGAGAGGCAGATGGGCTCTTCAAACGACCCAGGCCAAATGACCGACAGCATGAAATATTCAAGCAAACAACTCCCAGTTCCCATTCTCACTTGGGTGGCACACATAGCAGTCTAACTACAAGTATACAAGTGTGATTAGTTTAATAGTGTCACAGCAATCATACCACTGCGAGAAAATAACATGACTGTTGACAAACTGTGGCTGCTGGCTAAAACACAGATTTCTTGACTTGATCATTCCACTTCAGTTTAGTAGCACAGTCAGAAGCAATTGTGGTGAAACAGATGGTGATCTTTCCCAAAAACAATGTCTACATCATGAAACTGTAGCACCTCTAGGCAGTGAAAGGCCTTTTAGATGATGACATCACCATGGGTCTAAAAGATCTGCTTGTAATCATGAGGCAAGATTCATTTACTTCTATATATTTGGGGATATGGTTCACTTGATTTAAGATAGATGGAAAAAGGCAAATGTAAACCTGCTCAGGATTATCATCATGCAGTACTTTATTAAAGCAGGAAAAGGTGTCTTTCGGGTATCAATTTCAGATATCCATTCTGCACATCATTAGAGCCATGGCAAAGTGTTTAAACCCAGACATAAAGGCAACACATCAGCCATTCAAGAAGCTCTTAAAAGCCACTCCCCGCAGTTCATCCAGAGGTTAAGATGCATGAAGAGTCAACGAAGTGTAAAACTCAACACCACCATGCAAAACAAATTTAGATGGACAAAAAAGCTGAGGGAAACTCAGGGAAATACAATGGCTTCAGTTAAGCAAGTGCAGATATTAACTAGGCCTAATTCTTGTTGTATATGTAATAGTGGTCGACCGATATTGGTTAATTGACAGCCGATGCCGATATCTTAGAAAGCAGGGTGGGCGATATAATTTTATTTATAATTAATATTTAAGAAATGTGATAAAATAAATGTGTAAAATAAACACACTTATACTTTAGATGACAAAGTATTTTTCACAAATAAATACATAATAAATATAATTAAAAAGGATTAAACACTGTAACCAACAGGGCACTCAGTATTCTGGGAAGTTTGTGTGCATTGGGAATCTTTTTTTTTTTTTTTCAAATAAATCCAAGGTAACACTCATTTTACATATAGCACACAGTGAAAATGGCATGAATATAACAGAGGGCATATGCATAAAGCGCAGTATAATTTGAAATCACGAGTTTAAAGTTTGTCGATTGCGCATCTCCAGTGAAGCTGAACCCTCCTCCTGTCTGCATTCAATTCGCATGGGTCAACCGTCACGCAGAGAACACGCGATCATGCAGGATTCAAATGCACTATCCATATTAGACAGAACGACGACTGCGAACAAAGGGAGACTGTGATCGCTGTGTGCTCAGGCGCTGCCATTCTCAGCGCCATCAAAATAAATGTCCCACCTCAAACGCATCGCCCAAACAAAAAAAACTTATCGGCCAATGCCGATATTTGAAAAATGCCAAATATCGGCCGATATATTGGCTTTGGCGATATATCTGTCGACTACTAATGAGTCTTTTCCAATATTGTAACAGTTACTAATATTATATTTAATAGTTATATTTTTTTCTTATTGTAAGCAGCAGCAAAAATAGACAGGAATCTTACAAGAATGTGATTTTAATGATGGGTTGGTTCAGTGGGATTTGAAGTATGACTGAGGGGGTTCCTGTAATCCTGATTCTTTTAAGAGCACCGTAATCTCAAAAGCAGCTCACATAAAACAAACTCAAAATGAACAAAACCTACCCACCCTTATGTAGATTCAATTAACTGTATTCACTACATAGTTTACTACAGTGCCCACAAATTTTCTGGATATTAACTGTTTTTAACACTTAATATACAAGTACTTAATATCTTTGTTTTTAACAAAGATAAAAATATTGAAATCTCAAGATTAAACAAAACATTTCTTTATGAAGTATTTAGATGAATTTCTACATGGCTACTTAAAACAGACACCTTTATACAAAATAAATTGTGCTGTGATATTTCTGTCATGCCCACCCCTAATTACCAATATAATGCTAATCCTTTCAGCAAACCAAAATGCTGATGCAAGGTTTAGTGGTTTGGTGTTACATGTATACACACCAACATTTGTTAGATAGACCATAAATCACACTTTACATTTGTACCGTTTTTTATGGAAATCAAAACAAGTTACTTCTTGTAATATTGCGTTACTTACTGTAAGCAATGTGTCAGCTTCTCACACACACACACCCACACCAGTGTAATGCTACAGAACACAAGGTGAGAAAGAGAGTTTCCTCTGTGATAACATCCATGGAGAAAAGCAGAAAGCGACCTCACTGTAGGACCTGTATGGGGAATTCATGAGCTTTGATGCTCAGTGCAGTCTTTGACAAAAACCGGAGCAGTACAGAATACAGGACACCACACGGAAAGTCTAGCCTAACCAATAACAGCATATTAAAAACAGCCATTTCCTGTCTGTCACCACAACAAGTCCATTTGCTGCAAGTAACTCACTACTAGTGGTTTCTCTCCATTCTGCTGTTGCTGAAATAGCATTGAAAATAGCGAAATATCACAGTACTTACTTACTGACCTCACAAGGGGGCATCTAAACATAGCCAAAGAAAAATATCAGATACTGTAACAGTTACACCGTGAATCAGCAAAATACTCCCCATCTCAATTTATTACTTTAGCAACTTGCTTGCACAATTTCTAAGATAAAAATGATTACGCTTATGAGTAAATAATTATTTAAATCAAAAGTAGGGCTGTACACTTATTGAGAAATAGGCTAGTGTCTGTAAATATTAAAGCCTAAAAAGACTGCATATTTAAATATGAAGTCTACATGTTTTTCATGTCAATGAGCGGTATCTTATACACACAAACAAACTCAGGTCTTGACAACTACTTGTCAAAAGCTATTAAAACTTTACTCATTAAGGAATATCACAATTTTTCTTCCATATATTAATTTTAACAAATGTTGTACAACATTTACATGGCAAAAAAATAAAAGGAATCATTACATTTTCATTTGATTACTTTTAAAAGCTGCATTAAATTGTTAATATCTTATGCCTTCATTTGGTTACCACCATTTTGATAATCAATTTGCTTTAAACTCACAGGGCCCTACTGTAATGTAGAAATTCTAAAAAAAAATACTAAATTGTTTAAGTTTTATAAATTCAATTGATTAGACTTGCTTTTTGATTATTACCATGAATTAAACCATTAAAACAAAATCAAATGTAAAAGGATTTTTTTTTTTAGATTTTATAGGACTTTGTTCCTCATTCCTCGCAAACTTTGCAAGCCATGTCTATTTTAGATAATTACACTACACCCTCATCATTTTTGTCAGAACACCTACACTTCCTCGACTCCTAAATTAAACAGCATATAATTTCAGATACTGTAACCCAAATTGTATCACATATTTAAATGATGCGTTACAACAAATCCGCTCCATAACTGTAGCAGAACTTATGTTTGTAGATACAACTTGATTCTAAAGCCATCTAAATACACTGGGTGGTCTAAAGCACAATAAAATATTTAGTGCCAGTCTAGTGCCGAAAGGTCAGTGAGCCGCACTCAAACATGCTTCTTTAATGAACACACACCATCAGATGTGATATTCTGCATCAACAGACTAAAGAGCCTGTCATAATAAAAGGCTTTGATTTCTTCAACCAAGAGACTTGTAAAGAGCATAAAAGGCTAAAAAGGCACAAGGGCTGCTCCACCCTATATAACAGAACAGAGACACCACAGGGCGAGACCTCATGGTTTCATCCATTTTTAAAGACCTCTCTGTTATGACTGTGGAGGACAGCAAACCTAAAATTGGGTTAAGAGAACTATGCCTCCCTCAGGCTGCAGGAAATGTGACTGAGGCTTGAAGGAGGCTGGTTGATTTTTGCCCCTACATGGGCATTGGTGGGCGGGCAATGTAGCAAGAGGTAGGGCGACATAAACATTGCCACAATGGCTGCTTGCTTCCTCTGCCGTAACACTATGCTCAATGGGGTCATGAGGGGTGGAGCAACACTTCCAAAACAACGCGTCCCATTCAAACACCACAGATGAACCTCTGGTCCTAACAGTATGAATGTTTATAGTGTCTGAAGAAATTTAGATCATTCAGATAATGGCTTCTCTTCACTTAAGTAGGAAAAACTTCATCTAGCCAACGTTCTTGGCATTTTGGATTATCGGGCATAGGAAAAGAGTGTGGAAAACACAAAACAGCCTCAGTGCGTAAACTGACGGGGGTTTTGGCTTGTCATAAAGTGTGTAGGCCTCAGAGGCGTACAATTCTTCTTACAGTCGGCTTATGGTCTGAATAGCACTTCTGTTCTATGATCTCAGCATCTCAAAGGCACTAAAATACAAAGATCCATGTCTCAGAGTACATGGGGAGAGCGGGTCTTCACTGCCCTTCGAGCGCAATTTAAGCTTGTACTGATTGTCTTACAAATAGGACTGCATGATTAAACTAAATAAAACCCAAGAACTGCAATTTTAGTATGATTATCAAATTGCTGAGGATGTGATTTAATTAAAGAAATAAGCAAATTGTGTTTCAGAGTAATGTGTGGCACTATGTTCTTTTACACACAAGCAGCTCATGATGCGGTGTTTTCAGTGTCTTACACCATGGCATAACTACACACAACACGATGCCATGACATGTGATAAAAGCTATCTTTTCCATGTTAATCTCAGTTTTTGTCCTAACTAGCCACGACAGCGACACGCAAAATTTCTAATTTAGAAATTAGATTTTAATTTAGAATTCCACGATGTCGCGGCTGGAACAACAACATACAAACTATGTGACAGTAGATAATCTCAAGGGAGTGTCTAATATGAGTTTAAATATAATTTTGTGTGACTTTATAGACATACTGAAAGCAACAACAGATTGTTTACCTCAGATCTTGAAAATAAATGAAAGCAAAGATGTCCGTTAAAACTGTGAACTCACTGCGAACCAACGAGTGTATTAAATAGAGATGTTATCAGTCACTCAGAAATGCACATTTAATAATGTTAAAAAGCTTTAATATTTATTAATTCTATTATAAACGTATCCATTTCGTTGCGAGTGCAGTGTGCTTCCAGAGAGAGCCCGCCCACACACGCTGTGATATTTGATTGATTCTGTCGTGCCACATCTGATGTGGACACCCAAATTGCTCGTCACTGGAATCTTGTTGCATCACATGTAGTTAGGACACACGGTGTTAGAGTGGCTCAGTTCACAGTAAATGCCACACAAATCATCTCTGCATCTACTCTTAGTTTGGGTTTTTATCATTTGGGCATAATTAATGAAAAGCACTTACAAACCAGCTGTTGTCAACCAAAATAATATGGTTTAACGTTTGAAAATGAACATTAAGACAGTCATAAATATTAGTATTGTAATTTTACAGTAGTGCTACAATATAGTTATAATATTTTTCTTAAACATTTGATTTTTTAATTTACAGTAAAATATAACAATAGTAATATTTGTAATATTTTTACTTCATAGTAAGAACAAACATTTAAAAAAAACATCACTATTGTTATTGCTGATATTATTTTATAGTTATATTGTTGTAATCACAACCTTCACAAAACTCTGCAGCCCTAAATCACCTTTAAATCACAACTTTTATCAGGAAAAAAGGCGGTTTGATTTTACTCCCAAATCGTGCAGCCAAAATTACAAAGAAAGGCTGTAGATTTGTGACACACTCACAAACCTTTTGAGCTCATTATGGGCTCATATGTAATTGTCATGACTCTATGGTATTTTGAAAAACTACTAGCTTAAAAATAAGAAAACACTAATTACTCACCATAGTGCACTAGCATTTGTTGCAAAAAATGGGTTAAACCTGTTATTAGCATTGTATCTATTTTGGATTCCTGAGTGGCTATCAAAAAAAAAAATCTGGGTCATGGAGTCTTCTTCAACAAATTCATTGTTTCTTGGTGTCATAGAAAAAAGCATTTGGTATTTGGCTAAACTTCCTGTCCAGATAAATAGATGGGAACAAATAAACAGTGAAGCAAGGACCAGGTTACATAAATTTCAACAAGTGAGTCCAAATTAAAGACAGAAAGAGAGAGGGAGAGAAAGAATATCTGGGCTATGATGCATTTCATTCACAGTGCTTTCACAGACTGTTACCATGGACAAAAACACCATAAATCTAAATTCCAGCAGCTGCTCAATTAAATGAAAAAGTAACATCACTGAGAAGAGCCAGACAACTCAGACGGCCAAGGTTACAATCAAGTTCAACTGCCAGCTGAGGAGTCAGGTCTGGTAACACTCCAACTCACAGTACGCAGCTCGACACAGGGTTATCACCTACAAGATCACCTGCTGCTAGCAAAACCATGCTTCTGTTCTCAAGCACAACAGTACGGCTACAAGCTTTCACAAACATCCTACTTAATATATTATGTACAAATATTACCAGTGGCTTCTGCAATCATTGCATTTCAAATAAGCTACTTCCCCTGTGATTAACCGCAGCACAGATGACTCTCAGACACAGGGAGAAAATAAAAGTGTAAAACTAGCAGGAAGTTTGTCGAAAGTGAACAACAGAAAACATCACACCGGTGTTGCACAATATAGTACATTTAAAGACGTCAAAGTTAAGCCCCAGGCAAGCAATTTACTTCTACTTCTCGTCAATATTAATGCATCATGCATACCGAATAATAACCATGCAAATCAAATCAGGCCACTAGATTTTTTTTTTTTTTTTTGTATTAGTTAAATCTCTCAGCTGCTATTTGTTGATGAACACAGAAATATGTGAGGGTTTATTAAAGCTCAGTTACTAAGCATATTATGAGTCTAAGAGTCCATCTGCTTCAAGCCAACAAATCCAGTAATTGAACTGCAGATCCACTTGTGCAAAAACGATAAGATTATACCAAACGGAGTCAGGTCGTCTCATCCAAAAATGAGAAAAGACTATATCTATTATAACTCAACCACACTGTCATTCAGCCAACTTTTAAATACAAACTAAAGAAATGCAATGCAACTAATATAGGATTAAACACCAGTGGAGAACTGGAAATCACATTAATTAAAATAAATGATCACAATATAAAAGTTAGATATGTATTTGTTTTAACGATTACATTTAACGGTTATTTAATTATTAGATTTTAAAAATTTGAGTGAAGTTTTTCAGTGAGCAGTAAATGTAATCTAAAAGTAAATATAGTCTATTATCAACCAATACATTCAATTACAAAAATCTCTTCCAATAACCAATACGATACAGTGCATCCCAAATTTGTTCCTGTTGCAATAACAATATACTGCTGAATCATGTAATCAGCTTTGAAAGCTTGACAAATCATGAGTAGACTAATCCAATTAAATGTAGAAAACCCTGGACAGCTAAAACAACTAAAAGTGCATCCTGTTTTGCTGCTACACATGCACTGTATTGAACAGACAAACAACCTCTGTGGATTAACAAGTGATTTTACACATGCCTTGTTGCCAGCTGGATGAGGCAGCGGAGGCCTTCTGGACGACACACAATGTATTTACACACTGCCAAAACGCTGCACATTCACTACAAGCATTTGCACTCCCTTTCGCGATCTTTCGCATACTCTGCCACCGTACTCGGCATGGCATGAGATGCCCATCAAAGCAAAATGCAAAAAAAAAGGTCAAAATGGGCTTGAAAACTAATGCGGCACATGTGCAGTGAAATGCAAGCTAATTTAGGCCTGAAATATTGTTCTGTTCAGATGCAGACTGATCTTAAGCCAACAAAAAATAATCAGAGAAAAACTGAAAGGAATTTCATGCAGTCTTGCAAGAGTAAAATTTCTGTAAGAGGAAGTATTTGTCCACAAAAACTACACCATTATCAATCTCCAGGTGCTTCTGTGCTTTTCTAACCACAACGAAAACTCTTGTCAGGATGAGATACTGGTCAAACTACCCTGAAATAAGATCCTTGTCATTTCAACAGATATCGTGCAAAGCCATACCCAGAGGCTCAACCAGCATGCAGAGCACCGCAGCTGTCGCCATCCGTCTGGCAGCAGGCAGCAATTCACAATTGATTTGGGAAAACAATAATAAATTTAGAAACCCTCCGGCTATCCAGAGAAGTACAAAAACTGAAGCACTAAAGAAACTGGAAGAGAAGTATCTCAAAACTTTAAAGATGCATTTTAAACCATGGGGGTGTCCTCCTAACTGGCACTCCATCCGTCCCTGTACAGTATCCAATGAGTGGGATTTAAGTTTCCCAGTCTCCTGAGTGTCAGTAAAGGCACAGCTGTTGTGGCCTGAAGTTGACAATAACAACCTGGAGCTTCTCTTTGCCAGCTTAGCACTTTAAAAGAACCTTTATCCTGAGAAATGCAATTGTATAGGCCTACATCTACTAGTGGATGTCTGGAATGCTAGCATTTTGGATGCTAGCATTTAAATGTCCAAATACAGAAGAAAACGAAAACTATGCAAAAAACCTGTACAAACCAATCGTATAAAGTGAAATAATCTTTCATTTAGCAGACTCGCTTAGTTCAAAGTAACCTAAAGCAACGTTAATTGCTTTCTTGCACCTTGATATTAGTTAATGATCATTTAAGTAAACTGCACTTGGATTAAACTGTGTCAGCAGTCTAATTTACATCCTTGACAAAGCACACATGAATTATACATTACTTTGAGAACATAATTTCCATTTAAAAGCCGTTGAGATGTAAAATCAGATACAAACGTGCTTCTGAATAAACAGCAAGCAGATAACTTAACCGTTGGCAGTTAAACACCGTTGCTCGGCTGGGATTCACTGTAAAATACCAGCAAACTCGTAAACCAAACAGATGAAAATGTACACAAACTTATTATAGACACATAACAAATCTGTGACGTTCATAAAGTCCTTTAAAACCTCTGATAATTTCCGTTGTCCCAGAAACAGACCCCGAATAAATCACTGAGGACTAACTTAACAGTTAACGTTACTAACGTATCTCTCTTAGATAAAAATCTTTCTGACTGAGAGTTAAATGATAAATATTCTTGTTTCTGTAAAATCGAAACAAGATACCTGAATTAGTAAAACAAAGTTTTGCTGAAACAAGGATAAGACTCACTTTTTCTACAGTGAACTGGAGTCACACTTCCTGCGGCTCTGGGAAGATCGAGACGCTTGACAGAGAACGAATTTAAGCTTTTCCCGCTATTTTAAATGAGCTAGACTCCGTTATACAGTGGTCTTATACTTACCAATAATTTCCGCAAATACAGTTTTTTCCAGGGATCTCACTTCTGTCAACTGTGCCGACTGTACCCCCGGACAGCTCCACCTTCACTTTCCTACTTTAGCTGTAGTCAGCCAACTGAGAGTGCTGGATATTACAGCCACAGAACCAGCCGCGTGAACACAGCGACAGGCGCTCCGATTCAAAATGGCCAACTCGTCTTCATAATAAAAGTCCTGTTTCAATACTATTTATGCACAGGCACGATTTTTTTTCTCCTTTTTAAAAAAAAAAAAACTTTCTGTTTACCACAACAGAGAATGGTCTTTCAGACAAAACTTTTTTGATACAATAATAGAAAAATAAATAAATAAATGGTGTTCCTTTTCCCGGTAAGTTAATGAACGAGAGTGTGTGTATGCACACATTGCTGTGTAAGGCTTTATCTAATTAAAAGAGTAGGCCGATAAGTTGAAAAGAACGTTTTTATAATTATTATTTTTTATTAATTAAATTGCAGCCATATGAGTACAGTTTTCTCAGTTTGATATATTTTAATATGAGTTAAATATCCTATAATTGTTTAGCATATTCGTTCTGTTTTTATTTTCCTTGGTGAAGACAGCAATCAGTTTAAAACTCATACACAGATTATATATGAGAATACAGAGAAAGCAAGATGATCAACAATAAAAAATACATTTCAACCATTTGCTCACTCACACATCCTGAACAGACAGGGACACCTAGTGGACAATAACACATTTGAGGGACTCGAGGAAGAAAAAAATAATCATAAAAACAATGGATGTATTGTGCTTTGTCTGTCAACATAATGTTATGACATTATTTTTAATTAAACACATGATAATAAATTAACTTTGTACACTTCATCCATGTAGCTATCACAACATCATCCAGTAGATGGCCTTATGTGCCAAGCTTCATTTGATTCTTCACGTTCTCCTTCATGGCTGTCCTTCGAAAAGAGACACAGCTGAAACAGAATAATGTTATTGTGTTACACTGTATCATGTTATGAATAATTAATTATAATGACTAAATATCTTATAATATATAATATAATATATAGACTAAATAGCTAAGACAGAACTGCTTGTAATTTCAGCTAACCCATCGCTTCATCACAATCTCAGCTTCCAGTTAGGCTCATCTACCATAACTCCTTCAAAAACAGCCAGAAACCTTGGAGTTGTGATTGATGATAAGCTGAATTTCTCAGACCACATTGTTAAAACTGCCCGGTCCTGCAGATTTGCATTATATAATATTAAGAAGATCAGGCCCTTTCTCTCGGAACATGCAACGCAACTCCTTGTTCAGGCTCTTGTTCTGTCCAGACTTGACTATTGCAATGCTCTCTTGGCAGGTCTTCCAGCCAATTCTATTAAACCTCTACAATTAATCCAAAATGCCGCTGCAAGATTAATCTTTAATGAGCCGAAAAGAACGCACGTCACGCCTCTGTTCATCAATTTGCACTGGCTACCAATAGCTGCTCGCATTAAATTCAAGGCATTAATGTTTGCCTACAGAACCACCACTGGCTCTGCACCCCTTTACCTAAATTCTTTACTTCAGACTTATGTGCCCTCTAGAAGCTTGCGTTCTTCAAGTGAACAACAAATTATTGTACCATCCCAAAAACACAGAAAAACACTTTCAAGGACTTTTTCATTAACTGTTCCCATCTGGTGGAATGACCTGCCCAACTCGATCCGAGCAGCCGAATCCTTACCCATCTTCAAGAAACGGCTAAAAACTCATCTGTTCCATCTTTACTTGACCCTCTAACTCTAGCACTATCTATTCTAATTGTATTTTATCTATGTCTTTTTATTAAAAAATAACAATAATAATAATAATTATCTGTACTGCGTTAGGCTAACCAAGACTTGTAATAGCACTTGCACGTTGTTGCTCTTTTGTTGGTTTTGATTGCTTCTTATGTCCTCATTTGTAAGTCGCTTTGGATAAAAGCGTCTGCTAAATGACTAAATAAATAAATAAATATTCTCTGGCACATATTCACAGAGAGTATTTTACATTCTTGGTCAGGTTAGTTTAATATAAAAGCACAATGTCCTATTTAAGATTGATATTGAAAGTACATATGGGCTTACTTGGTGTGCTTCTATGGGATCTCTGTGATGCACGGAGCCCCTCCTTACTCAGTCTGGGCATTGGAGGCCTTACAGGACCAGGACGTATCCCTGCATTCCATTGGGAGGTCTGGGAAAGTCTCTTTATGGAGTCCTTGTTAGCCGGAAGTGCTTCTAAGTTCTGTGCTGCCCATTTTGGCCTGTTTTGGTTTTGCTTTCCAGCCGCACTGAGATCCAAGGATAAAAACATCTGGGAAAATGTACAAAAAAAACTTGATTTCTAACAAAAAAAAGTATACATGTTCAATATCATGTCTGTTTTCTTCCCCCAGCAACACAGTGCCCTCTTTTTCCTCTGTGCAGCACATTTCCATGATATCCCACATGTAGTCTGATCAGTATGCATGATGCCTTTTGGTTATGTCGTCTCTGGAGAATTCTTTGCATGCTGCACTGCTGATTTGTATGAGAATCAACAGCAACAGTCACATGACAATTATATTAGCTTACCAAAGATTTGGCCTTGCGCAGCTTGTACGTTGAGCAAGATGGTGCTTTTATAGAGTTTTCCTGTCTTATTGTAGCACTTTTTCCCTTTATCAGTCTGTAGAGATAAAGACAGCTTAGCATTTTCTGCTGTAGTTGTGCTACTAACACTTTCAACATGCACATATACAGAATAAAATGCCCTAAAATAGGGCAGCATATCATTGGGTAACATAAGGTTTTTTGATATTTTATAATAACTCAGAATTCAAATATAATACTGTGTATATATGTTTATTTTTTATGTTCTTGAAAGATATGTTATGTCTATAATGCTCACCAAGGCTGCATTTATTTCAAAACAGTATACAATATTATGCAATAGTATTACATTTTAAAACAACTATTTTCTGTTTTAATATATATTTAAATGTAATTTACTCCTGTGATGTAAAACTGAATTTTTAAATAGACATTACTCCAGTTGTCAGTCACGTGATTCTTCAGAAGTCATTCTAATATGCTAATTTGGTGCTCAAGAAGAATTGCTTATTGTTATTGTAATATTTTTGTGGAAATCGTGATGTTTTTTCCAGATACTGTGATGAATGGAAAGTTTAAAAAAACATTAATTTGAAATGTAATATTTTTGTAACAATGTAAAAGTCTTTACTGTCACTTTTGATCAACTTGATGCATCTTTGCTCAATAGAAGTTTAATTTCATTTTAAAAAATCTTACTGACGGTCTGACCCCAAACTTTGAAAGGTAGTGTATCTATGTGTTTGCAAAACAAAAAAAGTTGTTCACTTACACTGTTCTTGCATGCTCAACTGGGTCAAGGTTATCCAAGTAGTTAAAGCGTATTGTGTCAGTGGGATGCCTGTCTGAGTCTCTCCACGGCGGAAGTCCTTTGGCTGATTTCACCAAGGCATTCCCATCTTTACTCTTCCCATGGAGACTCGAGAGGACAGATTTCAACTCCCTGTGACCGGTCACAGGAAGTGACCCCTCTACCTCACTGCCAATTACTTTCACCTCAGGGATAATAAACTCTTCCTTCACAGGCACCTGGAGAAAGTGGAAAATGTGCAGCACAAAAAAATTACATGTATTCCAATAGATGAGACTCTAAAACGGCCTTTTAGCAACATCTTACCTTGGGCCTACTAATGTGCAGCTCCTGCACTGTCTCTATGTAATGCCTCTTCCATACACCTTGTTCAAATGGTGTTGGAGTAAAGGTTATGCACCAGCCTAGTTTCAGACATTTAGGCATCCACAGTTGATCAAGCTCAACCAGGTTTTTCCAATGCCAGCTCACCTGCAAATGAATATATTACAGAAAACACTAATGTCATACACATAGTACTGTTCAAAAGTTTAGGGTCAGTAAGATTTTTACATTATTACTTAATACTTTTATTCAACACAGATGCACTAAACTGATCAAAAGTGACAGTAAAGATGCATAATATTATCAGTGTTAGTGTATTTGCACACGGTATGTATAGAATACATTTAAGTGTGCATGTAGGAAAGTGTTTTTATTCATGGCATCAAAATATTTATACTATACAATTCCAATAATGTTTATTAATTTATATTAATTTAGTTTATTAACATACCTGAGCACATCTACAGAGGCTTCGGGGGTCAAGGAATGAAAATATATAGAGTGATATGACCCTGGGAAGGACCTTTGTGAAGTCGAGGGACTCCTCTGGTACCCAGCTGCTCAGAGTCTGTCTGAGATGTTTCAGCTGGCTAGCAGAGCATCTGGAGAAACAGTCTTGTAGCACCTGTTTCCGTTGGCTATCTGTCCACTTCTCAAACTGGGGCAAAGAGGAAGAGGGCTTGAGCATATAATCAACAGAGCAAATAACAAAACCAAGAAACTGTGAAGTGTTACCATAGCATTTTTTTAAGAAAGTGCATTTCTTACCCACTTTCCAAGCAAATTTCTTCTCTCTTCAAAAACCTGCAAAAGTGTTCAAATTGGACATGAAACATTCTACCCTGTAATATCACTAATATCAATGTTACAGTAGCTTCTCATGTTAAACAAAGCAGAAGATCATATACTATATTTATGGTTCCTGTACATGAGCATTGGAGAGCTGATGATTTAGAGGTGTCCATGTACTCAGTTTGGTCTGCATTGTTGTTCTGGGAGCTTGTGGCATCTTTCACTGAAATTCAGACGTTTGAGATTCAGCTTCTAGATAAACCTCAATCATATTAAGAGCACTTATCAAAAATACATACTCATGTTAAGGCAAACGAATGTGCTGTGATTTTCATACTAGCAACAACAAAATGGCCAAGCTGTACAGTGTAATACAGTACAAAAGAGAAAAAATTAAACCTACCATGTGTAGTAATGTCAACCGGAAATAGTCATGTTAGCTATCATAACGAAACCATTAAATGTTTACGGATCCGATATTGATGGTTTGCTCTTCCTGCTCAGTATAGTTTACCAGTCTCCATAGCAATCACACTCTCTCTCACTCTGTCCCGCCTCTTTCCAAACACTGGCTATGTTCGACTCGCAAATGATTCATTCTTTCGAATCGGATCTTTTAAAATGAATTGGTTGGAAATGAAATGGTTCACCAATGCTCGTCTAGGATTTGACTGATGGGACGAAAGTAAATTAATTTATTAACCGAATAGCAGAAATGTTATTAAAAAAAAAAAAAAAACACTATTTTGTAGTTTATAGTTTTACTTTCATTTGTTTGTTTTAAAGTTTTATCAACATATTTACGAGTTGACTTTATTAAACATATTTGTATTAATATGTGCAAATACTTTTATTTGAGAGATGTAAATTAATTTTAGTATTGTTTAATGTAAATATTTAGGAACTAAATGTATTCATGTTTTTACTAGCAGAATTGTGGCGGCAACAAACTGGTTTGGGGCACGAAAGGACTATAAACATCCTTAGTAATCGGAAAAAAAAAATGTATCAAACATTAAACGTTAAAATACCTCGCCGCGACCACGCTATGACGTAATTACGTCGTCATGTAAAAGAATCAATGACTCGTTTCGAACCGATTCTTCGAAATAAAACGCCCAAAAGAACCGAACCACAAATCAACAGCGCCAACTTCATTTCATTATAGAGCCGAGACGCTCCTCGCTCCCAGCGGCTCCTGGCCATTGCAGCGATGAAATCCGTGGATAAACCGAAGACGATAATATGTTTGCACACTGAATGTGTTTTTTCACGCTCAATCCAGTGACGTAAGTTCTATTATGCTTTTATATTGAGTGAGAGCAATATTCGTCGGCGCGTCATCGTCAAATGCGCGCGCCCGTACAAATCCTCAAACCTACAGAAAGACACACGGGGCTCGTATTGTTAGAGAAGCGGACACGCGAAATATCCCTGCTGGAGAGGTAAGAACGACTTTTTATCATTTCCATAATTCATTTGATATAGAAACATGTTTTAAAAATAAGAACAATACTCCTAAAAGTACAGTAGACACCTATTTTGAAGGTAAGTTAGTTTCTTTTCAGCGAAGCTGCTACACGCCTCGATAGACAGGGGCTCATATGGTCATAAAGGAAAGGGTTATCTGTTATTCGCCTTTATTTCGATAGTTTTTACATTTAACATGTTTTTTATTATTGAGTTTATTAAAATCAATAAATAAGATAAAATAAAAATCATATTTTAGCGCAGGGCATTTGTGATAGTAAAATCCTCGTTAGCCGTTTAGGTTTTTTTTTTTTTTTTTCAAGCTAAATGTATAAATACTAAGGTGTTTCAGGCATATAAACCAGATCAAGAATACAATTAAAATAATTGTGCAATTTTTTATTTTTGTGCAAACCGCGTCTCTTGCTGTGAACATCACTTTTTATGTTTTATGCTGACAATCTTGAAATAATCGCAGCCTGTGACTGGGCACAGGCACTACAAAATATATCTTCAAACTAAAACTACATCAATAATGGGTTAACTGTTTTAAAGTTATTGAATTACAATTATTAAACTATCAATATTTAATTTTTAAATTGTTATTTATGGTTGCATTTAGACTGAAAGCATGGAACATAATTTGATTCTGGACCAGTTAATATTGCGTTTCTAAGATTATAATGTTCCGTTTTCTTTTGCACTGAGGACATAGTTACATTGAACTTCCTCCTGGGTAATACACTTATAAAGCACCTTTTATTTACTACCAGTATAATATGGCAGTGCTTTTTGATCCTGCATTGTTCACTTTGAAAACATTTCCCACGCCTTAAGAGATCTCCAGGAAGATTTTTCATGTTTGAATAAACTGTCACCCATTCATGAATAATTCATGTTAGCTTGTTCATTTCAAATGTGACATTTGATGCTTTTTCTCCCACAGATGTACATCTTATAAATGCATGGCAACCACAGTCGTACCTACACTGGATAGTGGACATGCATTGAAAAGACCTGAATCTGGCACAGAAAAATGGAGAAGCACACCCTATCTGTGCAATTTAAGTCTGGTGTCAAGCAACAGATAATTAATGAGGGAATGCCGGAGCTCAGATTTTCTTGATACAACCCTTTCTTTGCAAGTCACAGCACAGACGAACACGCCATGGATCTCCTTTGGGTTCTGTACTCCATGCTGACTGTATGTATGGCCATCAATATGGAAGCTACCGGGAGCCATAGCATGTTTACCTGTGAGCCTATCACATTAAGGATGTGCCAGGGCCTCGCCTACAATACCACCTTCATGCCCAACCTTCTGAATCACTATGATCAGCAGACCGCGGCTCTCGCCATGGAGGTAAACCACATTACAATAAATTATGTGATCAAACTGCATTACATTAACCTAGGACTAGTTTAATCATCATGCTCTAATAACTGCATGACCTCAACAGCCCTTAAAAATGAGTTGGGGCGTGTATATATATATATATATATATATATATATATATATTTTATTTTTTTCATTATTTATCAATTTTCAATATAACACAAAAATCAAAACGAAGATGAACTACAATTAAACAGCAAGAGGGAAAAAAACACTTTAAACCAAAGAAGAAAAACAAACAAACAACAACAACGACCACAACAATAGTAGTAAAAATTTATAAAATAATATATTAATTATACAGGACTCCAAATATGGCAAAATATGTAAATATTTTTTTAAACATACATGACATTATCAGATCTGGATTATATTATAGCAATACATTTTTATTTTAGTAAAATAATAGCACATAGATGATATTAGTGGATATTAATTTATATAGACTTGTGTCAAAGGGGTTCGTGACAGGTCCAAAAAATAAAAAAGTCCAGGTCTCTAAGAAAACTTGGGTTTTACTTTTGAGGCTTTTATATTGGAATATTCCATGTGAAGTGTGTCATTTAGGGGTTAAATAACTCAAATATTGGAGGTTGTTCTTTTACAGTTTATTAGGATATATTTATTAGATACATATGAAATCAGACCTCTCCGTACAATTATTTCCTAAATAGAGAGAGCAGAGAAATAATACTTCTTTTTTTTTTTGAGTTATCAAAAAATAACCAGGGCAAACCCTTTACCATGGATCACTTTCTATATGCAGTTTTTCTGTATTTTCCCTGCAAGTAGCAATAAAAGCAAACCATAAATGTTAAAATGCATTAGTTTAAAACGTATGTACTAACAGCATCAAAGATTTTTCATGTTCGATTTGACCCAGTTCTTTCTTGTGCCCTGCAGATAATTCAGATCACATTACAGAAATGTTTAAAGGGAAATTAATCTTTAATCTGTCCTACGGGGATGTTTACCATATTTTTATTTCTGAAGTATCTTGCTGTTTTAACCAATTTTTTGGTCCTCTTTTGCATGTGGCTATGATGAAATAAGCATCTTATAACTATTTATGTAACGAGGTTGCATTACAGCAGCTTGCTAGTGTATGCCACAGTGCTTGATGTCATGAGCAGTTAATGGTGCTCAGGCGCGTTGTTTATTTTGATTGTTCTGTAATCTTTGTATCTGCAGCTATAACGCCTGGATTGATTCGAGCCGATGGTTAATCCTCTTTTCCCGGGCTGCAGTATTCAGCTGAGCTCAACTGAAAACAGCTGCATTAGCTTGTTACAGCGGCCAGTGTATCTGTTGAACACACACAGCACTGTAAACGTTATCTAAAACCGGCTGTCCTCAGTCACAAGGTTCTTATTCACTTCAGTCCTGCCCTAGTATAACAGAGGGAAGGGACAGGAAATTAAAGACATAAAAATAAGAAAGAATGGATGGAGTTGAGCTGAGGCAACCCATCTGCTCGTCCTCTTGTACATTTGTGTGGAACTGTGGAGTTACATAACCTTTTGCACTGTAACCAGCACAAACACACACAAAGTGATGATACTTTTTAAACCCACTACTGCACAAAGGATTACAAGATCAGTGTAGAAATATATTCAAATGCATTTGAACGATAATCACAATTCACATATTCACAAATATATTTTTCAAGCATTGTATATACAAAAAATATTTTAATATTTATTTAATAATATATTTTTATTTTAAAAAGTATATATATATATATATATAATTTATTTGTTTGTTTTGCATATTGTTATTTTTTTATAATTATTCTTAATTATTTATATTTAATTGTTTGTTTTATGTGTTATTATTTTTATTTTCTAATTATTTAATAATCATTTTTAATTATTCAATTAATTTGGATTGCAAGAATGAAAGGATTTTATTTCAATTTACTTAATACGTCAGAACTTTTTGGCATGATTTCTGCATTTGAGGATAAATTAACATAAAGAAAAGCCAAATGAAAATTTAAATGTGATTTTATTGATGAATAGCTTTTACTATTTTTAAAAACAACTGACATCAATGACTAGAAGGTGACAGTTTAAGTAGCAATTAGTCTACTGAAGAAAACCAGACTAAATCTTTCATGTCATCAGTTCTAAACCATTTCTTTCTTTCTGGCATCATGAGGGACACATGAAACATTCTTGCTTTCAGATTAAAAATCACTGTCGGACAGTGGCAGCATCTTGCTCTGAACTCTGGGTAACCTCATTTGTGAAGTGGGACAGTTGCCTACAGGGATGGTTTCTGGGATTGTTGTGGTTGCATGCAGTAATGGGAAGGTTCAGGGAGCATTTGAACTGAGCATGCAAAGAGAATGCTGGGTAAATCTAACAATATTAAGCATTTCAGGTGCACTGATTGATGCAACTTGACATCTAGTTAATTTCAACTTCCTCCCCCATTTGTCAAACATGCGAAGATACATGACCTTGTCCTCGTGTTATTTTTACCATGGCATAGTGATCATTAAGGCCACCCTGCAGTTGAAATGCAATCTGGCAACTCAAATCATATCATCTATGCATTGCTTGGGAATCATTATTTTTAGATATTTATGAGAGGTTCTATGACTTTTGTAAGTGACGTGACCAAAAAGAAAAATGGGTGAAAAAAATTAATAGATATTATTTTGCATATACAAAAGGGTTAAACAGGACTGTTTATACTATAATTGAAAATATATATGTCAGCATGGAGCATTTATTAATGCATTAACCTTTAGGACAGTGTTTTTTGGAATGGCAGGGTTGACCATTATTTCCCATCTATATCTTCTTCTTCTTCTTCTTTGTCCCTTTCTCTTCTGTCTGTTTCTCTTCTCCACTCCCTCCTCTCTTTTCATCCCTCCCCCCACACAAGGTACTGCGGTTGCCGGGGAAACAGATCCCAATTGTATTGCAACAAAAGAGCAGGCTTTCTCTCAGGAGGTGGTCGTCACTCGCACTCTGACCTCTCTCCCTCAAACCGGCCCGTTTATGCATCACTGGTTGCCATGGCAGTGCAGTTGAATTCTGTTAAGTGAACACTGCCTTAAGTTAAATAGTGACCAGTGGAAAAAGGAAAACTAACCAGAAGGGCATATGAGAATTTATGTACAATTAAAAATAATAATTGGTCAGAATGCTTTGAGGACGTGACCTAAAATTTGTTATCAGTGAGCAAGTGGGGGTTCACTGAGAAAGGCATATGTACTTTGGATTTATGGGTAGAGGAAGGAACTAAACGTATTTACTTGTGAATGGACACATTTAAAAGGTCAGGTTAAGTGACTTAGAAGTTCTTCTGTTTGCCTTGTTGTTTTGCCCTTTTCTTTTAGCAACTCGGAGAGATCTAAGAATAAATCAGTGAAATACACACTATAACAGCACTATACTTTAAAAAAACAGTATAACATTTTGATATTTGTCATTTATCAGCCATAACATAAAAATAATAAAGTTAATATTGGTAACACTGTTGTTGTAATTTGAATGAAATGCGATAATTTTCTCCATATTAAGTGAAGAATTGATTGTTTAGAAAGATGATGAAAGCCATCGCTGCATGTAATTTGTAATAAATAGCATTTTTAATAGCCAAACATATTTGTATATAATAATGTAAGACATTTTAGAATTTTTAACAACCAAACACTAGGAGTTTTATTTTTAATTATGTAATTTATTATAGCATTTGAAGTCGCCGACTCGAGGAGCAATATTATTATTTTATAGTAATTATTAGCATTTTTAACGGCCAAACACTATGAGTTGTATTTTTGTATATTATAATTATCTACATTATTATAGCATTTTTAATTGCCAAACCCTAGGAACAATGTTTTTATATTTGTTTATGATAATTGCATAAATATTTAACCACCAAGCAATTTTTTAAATATTATAATTAAAAATAATTAAAATTGCTGCATCCCTAGTTGCTACACAAGTGTCTTGGAGCACTAAAAGCATTTAGGGCTTAAAAAGTCCCTTTCAGAAATAGAGAAAGCTATTTGAATTGAATTGATGATATAAATGAAATAAATTTTAATTTAATTGAGAGCATAAATTAATCCTTCATCTGTGGCAAACTGACACACAGCAGCTCCAAACATTGAAAGTGAACATGCTAATCTGTGTTTTCAACTATATTTACAACCCATGTAAATGTGAAACACACAGGTCCAGCCATATTACAAAAGACTTGACCATGTTAACTTCCATTTTGCTCCTGGGGATTTTAGTTTCAGATTGTATGAAGTGCTTCCACATCTCCTATAGATATTGTACAGCATGCCAGCTGTATGAAGCTTTTACTCCTATATAATGCTTTGAAGCACATGCTCTCTGTCCAAACAAGAAGCAACAGTCACTGTGCCTCCTCTGCCTTCAGCATATTCTGTATCTCTGTATGTTTTGAATATCCCTAAATAACTTTCTGCAATGCCCTTAAGAAACACAAAGGCACTGGAATGGACATGATGAATAGGAAGTGTATGTTTGCCCTTAGGACAGCAGTGAACGACATGCACACATTTGAGTTCGTCAGATCATACCATTGCATGTAATGTGGGCTGACAGCCTTGATGAGATAATGTTTTTCACCAGATCAGCAAATAATGGCACTTGCTTTATTTTTATCTTGCTTAAAAGCCAGAGTGTGTCCACTCAATTGAGCTCAGAATATTGAGCTCAATTGAGTTACATTCAGCTTTTATGTCATTGTCTATAGCTTTACTTACTGTTCACAAAATATTATAATGATAAAGCTCATTTGGCCAGCATTAGAAGCTATGTGATGAAAACAAGCATTTATTCCACATGCTTTCATGGTCTGATGGTTAAAGCCGGTGCTCTTTGGTGTGTCATGTTAGCGGCACATCTCAATGGTATATGCTGCGTTAAATATGGATTAGGTACTTGGAATAGATTGCTGTATTTAGATGCTTTGTGTCAAAATGGGCAAGCATAATATCCATCCTAATCCCTTTTTATAGACATTTTGGGTGGTAGCCTAGTGTGCTGGCAGTGGCTGAATGCTCTCTCATTGGATATGCATTATACATCCAGTATATATAATAAATGTGTTGGACTGTTGCAGTCATTTTAAGGCTGGATGGTTTTATTTGCAAAAGTAAATAATGGTAACACTGTTGTTAGCTAATTAGATCATCTCATTGGATTTAGCTTAAACGCTTAGGGAATTTTCTACATATTATGTGAAGAATTGGATGTTTAGGAACATAATGAAAGTCATCATTGCATGTCATTTTAAACAAATTGCATTTTTAGTAGCCAAACATACAGTTTTTGTTTATATTTGTATAAGTCATTTTAGCATTTTTAACAACCAAACACTAGGAGTTATATTTCTTAATATTATAATTATTTAGATTATTATAGCATTTTTAATTGCCAAACCCTAGGAGCAATGTTTTTATATTTGTTTATGATAATTGCATGAGTTATTAGCGTTTTTAACAACCAAGCAATAGGAGGTTTTTTAAATATTATAATTATGTAAATTGTAATAGCATTTTAATTGCCAACCACTTCTTCCTACTTTAATTATATAAATTATTATAGGATTTCTTTTAAAGCCAGCCCCTAGGAGGGAATTTATTTATTTATTTATTTACTTACTACTTTTTGTATAGAGATATTAACATTTTCTGACATTTTTTCTTTTCACCATTAGTAATTGCATAAAATGCTTAAAAAAATCAAATGCTTAGCACACACATCCTTTTAAATTTTTCTAGCATGTTCATGTAGGCTCTGAATGATTGTAAGTTTTGGTCCTTTTTTTTTCAACACAAGTGGTGTCAAAACCCCCACCCGACTATCACAAAGGCCCTTGCTCTGCAGGGGTGGAGGCGTTATTGTCTATCTGTCTGGTCCTGGGTGGAGTCTTTTTCTTTTTCCCCCATGGGATTTGCATATTTATGTCCGGCCCCAAAGCTGGTACTAACTCCCATAATGCCTCATGGTGTAAGTGGGCCTCAGCAATAAACAGCATGTCTCCCGCCCCAAATAAAGGCCTCCTCAGAGAGGTTGCATTACAGATCCAATTTTAATTCTCATTTTACATAAGGGTGACTGAGTGACTGATAAAAAACCTATAGAACCTATAGAAAACAATAGTATTTCATCCCTTTCATCCTAAGCTTAGAGTGCTAATTTACTAATTGCACATTTACAGTATGTGGACAAAGTAGAATATCAAACAAAGCTAAACTGTTGTTAAAATACATCTAAAGTTTTGTATTTAGTTATTTATTTAAACATAAAAATATTAAATATTTATAAAAAAAAAAAAATAATATTTTGATCATTATTATTAATATATTATTTAATAATTTATTGTTAACACAGTTTTTTCTTGTCTGACAGCCCTTTCATCCCATGGTAAACTTGGAGTGCTCTACTGAAATTCGCCCATTCCTGTGTGCTCTTTACGCACCCGTGTGCACCGAGTACGGCCGCGTGACCCTGCCATGTCGGCGCCTGTGCCAGCGTGCCAAGAGCGATTGTTACAAGCTGATGGATATGTTTGGGGTCAGTTGGCCAGATGAGATGGAGTGTAGCAGGTACATGATCACTTTCATTAAGTTCTGCTGTTCTTTATTATATGATATCATATTCTGAAATGATAATCTGTCTCCTAGGTTTCCAGACTGTGATGAGTCTTACCCCCGAGCGATAGACCTGCTCCCAAGCAGTGACGGGACGGAAGAATCTCCCTCATCGGTTCAGCGGGACTACGGCTTCTGGTGTCCACGAGAGCTGAAGATCGAGCCTGACTTGGGTTACTCGTTCATGGGTGTGCGCGACTGTTCGCCCCCCTGCCCAAATATGTACTTCCGCAAAGACGAGCTCATCTTCGCCCGCCATTTCATTGGCGTTGTCTCCATAGTCTGCCTGTCAGCGACGCTTTTCACCTTCCTGACCTTCCTCATCGATGTTGGCCGCTTTCGCTATCCTGAGCGGCCCATCATCTTCTACGCGGTCTGCTACATGATGGTGTCCTTGGTCTTCTTCCTGGGTTTCCTGCTGGAGGATCGCGTGTCATGCAATGCGGCGAGCCCGGGTCGTTTCCGTGCCTCCACCGTCACCCAGGGCTCCCACAACAAGGCCTGCACACTGCTCTTCATGACGCTCTACTTCTTCACCATGGCAGGAAGTGTTTGGTGGGTCATCCTCACCATCACCTGGTTCCTGGCGGCCGTTCCCAAATGGGGAAGCGAAGCTATTGAGAAGAAGGCTTTGCTGTTCCACGCCATGGCTTGGGGCGTCCCGGGAGCCCTTACTATCACCCTCATGGCTATGAACAAAATTGAGGGCGACAGCATGAGTGGCGTTTGTTTCGTGGGGCTCTATGACCTCATGGCTTTGCGCTGGTTCCTCTTGGTCCCTCTCGCATTGGATGTGGTCGTAGGTGTGGTGCTGCTGTTAGCGGGTATTGCCGCTCTGAATAGGGTCCGGATGGAGATTCCCCTAGAGAAGGAGAACCAGGACAAACTGGTGAAGTTCATGATCCGGATCGGCGTGTTCTCCGTCCTGTATCTGGTGCCTCTGCTGACCGTCATTGGATGCTATCTGTATGAACAGAGCCACAGATCAGTTTGGGAGACCACTTGGGTACAGGAGCGCTGTAAAGAGTATCACATCCCCTGCCCTTTTAAGGTAAGAAGATATGGTGTGAAATACTTGCACTACGATTTAAATGTTTGGGGTTGTTAATGTTTTGGAAAGAAGTATCTTATGTAGTTCACCAAGACTGCATTTATTTGATCAAAAATACAGATAACTGTTTTCTATTTGTTTGATGGCAAAGCCAAATTTTCAGCAGCCATTACTCCAGTCTTCAGTGTCACATGATCCTTAAGAAATCATTCTAATATGCTGATTTGTCGCTCAAAAAATGATACTGACCCCAAAATTTTGAACAGTAGTGTATGTTCATATTGTCCTAAAAAATAAGCAATTGTTTTAGCATATATAATGACAGATTTTTAATGTGACCTTTGTACAGTGTTACTAGGAAAATAGATTATCTACACCAAGTCAGAACCATTCATGATGTTTGTTCTGACCTCAGGTGAATTTATACTACTTTACTTGTTGTGAATAATTGAAGGCCTCCACAGTCTCCTGCCACCTTTGTCCTCACTAAACTGAGCTGGACAATGACATCTCTGAATTCAATAATGAAATGCCTTTAACTGAAAATTAAATGTTTAATCTTATTATACAAAAAAACATAAAACAAAACTAAATCTCACTGAAGACAAGCAATCAATCAGCGATTAAATAAGAATAAGAAACTAATTACAAGCAATAGGACAAACAAATAAATAAAACATGCTACATACATTGTATAATTAAATGTATAAAACACTGCATATTCTTCACTGTGTAAATTAAATATATATTTCTTATTATTAATGTTACAAAAGTGAATAAGTTACAAAAGTAATTTAGTCAAGAGCAGTGAGCTATTTTCTTAGGCATTTTGACACAAACAAGTGTGATTATTTAACTGTTCAAGGCCTTCAGTATAAAGCGGCAAAAATAAGTTCAATACTGCCACACCGTGTGTGCGCCTCTCTGACAGCACTCAGACAGCGTGCATATAGCGGAATGATTTCTCTTTCGCTGCTGATTGCGTATCAACGGCTTCAAATCACTTGTTTTTAAACCGCAATGCTTACAAATGTGTGCAAATGATAAGTCTTTGTGACCAAACTTGTGAGCTTCATCCAGGGTCAGAAATGAATGGAAGCTCAGGGTAAAAATATCATCAATAGTGAAGCAAATCCCAGAGAAATTCAAAATATTTCATTTGAGTTTTTTGGTAACGTCATGTTTTCCTTATTTATACTTATGCATTTGACATAAAACGGGATGAAAAAAGGCCCCTGATTTGCAGATTTTTTGCAACTTTCAGACACAGGATTCATGATTTCCAGCTGCATATCTCTGTTAAACATACAGCAGCTGCTGCTCTGTGAATATAGCTCGTGTCTAACATGATGCAAACAAACTGAAGCATAACTAAAAACTAGACTGCCATGGAAAGTTTCAGCTTCAGCTCAGTAAAAATCCCAGTAATGATGTTTCTCCAGATGTGTGTGTGTGTGTGTGTACATGCCTGAGGCAGCTTGGGATTGTGGGATTGGTTTTAACGAGGCCTTGTTTACTGCCGCAGCTTCTTTTCTGTTGTGGTGGAGCAAAAAGGACAGTCATGTGTCATGTTAATTCTGTAACAGTACTTCATGAAGAGCTATGAAGTGCATTGCTATAAATAGCAGATCTCTAGTCACACTGCAGTAACTGATGATGTCATACAGATTTGGACACCCTAAAAAATGTCAATCTATTTGTTATATTGCATTATATATCAAAATATTACCAAGACAGGCTGACGGCATTCAGAGCAGAAGAAATGCTCCATCTAAAGCACTGAGAGAGAGAGAGTGTGTATTGGATAAAGAAGAGGACAGACATTTGTGTTGACTGCAGCTATGTTTATGCCGTTGGCAATTGTGCAGTGAGCTGAGATAAAGCACTTCCCATCCACACAATCGCACGCACACAACCCAGGGCTAAACTGACGTACACAAATACACTCACACACACACTGCAAGAGGTTATTAGCAAACGCCGAGATCTGCAAGGGAAGGATGTTCCTGCATGTTCTGATTACAAATCAGGTTTCACCTGTTCTTATGTTGCATACTAAACAAATGTGTGAAAACCAATCTACTGCTGTTGTCTTCACAGGTGGAACAGACGAGCAGGCCAGATATCGCCTTGTTCCTCATCAAGTACCTGATGATGCTGGTGGTGGGAATCCCTTCAGTGTTTTGGGTCGGCAGTAAAAAGACCTGCTTCGAGTGGGCCAGTTTCTTCAACGGGCATCGCAGGAAAGAGTGAGTTTCGTGTAATGCTTGGAGAATTTATACCATTATTGTTTAGGCTACTGTGCAGTGTTGTGTGACCAATTACATGACTTTGATTTTCAAGAAACACAAATTGATAAAGGCCTTGAAAGTCATTTTAAGTAGAGATGTAACAATATTAAAATTCTTGGTGTTTTTATTTATGTATACACTACCTAAATACACTCAAAGGTTCAAAGGTTTGTTTGAGGTGAAAAAGGGGCAGTATGATTTTTTTCATTAGAAATTAATACTTTTATTTAGCAAATGTGATATTGACCGATTTTTATCTTAAATTCTGTTCTTTTGAACTTTCTATTCATCATAAGAATACTCAACAAAGCATATCATGGTTTTCACCAAAAAAAAGATTTTTTTACCTTGATAAATGTTTCTTGAGCACTATATTAGAAGGATTTTTAAAGGATCATGTGACACTCAAAACTGGATTAATGACTACTGAAAATTCAGGAATAAATTATATTTGAAAATACATTGAAATAGAAAACATTTGTTTCTTTTCATTTCTTTTACAGTTTTTACTGTATTTTTTTTAAGTAATAAATGCTGCTTTGGTGAGCATTAGAATTTTTTTTTTTAATTATTTAAAAATCTTACTAACCCTACATATTTGAACAGTACTGTAGTTAGTTAATTAAATTATTAACATTTAAAATAATTTAAATACTACAAGTTAGGCATCAGAGCATTATATATTGCAGTATGGAAAATTATATTCATTTTGAGATTTGCTAAAAATTACATTTATGAAATTATAAATGTTTTTAAAGATTAATTTTGAGTGCGCTTTAAATGATGGCGAAATAAATCTAAATATAAAAAATGAGCATAAACAATTACATATCAAAAATGTAGTATCTAGTATCATCCATTAACAGAAATGGTTCAGATGTATATCATGTATCTGCCACATGCAAGTAGCCACAGGAAGTAATTCAGTCAGTGTGCATTTTGATAAAATTCCTACCATTTGTGCATAGACCTGCTGTGCAATAAAGACACTTAATGGAGGACATGAAGTAGCCACAGGAAATAGTTCAATAAGTGTGTGCTGTCTCATAGGGGTTAGTGTAAAGGCTTCCTCTCCACACACCTCTGTCCCTTACATCAGGGCATTAACCTCCTCTCCCTCCCCTTGTCCCACCCCCTCCTCTTTTGTTCATTTCGACTCCTTTATGCCCTCTGCCTTCCCCCTCTCTCTTCCTTCGCTCCTCTGTCACTCCCTCCCCACTTTGCCTCGTTTTTCCCCCGTCTCTTCCACCCTCAGCAGCACGGTGCACGAGAGCAGGCAGGTGCTGCAGGAGCCCGACTTCACCCAGCTCCTCCTCAGGGACCCCAACACCCCAGTGGTGAGGAAGTCTAGAGGCACCTCGACACAGGGCACCTCCACCCATGCCTCTTCCACACACCTCGCCATGCTGGACGAGCCCCCCAGCGCCAGCACCAGCCGCGCAGGCAGCATGCGTAGCAAATCAAGCAGCTTCCACGGCAGCCTGCATCGCTCCAGAGATGGCAGGTGAGGCATCCCAGTTATAATTCAATCTCACGAGTACTTTTTTCATATCTGGCACATATTTTGGGGCATCTTCAAAATGCAAGTTAGTAAGTGTATTTAATAAGACATGCAAGAAACAGGAAATGTGTAGAACTTTGTAAATTAATTAAAGTGTGCAACTGTCATGCGTTATGGGCTTTGAACCTAAAACCTTCCAAATACTAACCTAGATACTTAATAGAGTTATAATGAAATGGAAGGTACAATGGAAGTTTTATTTATTTTTTTGTATTGCAACATACATTTGAATTAAATGAATAATCAGAAAAGAAAAATGAAGGCAGGGACTTGGTTCTATCCATCAGTTGTTGATGGATTTTGAGATGTGGGCATTGCAATTTTTTTGCATATGTTGCACTGATTTTTGAGGATCTGCAAAATTCCAGTTAAATAGACTGTTTAATAAACTGTCATGCAAAAATTGGTGATGCATATTCATTTGTTAATAAAAGTTGTTTCAAGAAAACCTATAAAAATTATGTGCACAATGGTCATGGATTATGGGAGTTGAACCAACAACCTTTCAATTACTAGCCTAGAAATCCTATATTAAAACTCCAATGAAATGGAAGCAGCAAAATATTTTTTCTTCTGTATGCATCCGAATGAAATGGATTATAGAAAAAGATAAAACATTGAGTTGGGGATTTGGTTCTGTCCATTGGTTGTTGATTGAATTTTAAGATGTGATCACTGCACTCAAAAAAATTTTTTTTTGGGCATATTTTTCAATTTGCACTGATTTTTGGGGATCTGTGAAATGCCAGTTAGACGGTTTATTAAACAGTCATGCAAAAACAGGTGATGCAAAATTTGTGAATGAAACTTGTTACTTGTCAAGAAAACCTATACAAATAATGTTCACAGTGGTCATGCATCGTGGGCTTTGAACCTACAACCTTTCGATTACTAGCCTAGATATCCAAAATTAATGTTGCAGTGAAACGGATGTGATGAAGAAAAAACTGTGGGGTGAGGACTTGCTTCTACATATCAGTTGTTAATTTTGGTTGGAGTTTGAGATGTAGGTGTTGCACACAAATATCAATGTCGAATATCAGCGGCAGTTTAATAATTGGAGAAGTCCGTCATTCATCACCAGATCAAGTGACATTTTGACTAAACATTACAGGGTTGAAAAAAAAAAATATTTTCAAAATAAATAAATAATTTATGTATCATTCAAAATAGGATCTATAACATGTACTTACAAAATATAAGACCTGCATTTTCAAACCAACTTTAGAAATGTCCCAGAATAATAGTGCCCCCCAATTGTGCACAGCTGGGCGAAACCCACATCTGCCTGTCTGATCAAAGAACTGAAGAGCACTGAATCGCTTTCATTATGTTTCCCATCAGGTACACAGCTTGCAATTATCGTGGCGTCGAGGAACGTCTTCCTCATGGGAGCACCCTGCGCCTTAATGATCCGCTCCAGCACTGCGGCGTCAACCGTCTTGACAGCCATTCACGCCACGGCAGCCTGCAGCGCCTGGAGAGCCAATCACGGCACAGCAGCGTGCGAGACCTCACCATCACAACACAGGCCATCCAAAGCAGCCCTGGCAACGGCATTCACCATGTCATAGAGGAGGATGCCACCAAGGCGTGAACTTTCACATGGCAGGAAATAGAGACCAAATGAGTAAAGACAACATTGACTCTTCTGGTACAAACTAATCATGATGGATGGCACAAATACAAGTGTTCAAACTACACAGTGTGCCATGTGCGTTTCCTGGGAATTGAACCCATGACCTTGCAGATGTTAGGATTTTGTACTATTAGTTGAGCTACATGAACAAAATGGACTTCTTGAATATATTTACTTTAAGACTTTCGATCAAAGGTTGTAAAGTTCGTTTATGGACTATACCAAACACTTGAAATCTTTTGATGTACACTACCATTCAAAAGTTTGGGGTCAGTACTTTCTACAGATTTCTATTTCAAATTAATGCCCAGATCAAATAAATGCAGCCTTGCTGAGAATAATAAACTTCTTTTCAGATCTTACCGACCCCCAAACTTTTGAATGGTAGTCTATGTATGTACTGTTATCTTTCCTCAAGTAAAATCTGTGTGGAATCTCTTATTAAAGGGTTCCTACAATAACAGGGTCAATGTTATGATACCTCATAATTCTGTGATGTATCGAGGCGCTTGCTGTTTTTTATACTCCCATGATTTAAGCTTTTCTGAGTTGTTCCACTACAGATGTGGTTTTGAATGTTTCTTTCCATTTTTTGTTGCACTTTTGACCGTTTTGTAGAAAAGTACTAGTGATGAAAACCGACATCTCCGCACATTTGGGTTCAATTTAAATAGACAATTCACTCAAAAATGAAAACTCTGTCATCATTTACTCACCATTGTTACATTACAAACTTGTATGATTTTCTCTTTTTCCTGTGGAAGACAAAAGGAGATGTTTAGCAGAATGTACAAGCTTCTCGTTTCCATACAACGATAGTGAATAGTGTCCAAGGGCTGTCAAGTTACAAAAATGTCAAAAAGCACCATAAAAACATAAATGACTCAATTGCATTACATTGCAAGTCCTCTGATATTTGGGGGGGGGGGGGAGAAAAAACATTTAATTTGGTCAATAATTGTTTCCAGTTCCAAATGTCCTAAAGTTGAGGGTGAGAAAATGAAAAAAAAAAACATTTTATGTGAAATATCCCTTTGAAAAGCATGAAGAGCTGAATTAAAAAACATAAAAATAAATACAATTGTCAGTCATTTTAGAATAGATATTGTAAGCATTTTTCAAATGGAAATTGGCATATCTTTTACAACCAAGCTCTTCTCTGTTGAGTTTTAGCACTAATAATAATTAAAGTCCTTTTCGTGACATTTACCGAAAACTGTGAAAAGCTCTTTTTTTATAACATGCTCAGAGGTCCTGAGTGCTTTATGTACAAAGTAAAACATCACTCTCAAACCTTTCATATCCGTGTGTGTCCTTTCCCTCCGTTTATTGAATTACATCAGCGTCAGGTTAATATAGTAACGTCTCCATATATGCATAGTGGCCAGTTTATCCAGTCTTTGATTGACCTTACATCTGTGCAAAACAATTCCTCATTGCTTGAAGTGATATCCACCTTTATCAAGTGAGTGAGAAACAAAATACAACCATGAAACATGGAATTATCATGTCATGCAAAACTGTACAAATGATTACGAAGCATTATCCTGAAAAAAGAATGAGCATGAGATGAGCACATATAAATGCAATGTCTAAGAAGTTGCTGAAATGCAAAGATATTTTCATTTTACTGGAGGTCTCTAGAAGGTTTCCACACAAATGTCTTTTCCATTGCTGTTGCAGAAACAGAGAGCCAATTAATTGTAAACCTTTTAACAAATTAATCAAACTAACTTGAGTTTCCCACTTTATAGAAGGAACAGAATCTGGTGCACAAATCAAGTCGTGAAGCCTGCATGAGGTGGGACTGTGCCACTCATGATTCAATCAACTGCAAACCGAATAAGGAACAAAGTGAAGCCTGTGTCGCTTATTAAACGCGTGACTTGTGAGAAGTTTTAAACATTTCTTTTTCCACGGATGCCCTTGGAACCACAAGAAACGCAATCTGACAACTACATAATGACAAATGCATCCTGGCATTGTGGGAGCAGATTCCCGTAATAGATTTTAATGGTACAGTTTAACCTTACATTTAATAGCAGTGGTGAATGTTTTAACACTTAACGGGATAAAATGACTGAATTATCCATGAAAAAGTTTTCTGAAAATACATTTTTCCAAGGTAGAAAGAGCCAAACTATGTGGGTTAAGCAAAGTGCGTTGAGTATTTCCCATAGTGTAACATTGATGAAACCATCCATGAACAAAACGAATTGTATTTTGTCTGTCTGCAAATCTCAGTTTACAAATTGGACCAGTTCCACAATTTGGACTTAATAGATTCTAGATTGCAGAAATATGATATTTGTATGCAACCTTGCTGATATTTGTACAGTTTCAGTCAATGCACGTACTGTCATCCCATAAAGCAAAACTGAGACCAAACATGATGCAGATTTTAGAGTTAAAGCACACTTGGCCTGCGTCTCACAAAAATCTTTTTCTAAAAACAAAAAAATATTAAAATACACAAGGCAGTATCGTCTCATAAACCAAAAATAAAAGTCTAAAGGAAATGACGCAACTGAAGCTTTTTAAATGGCTTTGGCGCGAGTATATTAAAATAATTTTGAAAAAAATAAAAGCAATGAGATTTTTTTTCCACATAGTTTATCTCTTCAATATTTCCTTATTATATATTATACTATACTTTTAACCTATGTACATTACAGGTCATGTTGGCTCACGGAAGGTTTGGATTATGTGGAGACTGGCGATAATGACGGTAACGGATTCCAAGACGTCGTCGTGTCAGAAAACCTCTATAAATTCCTACAAATCTAGGACAGGAAGCGATAGATGAGGTCGCCTGATATCTGCGGTCTCTCATCCATTTAGCTGAAGTAACAAACAAATCACTGCACACATCACTTTTAAAAGCAAATAAAAAATATACATCGTTGCATTTTTTAGTGGGATTCTATAATGGAACCATCGTTCCCGTACGGTCCACAGCTGAAGAACAGAGTGAGGGACGTGACAGCATTTTCCTCCTTGAAATGGCTGAATGAGAAATAAATAAAAGTATAAACACCAGTCACGTAAAAATCCAGAATTAACAGAATCCACTTTTTCCTCCAATCAGCTTCTGCGTGTCCTGGTTGCTCAAACATAGTGTTGGTGTGGGTTCTCCTTTGTATGTTCCCCAGTGGTGATCCTTTATGCAAATTAAGTGGGAGGGGTCTGTAGTGCCTGGGTGCGACTCTATGGGAGGGGCAGACTCAGAGTTTGTTGTGATTGGTTCATTGTTGAGTCCATCATGTGTCCCACACCGTGCGGTCTGTGCTCTCCAGTGAGAGGGACTTTGTCTTGTGCGGGGATGCGGGGCTCGGCGGGCTGCTGAAGGTGGAGCTGTTGGAGGCTGTGGAGTGCCGGGGTGAATCAGAGTCCTGAAAAACAAAATCCAAGAAATATTGTAAGAACAGAGATGCTACGTCCAGAATTTAGGAATCTTAGAAAGTAGCTACTATAATCATCTAGCCCTATAGTTTTCCTTCAAAAACACACAAGAAAAAGACGGTATGAAGCCTTTAATTACTTTATCATTTGCAAGTTTGGGGTCAGTAAGATTTGTATTGCTTTTGAAAGTCTCTTCTGCTCACCAAGGCTGCACTTCTTTGATCGAAAATACAGCTAAAACTGTAAAAGTTATAAACTATTTTTACAATTGAATTCTGTTTGAATGTACTTTAAATATAATTTATTCCTGGATTTTCAGCAGAATTACTCGTATGATCCTTCAGAAATATTTCTAATATGCTGATTTGATGCTCAGTAAACATTTCTTATTCTTATCAATTTTGAAAACTTTTTTTTGGAAAAAAAAACATTTTTGTCGAAATCATAACTTTTTTTCAGGATTCTTTGATGTGTAGAGAGTTCAGAGAAACAGGATTTTTTTTGTACCAATGTAAAAGTCACTTTTAATCAAATTAATTCATCCTTGCTGTAAACATTTTTTTTTTTTTTAAATGACTGACCCCAAAGTTTTCAATGGTAGTGTACACATGCAATGAGTCCAAATACTGTGCAAAAAAGGGTGCAACTAAAACCCAATTTACTGGGATATACATTTTAGCAGCTTTGCAGCAGAATTTGGCTTGTAAACATGGCATACTTGGTTCAGAAAAGTCGCTATTTCACATGCCGATCTCAAGAGAATATTAATCAGGATAGTTCACCCAAATATTACAATTCTTTCACCATTTACTCACCTTCATGTCATTCCAAACCTGTAAGACTAACTTTCTTCTGTGGAACACAAAAGAAGGTATTTTGGGAAATGAAAAATATTGTTTTGTTCAGTCAAAAATGTATTGTGTGGACAAACAGTTGAAACACTCTTCAAAACCTTTTTTGTGCTCTGCAAAAGAAATAGTCCTACAAGTTTGGAATGGCACGAGGGTGAGAAATGATGACAGAATATTCCGTTTTGGGTGAGCGATCCATTTAACTCACAAAATATAGAAAGTGCAAAAATGCTAAACTACTCAAATTTAGCATTTTTTGAATGTTTGCATTATATAATATTGCACTTGTCACCCTGATTGAGCTCTGCCATGTCTACAAACCAAAAAAATGGTGGAGGTCCTTTAATCCAGCTGCATTTTTGAGAACAAAGCACTACAAAGTAAATAAAATGAGTTAAATGAACCTTCAACACATAAAGACAAGTGCTCATCTTCAAAAACACTCGTAGCCAGTGGTTCGCAGCTATCAACGCTTCAAAGCAAAGCTGATTTCCACACTCTAAGGCTTGAATTGCACTCTTTGCAAGTATATGAACGCAAATGCTTCAAGCTAAACAAGCTCGCAACAAGATGCATATATGTGTTGCATTCTAAACTTTGCCACAAGGGGCGCTACAGCACAGTGTAGTCTTCTTTTACAAGTTGATATGTTTAGCAATATTCACCTGAAAAACTACACATTTGACATTCATTTTACAGTAACTCTAGCGCCCCCTTGAGTACAAACCAAGCATTTTTGTACTTGCACAGAGTATTTTTCTAGTCCAGCTCTCTTTTCTTCACATAAAGACCCTTGTTTTCTCTAGTGGACACAGGGGGTGGCCAGCAGGAGAGGCATGAAGGCGAAACATGCGAATGGAAGCTTGCCATTCCCAACCGAAGCTCTCTGCTTCACCACAATCGCTAATGGGCAGTGAAGGATAAGTTTGTGAGCTTCAAAAATGGGCAGTGGATCATTGAGAAGCACTCTGCAGGGCTACCTGAGTGTGCGGATGACAGCAGGCGTTTGTGTGTGTGCGCATGTGTATGTTTCACTGCAAACGTGTGACGTTTACCTTCATTTTACTAAGCAGGCTCCTTAAAGCCCTTTTCAGATCAGGGGTCTTCTCCGAGGGGGATACCGCTTGCCACTGAGGAGGAAAGGGCAGACTGAGTGCCAGAATGGCTTCCAAACTTGCTGAAGGAGAATGGGGCGGCCGGGAGGCTCAAAGCGCAGCGGTATGGGGAGATGACGGGTGACATAAGGGGGCTATTAAGGGTGGATTGCTAAGGATTCTGTTGGATGTAGTGGAATGGGGCGGCAGGCATAAAGTGGCGTAAGCAGGTGGAGGGAACAAAGCACTAAGGCTCACTTGCATTTAAGTGCTTTGGGGCAAATTATTACATTGTAAGTGTTCCACCTTTACAGGCCTAATGGGAAGGGATGGGGCAAGCTGGTTTTTCTAAGTCAGGAGGTGTGCAGAAATATCATACAGGTTCTATTAGGACATGAGGGTGAATAAATGATTTTCTTTTTTGAGAAACATAAGAATACACTTTGAGAGGCCATTCATATCCAATTTCCAACTAGGAATCTTATATATACACAATAATTCAAATAGCACAAGATAGCATAAGCCTCATATTTATTCATCATGGATAACATGGCTTGCTGATCATGTGCCGTGACGTCCCTGCATAGTGCATATTTGGCTTTGATGTGATGAGGTAATGAAGATACCACTGTTCCGATTCCTCCTACATCATGACTCACCTCTCTATCAAACTGAGAGAGCGGCGCTTCGCCCACGTCCATCCCCCCTCCTGATGACAGCGAGCTCTCGGAGGGTGACGTCATGGTCTGGCGTTTAGAGCTGTAGCTGCTGCCCGATAGCTCTCTCCTCAGAGCGCTGCCGTTCTGAGAGGAGGACCCTGATAGAGAGGAGAAGAAAGAAATTAGTTGGGAATGAAACGCACAGAATCTGATAACTGACACATGTGTACTTACGCATTCCTAGGCCACTGCTTGCGCTCATGGATCGCCCAGGTTCGGCTCGGTTTTTGGTGATTGAGGGGATACTGACGGAACCGCTGAACCCGGCTCGATTGTCCTGAGCACGCACATTCTACAGGTTACACAGAGAAACACCACACACACACACACACACACACACAGAGAGCAGGGACACACAGACATGCAATGAGTGGGACAAACATGACTCGATGAAAACAAACTATGGGATTCAATATTGAGATCTTTAAGATGACATGTTGCTATCCACATATACATCAATACTGCATGCATAAATAACCTTTGACACACCCATGAATGTAGAGACTGGAGAGTTGTTTGATGAGATATGCTTCTGTTCAGAAGTTTGGGGTCAGAAAGATTTTTGAATGTTTTTGAAAGAAGTTAATTATGCTTGCCAAGGCTGCATTTATTTAATAAAAAATAAAGCTGAACAGAAATAATGTGAAATATTATTATTACTATTTAACAGTTTTCTACTGTAAAATATTTTTTAAATGTAATTTATTCCTGTGATGGCAAAGATGAATTTACAGCAGCCATTACTACAGTCTTCAGTGTCACATGATGCTTCAGAATCATTCTAATATGCTCATTTGCAGCTCAAGAAATATTTCTTGTTGAAAACAAGAAGCTGAGCTACTTAATATTTTTGTTCTTTCTTCAAAAGAACAGCATTATTTTGAAACTGAAAACTTAATATCTTTACTGCCACTTTTGATGTATTAAATCAGTCTTTACTTGATAAAAGATTTTTTTTAATTACTGATCCCAAACTATTGAATGATAGTGCACAAACCAAAAGTGGAGGGACTTGTTAAATAACCAGAAAAATGAGGTTACAAAAGCATGAAAGGGATATTTGGAGTTCAACAGAAGTTAAGCTCAGTCAACTCAGCATAATACCACAACAAAAAAATCCCTCGCTCATTTTCTTTGAAAAAAGCAAAAATTACAGTTACAGTGGGGCACAATATAAGTGAAGGAATTTAAAGCAAAAATGTTGAAGTTTAGAATTTTCTAAAGACACATTTTTAACACTTTTCTGTATAGTAAAGGTAATCACGTTAACACATTGTGTTTGTCTTGTGGCTTATTAAAACAACTGAAATAAATGTTTGTAACAATCCATATTTTGTCACAAATGCTGTCGATTGAGCTTAATATACTGAACCTAGAATAATGGTGAGCATCTCACCATTGGTAAATCTCTGAGGATCTGCATTCCATCTCCAGGACCCATATGAGCCACATGGTTAAAATTCATAGGATTTGAGATCAACTTGTTCCTTTTCTCTGGATCTTTCAACATGTCCCTGCAAATCACACAGACACAAGTTAATATAATAGCCCTATAATGACTATAATGATATTTCAAACTTAAAAGAAAAGAAAAGATACTGAACCCAGACCTAAAAAAAAGCATACTACAAATGTATCATGAATTTTGTCTGCAATCGTTTTATCAAAAGTACATCCTTTGAAAATGCTGATCAGCTCTGCTTGTATTTTTAGCAACGTAATACACAAATGTGTGTGTGTGTGTGTGTCATTCACCTCCTCTGCTGCAGTCTCTCCTCCTCAGGAATACGGAATGAGAATCGTCTCTTGTTGCTCATACTGCGTACCATCTGCTTCCTGCTGTTATCACACACCTCAGGCACCACCAGTTCGTCCCCCTCTAAACACACACATTATGCATTATCAGACATATTATTCAAATCTAAATTATTCATTACATCAAACAGCACTATTAAAGAAAAATGTTCAAACAACTACACCCAAAGTAAGCTATAATTCTTGCATTTGAATTCTTGCAGTGCCGTTACCTGCAGTCTTGTTTCTGAAGTAGATGAGTCTGACCGTCTCTAGGCCCAGAAGATTCAAAGAGCCATCCATGTTCAACGGCCGGACCTGCACAGAGCCAGTCAAAATGTATTTATTCATTTATAAGATGACTCTTTTTTTTTTTTGTTTTAGTAAACATTCTAATATGTTAATTTGGTGCTCAAGAAACAGTTCTTATTATTATAAAATGTTGAAAACAGTTGTGATGGGTGTGCAAGAGTTCTTTATTTAATATAATTAGTCTACATTTAAAGACTTCTGAAATTGAAATAAGCTAACCTTTTTAAGAGGAATGGTCTGAATCCACTCCATAGTGTTCACATCAAACACATCCACTGCATTTTCACTGTAGACTGACAGGTAGGGGGCATTGTAGCCTGTGAGACGTAAATCATCCATAAGGTCAATCTAACAAAACCTTTTCACAGCCACACCCTGACCATTGTCTTGATTCTCTCTACTCACAGCAGGCGGTGGGCATCGCGGGCCACATCAGCTCCTGCTGGCGCGAGCGTCTGCCATAGGTGTCCACATACACTGCAATTTTGCTGAAGCAGAGCAGCAGTTCTTTATTGGAGATTTCTACTGCACAAAGGGCATCCAAGTTGTCTGCCTTAATAAACCCCAACGTGTTGTCATCTGGGTGAAGTAAGCTGACCGGAATGGCATCTCCATGCAAACTGTAGCGCGTGAAGCCCGCTTGGTAGCCTACACATAATTGCTGGCCGAAGAGCGTCATCCACTGGACAATTCCTGGAGCCTGAGATATAGAAAGAGCTGTTGATGTTGCTGTGTACGCTAGCAAAGATGATCTTTGTGATCAAATGAGTATGAACACTATTTACAATTAGGCTGCATTTACTTGATTTAAAAAAAATGAGAAGGGTTTTGAATACTGTACTTGTATGTCCACCAGATGGCAGTAGCGAGACTTGCTCTTGTTAATTTCGTAGCAGGAGATCTGCCGTTTAATGGCGAGGCAGAAGCAGGTGCTGTTGCGCACCACACCAGACACCAGTGCCTGGCAGTTTTTAGTATCTGCCACCTTATTCTTGTCAATCTCCCTCCCATCGAGCCCCGCCATGGGGACCAGACACACTTGTCGGTTCCTGCCCGAGATGACGGCCATTAAATGCTCTGTGGGCATCAGTTCTACATGATGAACTTTCTTAATGTCACCCACGCGAACGATTTCTAGCAGAAAGAACAAAAATATTCAATGAATGTTGGTCTTGCATCAGTTATTTTACTGGACATACGGTTCAGCAATGGTAGTGCCCTGTTTAAAAGAGTAAAAAAATAAAAAAAAAATCTTACAAATCAAACATTTTTGTGAGTTTACAACTCAAATCAAATCGAGTTTCAAATCAAGAGTTTACAACCTTTAATAGATTTGTAATCAGATGTCTGCTCTGATAAACAGGAAAAATAGGACAAACATTGATTTATCTGCTTTTATTCAAAGAAAGGTAATTCACAAAACTAAAAATAACCATTATCTGTCACTCTGACAGACTGGGTTCTACATTTTCCATAATGCTCCATTTTTATCGGTTGTTGTTTTCATTCTCCCTAAAATTAAGTAAACGTCTGGCATTCCAATGCAATAGACTCATTTTTTCTGTCAAAATGATGGAGAGCATGTCAATGTTTTTAACATTTGGGAATTATAGGAATTTTACCTCAACTACCCTGAAGCGACCTGGTAGCACATACATCAGACTTTCCGAGGTTTAAACCAACAAACGTTAAGTGACCAGTCTAGATTTTTGACCACTCAGCCACAGGCCTTCAGTTTATTGGGCAATGAAGAAATTGCCCAATAAAAAAGGAGGATTAATGAAGGAAGTTTTACCATCTTTGGTGACGTGGATTACAAACAGGCCTTCCTCATTCCCCAAAGCAACCCGTTCATGGTCTAAACAGAAATTGTGACAGTCAAAATTTTTTAATTAAACACTTGGTAAGAGTATCAGTATTTGCTCTTTGGCATAGTGTTGATCTGACAAGACGAGTTTGTGTGTTTTGTGTGTCTCTGTACCTATAATAGCAGCAGTCTGGGTGGTTTTGATGAGAGGAAGGGTGCTGTCATACGCTTCTTTAGGCACATACACAAAGCGCTCCTTCAGCTTGTTTTTCCTCAGGATGCGGTGCAGTTCATTCAGAGCGCACACCCACTTCGTTCTCTCTTGCTCATTGTCGGCTAGGATCAGGATGCATGTCTTCTGACTGGAGAAGGCGGACAGCTGAGATGCTGTTACCTGTGGAATGAACGGAGAACAATGTATAAAAATTTATTCAAAACTGTCTTGAAATGAAATGACTAATGACTGCCTAAGGCTATAGTTACTTCAATCATGATTATTACAAATCGCCCAATTGTTATAATTTGATCTGTGATATTTTGAAGAAACCATTGTGAGAAAAAAATGGTTGATGAAAGAGGAAATTTAAGAATTTAGGACAAAAAATAAATCCCTATTCTACAAAGGCACAATGCAATTATTACACCAACACTGAGACTAAGACAAATGGCCAAAAATGGTTGTGTGTAACAGAACAGATCAAAGTTTTAGAGATCTGCTTTTGGTTATAACTAAATTTAGACAAAATGTGTAGTTACTGCATTTTGTATTTCTATGGCAATAACAACAATATATATTATAATTATACTACAACAATAATCGAAGTACTTTTTACAATATTGTTATTAATTTCCATCTCCCCCTGTACAATATTTGCGAAAAAAATCCAAATGATATTTTTCAAGGTATACGCTACCTTTCAAAAATTTGGGGTCAATTAAAAAAAAAAATAAAAAAATAATAATAATAATAATAAAAAAACACTTTTTTAGCAAAAAAAAAAAAAAAAACGGATAATGGTTTGCACATAAATACTAATTTAATTGTCACAGAAAAATGACAATGTCAGAAAAAGAGATTCTACAGTGAGAAATTACAAATTGTCTGTATGCTCTTACCCTAAAAATACAGGGGATATCCTTCTTGTTAGCATGGATGACATCAGACTCCAAAACAGAGCTGGCAGAAAACTCTTCATCCCTGCTCGGGATAAAAGTGTGTACATGTATAATACATGAAATATTTTACTTAAATATTTGAGCATCACATCTGAATGAAGATCTCCCTCACCTCATGTCAATGACCTGGTTAACTAAAATACCAGGCTGAGCGCCTTTTCCTTCTCCAAGCTCATACAGGAAAAGTTTGAAGTCACATACCACTGCCCAGACCCTCTGCCAACCCCTTTTCACCCCTGTGGGCTTTGGTATCTGGAAAAGACCATCAAAGCTCCATTACAAGTCAGCAAACAAAAAAAAATTTAAGTTTGTGGCCAATACTGTACATCCAGATAAACAGACAACAGTGGAAAAGGTTGTTTCTGAACCCCATAAATAAAACAGAGTGGTCAACAGTGAACGAAATATGAAGAGCAACTCGTACCCTAAGATGGCCCTCATATGCAGTCCCAATGCCCCTCTGAGTGTCAATTCCCAGTTTGCCCTTGGTTTGGTCTGGTGCGACGGGGCACACAGAGGGCGCTTTATCAGCGCAGGTGACGTGACAGGAGAAGCTGCAGACTGTAAGGAGAAATGGAGAACATGGGCAGTGAGCATTACTGAGCATTCTGCCAATAAGGCATCCTTGCATCGGAGAACATTCTATAAACCTGAGAGGTTCACCCTTATTTTTGTTTCCAAACCTGTTTGACTTTAGTTCTTCTGTGGAACACAATAGGGGAAATATTAAAGATTTATGCTGGTTCTCCGTGTGTGTTCCTCAGAAGAAAAAAGGTCATATGGGTCATATCATATTTACTGCTGTCTCTAATACTTTAAACACCCAGACTCCTTTCTCTTCTGTTGCCTCACCTTCACAGGTGCAGCCCTGACGGATAAGTCCCACCATCAGAGAGGTACACTGGGCACATTTGGTGGGAACGCTGAAGGTCTTCACAATAAACTGGTGTGCCTTGGGCTGTGGAGCATAGAACATCAACAATGTAATTAAACACAACCATATCCATAGCTGTTTCAATAGAAATATTACAGCCTCAAGATAATGTTAGACAATATGAGTATTGGGCAAAATTCCTAAAGCACAATAAAATATTATAGCATAAAACTTTTTTTTGCTGGAAATTCATGAAAATAAAAAAAGTTTATAATATTAAACAACCACATGGTAATGCCTATTTCTCGATAATCTACTTAAATTCATACTTAATGCAGTTCTGCAGCACAAATATAGAAATGTACAGAATGGTTCAATCATTACAGCAATACACTACAGTTTAAATGTTTGAGGTCAGTAAAAAAAATCTTAATTTTATCCAGAAATTAATCGTTTTATAATGCATAAATAGACATTCATAAGGTTTCAAAAAATCCTATTTCAAATAAATGCTGTTTATAAATGAATCCTAAAAATAGAATAATAAGAAATGTTTCTTGAGCACCCAATCAGCAAATTAGAATGATTTCTGAAGGATCATGTGACACTGAAGACTGGAGCAACGGCTGCTGAAAATTCAGCCTTGCCATCACAGAAATAATTAACATTTTAAACATATTCAAATAGAAAAGTTATTTCTAACTGTAATAATATTTCACAATTTTATTGTATTTAAAAATCTTACCTACCCCAAATATTTGAAAAGTAGTGTAATCTATAGAGATTGACACATTTCTACTGTTATCATGTAAACAGTTACCTTAGGCGATGAGTGTCCCAAGCTCCCGTAGCCTGATCTGCCCGTTGGAGTCTGAAGACTACGTGATGTGTGGTCAATCAACTAGGAGGAGGACACACCAACACATGAGTACATTTTATTATATAAACAGAGGAGATGGTAAGAGTTAAAGGAATAATTGACTCAAAATGAAAATTCTGTCATCATTTCAAACCTGGCTTTCTTTCTTCTGTGAAACACAAAAACATTAATCATAAATGTTGGATCCAGGCTGGATCACTTTAATTATATGGAAAAGAGTGGCCAGTACATCTGCTTTTATGCTTCACAGAAAAAAGTAACAGCATATGAGTTTGGAATAACATGAGGGCAATTAAATAGAAACAGTATTTTCATTTTTAGGTGGAATATTCCTTTAAGAGTCCAAATGATACCTCAATAGGCTCCATGTCACTGGCGGTGGATGGGGAGCGTGAGCGTGATATACGCCGAGATCTTGAGTCTTCATCTCGTGACGGAGTGTTGGAGGGAGTGAAATCTGCCGAGTCAAGCTAAGATACAAAAAGATGGTAATTATCTTTATAAAATGTGTCATGTGGCAGACTGTGATACCAGAAGAATATGCCACCATGCAGAGCGAAACACACTCGCAGCAGTACATCAAGACTATAAAGCTTATCATGACAATAATATTTTTACTGGAATTACACCCTCTAAGCAGAACAAAGCATGTGCACCCAGGCAGCAAGCCAATGAGTGAAGGCACAATACACCCGCTACACAGAGACCACACACCAACTACACATGCAAGACGGAATGAAAGGCAGAAACAGCATGGGAAAAAACACAAACCCATGGAACTACATGGAAAACAATAAAGGGAAGCATATCCACAATTTATGAGGGTCTTACATTAAAGTGATCTGTAAAGGATTAGTTTACTTAAACGTGAAAATTCATTCATCATTTGCTCACTGTCATGTCTTTCAAATGATTTCTGTATAACTTTTAAACAAACAGCTACACTACTGTTCAAAAATTTGGGGTTGATTACATTTTTTTTTTATGTTTTAAAATGAAACCGGTTTTGCTCAGCAAAGCTCCATTTAGCTGATATAAACAGCAAAAACAGTAATATTGGAAAATATTATTACAATGTAAAAAAAAAAAAAAAGTTTTCTATTTTAATATATTTTAAAATGTAATTTATTCCTGTGGTGGCAAAATAATATAAAAGTAATATTCAGCGGAAAGTAATATTCAGCGGCCATTATTCCATAAATCATTCTAATATGCTGATTCGCTGCTCAATAAACATATCTCATTATTTTGTTGAAAACCTGTTGCAGCTTAATATTTTTGTGGAAACCATGATCATTTTTTTCCAGCATTCTTTCACAAACAGAAAGTTCCAAAGAACAACATTTGTTTGAAATAGAAAACTATTGCAACTTAACATCTTTGAAACTTTTCTCTTTTTTTGGATTTTGACCATCTTTGAAAGAAAAAGAAGACAGTGAAAACTTATTCTGTGCACTATGGAGAAAAACAAGACGAGGTTTGGATCGACATAACAGTCAGCAAATGATGTGAAACTGATTATTTTAAGCAATCAACTTATTTTTGTGTTTAATCTTTATACAAGTGCAAAAGTTAAAATTAGATCCAAATATTAAGCCAAGTAAATTAATTCTATATGTTTCCATTTAAATGGACTTTTAAAATGTACCATAAAAGCACATGGTATGGAAAATAAACCACCAAGTTTAATTAACTAACCCAGTCAATAACCCAGATTCTCTGAAGTATATTAATATATAAGACTTCAATCACATATATGTGTTTCAATAGATGAAAGAAAGGTCCCCAAACACATTTCAGATGCATTTAAGCATTGAAGGTCTCATGCAATACAGATATCACCACAATCAGAGCTGCCACCCATGCAGATTGCAAAACCAGCCGTCACAAAAATTATGACAGAGGGGGGATTTTGCTGTGACACAGGACAAAAACAGGTCTTACACGTCTGGTTTTGCTTCCAGGACCAAAAGAGGGTGATCGCTTTACATGGAGAGAGGAAAAAAGATGAGAGGAGTGTCAAACTTCATGTACAAGTGTCAGCTGGATACGATCATGGCCTGGGACGGCAGGTTGGAGAACGGAGGGAAGGGAATGAAGGCGTGTAAGAACACGTCTAATCTGTCGTTGGATTTCTGGGCATAGTTTACATGCACAAAGGAATCACTTCACATCAAAGAACTCCAAGGAGTCGCTACCACAAGTCACTGAAGTGGATGTAGGATCAGCTAAGTACAGCATAACCATGAACTATATCATTGGTAGAACATAAAATACTGAATTCAATACAGAAAAGTATGAATAAAAAGGATTAGTGTAGTGAAAAATGTCCTTTGTTACCCTTTATTTGTCTGTGCTATGTACTTTTATACTTATTTGAATGTTGTGCTATTAGCTTAGCAACATGCTAACGCAATGCAAACTACATTTACATTTATTCATTTAGCTGACGCTTTTATCCAAAGCGACTTACAATTGCTATATATGTCAGAGGTCGCACGCCTCTGGAGCAACTAGGGGTTAAGTGTCTTGCTCAGGGACACATTGGTGTCTCACAGTGGATTCGAACCCGGGTCTCTCACACCAAAGGCATGTGTCTTTCCTGTGGGAGTTTCATAACTGGAGTAGGGCCTTTACTTGTCTGCTTTTGAATGTGTAAAATGAATGATGCAAAAAGACATTCCACTATAACATGGCTAAAGAAGAACTTACATCTTCCCAAAATTCAACTAAAGACGACGAAGAGGAAGACAATGAGTCCTGATGGACAACAGAATGAAAAAACAAAACAATAACCATACACATTATGATAGGAGAAAAAACAGAAAATAATAAAACAGATCAGGATGTGTCAGAAGAATACAGAAAGCATATGAAAACAAATGCAAATAAGAATGATGAGAAAGATTTCTTTGGAAACCAGAGTGAACCTCTATGCAGATATTCTCATGAACAACACCTGGGATCTCAAACTTACATCAAACTGATCCAGAGCAGAAGTGGGCGCATTGAGGAATGCCAAGAAAGAATTCTGGGAATCCTGATGCTTCACTCCTAAAAATGACAGAATCTTATCAAAACACATTTTGAAAATCTCATCAAATTAGACTGTAACTTAGCCAGAAATGCTCTTTTTATGTCACATCATGAAAAGCATTGCTGAGTAGGTTGGATATTTGATTGTCACCAGTGTTGTTATTGTTTTTGTTAATTAGATGTTGCCTTGGCAATTAACTGAAATCAGTTAATTTAAGCACTAAAATTACTCAAATTAAATGGAAATAAAAATAAATTATAGCTATATAGGAATAAAAAAAAAGTAAAATGACTAAAACAAAATAAAACCTATTTATTTAATATTAAAAATATTAATAAATGTTATAAAATATATTATTAACAATAAAATAAGACAGATCGCCACCTCTCCTCAGTCTCAGCTCCTCTGTCTCCTTCCTCAGCCTCTCAATTTCTGCAAGCAGCTCCTGGTTTCTACTTTCGGAATCTTGCAATTTGCTGTAAGATAAAAATAACAGACAAAAAACTGTGTCACTCTATTTAAATTCACCTCATTCGAAAAGAGAGTGAACAAAATAAGCTAAATTTAGCTAAAGCTAAGATATTTTCAAAACTATTCACATAAAGAGTGAAACGAATGTTCATTGAGCTGAAAAAAAGTTATTAGACTTTAAATGAAATCAGCAACATTCTTAAGAATTTTCTTCTTAACTGCCATTTTCTTCTTATTTTTTAACTTAAGAAAAAGTTAAGAATATTTTGTATTCCCAAACATTCTTCTTAAGAATATTCTTATCTTTTTTTCTTAAGACAAAACTTAAGAAGAATTCAAATTCTTGAAAAGAACCTTCTTAAAAATCATTGTAAATAACTTCTTAAATTTAGAACAGCCCCAGACTTGTCTTAAATACAAAAGAGAAAGAATTATTTAATGAAATTATTGGGTTATTTCAAATTAATTGTTATATTTAAGCATTACGACAACATTAGCTACATATAGCCTAATACATAGTATGACTATTAATAGGGATGTGCGCGAGTTTTCTGAAGTGACAGCGATGACTGATCATGTAAACAATGATCGTCATGATTAGCCTATGTGTGACGCTACTTTTTGCTGACTTCAAAACTCAGTAGCAACTCTACAAAAACGAGTAAGATAGGGAGCTTTAATTGGACGCTTTTATTTTAGCTTAGAAATACGACATAATCTTTGGCAGTATGCAGCGCATATGAATGTGCCGACACACATGACGTGTTTGCTGTAGCAGCGCAGATACACATAACAGAAGCATTTACTCGGATGAAAGCGCAAAATCACTGCACAAAAATGAATGAAACCGATCGCTTCATCTTGAGACAGCCTGTTCAAAAACACGTCACATTAAAAACGTGAAGCTGAGCGCCAGTCAAAGTAGCGACAAAAAGATTGTGCGTGCTTACTATGATTATTAGGGTAATCTGCAGGACGCGCAAAAAGACAATAAAGTGTGAGTTTATCAGTGCGTCATGTCTTCACTCAGATAAAGACCGTCATTTTCTTCTTAAGAAAAAAATTAAGATGTTCTTAAGAATATATTTGAGAACTTAAGAATTTTTCAAGAATTGCACTTAAGAACATTCTTACTCACTTCGTGGAATTTATCTTTAGAAATTTCTTAACTTATTTCTTAAGAAGATTTTTGTGAATCCAGCCCCAGATCTCTAGTTTCAGTAGACGCTGATATGTGTGGTCTCACCATTCTGTGGCAATGCTGGATGCTTTGACTTTGTTGAGCTCGTCCTGGATGGACTGTTTGGCTCTGATCTCAGCATCCAGCGCAGACTGCAGCTCCAGACGCGCAGACATGTCCAGCTTAGCAAAGCGCCTCATCTTCCACGGCATGTCCTAACAAAACGAGAGAGAGGCCCACCACATCAGACAAGCAGGAAAATGAGAATATGGGTTTCATCTTTATCTGCTGTGTGCATGTCTCACCGTTCCTCTGGCTCCCAAGCTGGTGTTCCTTAGCCCTTCAAGCTCCTCTGTCATTTTTGTGGCTAGAGCTTGGAGGTAACCGCGAGCATCTTTCTCATCGCTCACCCTGTATAGATTAGTTTAGTTCAGCAATGTGTATATGCAACTGTATTCAAGTGATGAATGGTCAAATGATCTGCAGACATGGGTAAAGGTCATCATTATCATGTGCCTTTCTCTGCAATTGTAATGTCACGTGGCTGCAGGTAGGGGGCTCCACTCACCACTGGATGATCTCAGTGATCTGGGCCTCCCAATGGGCAACGCTCTCCTTCTTATCAGCCAACTCTCTCATCTCCTCCTCCAGCTGCCTGTGACTACTGCTGAGCTGCTCATACATACAGCTCAGCTGAAAAGAGAAAAAGACACCACAAAGAGTTAAGAACAGAAAAGTAAAGATGTGAGGAAGCAGACGGATAGTCACTGGGTGGATATGACAGGCATTGCAGTTGTTAAGGTGGTTGTTGGCATGTTTCTACCAGTGTTGTTATGGTTAACTAAAACTAAAACAACAAAAACATAAACTGAAAAAAGCTCAAATAAAATATACAATTCAGATATTTATTATAAATAATAGATATGATATTTTTTATCATATTACTGCATAATTATATAATATAATTAAACTTTAAAAAAAATAATGACATCTAACCTTGGCAAGCACTAAAATGACTAAAAATAACAAAAACAAATAAAAAATAAAGCTAAAATAAATAAATATAAAAAACATAAATAATAAAAAAAAATATATATTATATTGTTGTTTGGTGATGAGTTTTTGGCTCAAGGTCTGCATATAAAGTCACACCAGAGGTGTTCAGCTGGGATTAGGACTTGGCTTTCTGTAGACCAGTCAAGTTCTTCCACACTGACTGAATCAATCATGTCTTTTTGAACTGTGCCTTATACACAGAGGCACTGTCATGTTAAAATAGAAAAGGGTCCTGTCCAAACTGATGTTATAAAATTAGAAGCACGCAATTCCCTAGAATATCTTTATATGCTTAAACATTAAGATTTGTACTCATAGAAATTACTAAAGTAGTCAAACCTGTTCATTAGAAGGGGGTGACCCAATACTTTTGGCAATATAGTGTATTTATTTGGTAGCCAAGAAAGCCCTGACTTTGTATGTCAGTAGTATGGAATGCTGTCAGTGGATACTGTCAACTGTTTGGTTACCAACATTCTTCAAAATTTCTTCTTTTGAGTTCAACAGAAGAAACTCATAAGTTTGGAATAGCTTGAGGGCGAGTAAATAATAACAATGTTCATTTTGGGGTGAATTATCCCTTTAAGTATAAATCTATGGCAGTTTTTCTCTCATTTTATCATCTAATCAATTATGGCTCGTTTCCACTGAGCGGTACGGTTCAGTACAGTACGGTACGGTGTGCAATTATGTCCGTTTCCATTGTCAGATCTGTGAATGGTACCAAAATAGCGAACCTTACCGTACCACTTTTTTGGTACCCTTGGGGTACCTAGCACAGCAAAGGGTACCAAAAGGGTGGAGTTAAACTCACTGCAGAATGATGATTGGTTGACTAGAATCGTCACTTTTGCGTGATACAAGGGGATAAAGCTTCTCCTTCACTCGTTTTGCTCTGCTGTCCATGAGTGTTGGGTTTATGTACATCTGAGTGCGCAAACACAAAAAAAATGTAACAGTGTATTTTATCATTTTATATTTTCACAGACAATTGCCGTTTCTCAATATGCATTCTTGTCTCTTCTTGTGGACTTGGGAAACGTCATTGCCCCAAAACCCGGGTAATTTTCAAAATATTACTGTTATTCTGTCATGAAATGTAGTTTTAAGAGTTTTTCAGGCGAGAATGTAGTTGTTTAAAACTCAAATTTATAAATATATTTATAAAGATAGCGCTTATTTGGAAAATTTGCTATGCCGATTTTGAAGCTCAAGGAGATCACCGGGTGCTCAGTGCTCATGTATCTGCCTCGAGCAACCTTACGCACGGCTAGTCCTTCCGACATTTGCCGCAGGCTCTGGTGTCTCTGTAGTAATTAAACAATTATATACAATTCGTTTTGGGTATATTTACCTGGATCAGGGTGTTCGGTCCCGAACCGTACCGCTCAGTGGAAACGTAATAGCAAAAAAATAATAGTGCAGTTTGTTATTTATCCCAGATCAACTTGACTAACTTTCATTGGTTCTTTGTTCAGTAGGAAGTGAACATTGTACGAAAGACAGGAAGCAAAAATAATATGTTACGGCGAGTCCATGCAAAACTTCTGCAGTGCTCTTTGATAGGAATGTGAATTTATTCAGGCATTTCACATCCTGGTTCAATTCCTTCCAAATCCCATCATTCTTGCTTATGTTTCTAAACCTCATCCAATCTGGCATTTGACATGACAGCTCTGGCTGGCTGCGCTATTGTTTTAAACTGCCTTTGTGTTTTGGGTTTCCAGGTATTTTTACGAAATGAATAATGTTTAATATCCATGCCACCAAAAATAAGGAGCCCTTTAATATCTGATATGTCCAAACTTGCAGAATTATTTGAGTGGCTGATTCCGATTTTAACCCGCACTCCAAAGTAAACAGTGGCTGAGCCAAGAAGCAATTTTGTGTAAGTGTGTGTGGTTACAATCTCTCTCCAGGAATGTTAGCAGATTTGGGGAAAGAGTGCCAGAGGAGAAGGGGGAATTTCAGGGGTTTGATGTATACTTATTGTGATGAAAGAGACACAGGCTAATGAATATCATGAGAGCGATAGAGATCTCACTTTCTCCACTTCACTCGTGAGCTTCTTGTTTTCATCTGTCAGATGGGCTCTTTCCCTCTCGTACTTCTGCTTGTTCTCCGTCTCAAACTCCTCTCGCTCAGTTTGGCTGTTACAAACACAACAATGAACATGATGAAACAATCTGTAGTGCATCTGATTGGCTCTTTCGGTCTAAGTGGGTGGCAGACAAGAAAAGCTGTAAGATTACATGATGCTTTCACTGACAATGTAAAGAAACTGCACCTGGTCAGATATAGTTACACATGTACCTTTCTCTGCGGGTTTTCTCCAGTTTGTCTTTGAGCATGAGAATCTCTTTCTGGAGTGTGAGGTGTTGACCCTCAGCATCGCGTAGCTCCTTCTTCAGGCCCTTCAGCTCGCTGCTATGGAGTGTCTCTCGGCGACACATCTCCTCCTCATACTGCACGTTCTTCTTCTCCAGCTCTGCCCGTATGCGCATCAGCTCCTGCTGTTGGTCTGAGCTTGCAGCTGCGTGAGGCGGCCCAGCTTGTTTCAACTGCTGTAGGAGGATCAAGACATATGTAAGCATGAAGTGAAGGAAAGGACTAAGAGAAAGAGAGAAAAGGAGGAAAATGGGAGCAAACGATGTTTTTCATGTATATGTATATACTGTATATACACACACACATATATAGAGGGTAGAGATTTTGGACTATCGTCTCTATCACAGTTAAATGCTCACGTGATGTTGCTGTGCTACGTGGTCATGAAAACTCATCGTTTGCACGTGGTTGTTAAACATTGCAGTTTAATTTTGATTTTAATGAATAATAATTTGATTTTAAGCTGTTGAAACACAATCAGCAGGCGCATGCACGTAAACACAGTAGGTCTTAAGTGAAAGCAAAAAGCTGGGAAAGAAAACACATGTGTAATAGTATATCGGATCTGGGCAGCTCTTAAAGTGACAGCAGTCTAATATTCCTGCTGTCTGTCATTCATGTTAATCTCTCACTATTCTTGATTAAATCACTTTTGTAACTTTAGTATATAATATAATATAATATAATATATATATATATATATATATATATATATATATATATATATATATATATATATATATATATATATATATATATATATATATACACACATAAAATTTATAAATGGCCAATTATCAGGAAATTTATGTATATTAATGTACTCATGGATTGTCACCTTCATCCCTTCCAGTTCCTCCTCCAACTGTCTGCTGTATTGTTCGGTTCTCTCTCGTAGCTTCCTCTCTTTCTGAGCTTCTGCTGCTTGCTCCTCGGCCTGGGCCTCCAACTGAAAGGAAAACACCACAAACCTCAAATACGCAGCCAACAAGTCCACAAATACAATACCACTGATGATTGCTGGGGCACTGCATCAAAATTACAAACGTGTTGACTTGGCTTTTATAAAGAGGTCAAATACTAGTAAGTTTCAGTAAGTATACCTCTTTGCGTGTTCTCTCAGCTTTTCGAATCTCTAGCCGTAGAGCCTCTAGTTTCTGTGAAATTCCTTCCATCTCTTCCTCTTTGTCTCTGAACTGTCGGCTCAGCCGCTGCTTTTGTGAGCGCAGATCGCTCAGCTGCTCGTTCAGCTCAGAGAACTCCACTATTGCCATCTTCTTTTGACTGTGAGCCTCCTTTAGCTCCTTCCCTTGAGTCTTCACCTTCTCTGCCAACTCCAGCAGCTCCTTCACATATTCATTACAAAGTCAAAGTTAACATGACTTAAGGCTGGAATGCACTACACAACTATTTCCCAGATATTTCCCTTGATTTGCAGACTGGACAAGTCAGTGCTAGCTATCCGAAAGTCAGAGTCAATCTACAGATTTTGAGCAGTCTGAGTTTACAGATTTCATAGAAAATCACAGTGTACTATGGACATAGACTTTTTTTAGCTTCAGACTATGATTCCATCCAGTCGGAAGATATCAGATATGTTTGATATTTTGAGATATTTTGTTTTCATTTGTCATGTGTCTTCCTACCAATGTGACATGTTTCTGCATTAATTTATGTTCAGTATGACTTAAAAGTCTGGTAGTGTGTGATCCTCAGTCGTTTAATGCACGATGCCCAATATTTCTCTGTAACAATTTACAAAGTTGATCCCTAGCATTTTAAAATATGTTCACATTTTAAAAGTCATGTAGTGTATTCTACTGTCTATGATCAACTATTTACTAGTCATTGAGCTAAAGAGTAACCTGTTAAACAGCATGGTTAAAATTTAGTCAATTCATGTCACTGTTACCATTATACTATGCCAGCAGTCACAAACAGGGGAACTAGTTGGTCTTTTATGGCACTAACACTAAAAAACAAATACAGCATGGAGCATCTTTAAGTGGTTAACTGGTTTCCCAGTCTAGCCAAGCTGTCTTCTGATGGTTTTAGAGGAGTTGTGTCTTAGACTAGTTTAAGATGGTGGGGGCGTGGCTGAGCTAGTTAACCATACTCCAAACATCTTGACAGAGTTGACCAGCTTCAGCACCCTAGACTGGTGTAGAAAGCAGTATGATCTTATGCCTATTTTTAAAATACAGCAGAATAGGTACCTTGTGCAGATCAGCTTTCTCTTGTGTGGCACCCTTCAGCTGTTTCTCTAAGCTCCTGATGACCTTAGACGAGTCTTCCAAGTCTCTTCGAACTGTGCTGGCCTCCTCCAACTGCTGTTCCAGCTGACCAGAGTCTAACATGACGAAACATTATAGAGTCTTTGTCTAGAGATGTCACTACACTCAATGGGTAATCAATAGAGTACAATAAAGACCCAAGAAGAGGACTGTGCCTTTGACTGGGTGTGTTCTAACCCAATATCGAGCTCTCACCTTCTATCTGTTTCTTCAGGATGTCGATCTCACTCTTTAAACTCCGGATCTCTACCTCTTTATTGCCATTCACTGGGGCGTCCGAATCAGGGTACTGCAGTGCCTGCACTGTTTGCGTGGACTCTAAGGGAAAAAGGATGTTTTAGAGAGACAGAAAGATAAAATATGATCTAGTGTGGATGTGGTAGTGCCCTCACCCTGTAGTTTACGGGTAAGTTCGGTCTTCTCCTGTTCTAGACGTCGGATCCTCCTCTCATAGGCCTCTGAGGCCAGGCTCTCCTCCAGGCTTCGCTGAAGATCAGCATCTACCTGTGGCGGTCCAATGGACTCCCGCAGACACCCTCGATCTGATAATGTGCTATAGAACCACATCACACAAGAAACTGCAGTTAAAATTTTGTGATGTACAGAATAAATCAAATTGTTAAAGTGCACTACAATCTACACCACCATTCAAAAGTTTGGAGCTGGTAAGATTTTTTTATATTTTTAAAATGTTTCTTATGCTCACAAAGCTACATGTATTTTAAAAATACAGATAAAAAAAACAGTAATATTGTGAAATATAATATTTTAATATATTTTGAATTATAGTTTATTTCTCAAATAATAAAAGTCAAATAATCCTTCAGAAATCATTCTAATATACTCATTTGGTGCTCAAGAAACATTTATTATTATCTTGGTAAAAAAATGGTTGTGCTGCTCAGTATTTTTCTAGAAAGTGTGATGCATTTTTAAGGATTCTTTGATGAATGAAAAGTTCAAAAGAACTGCATTTATTTGAAATAGAAATCTTTTGTAACAATGTAACTGTCATATTTTTTTAATACATATTTTAAAAAGGCAGGATGAATAAATATCTGACTCACCATTTGCTTGTGTAGGTGAAGCCTATGAATGGGAGGTGGTGTCCAGAAAATGCTGTGTGTGAAGGTGGGGGCAACGTCTCCTAAAATATTTTAGAAAAACAAAGCATCAAAATAATCCAGTTCTGTATAGTGGCATATTTAAGAGGAAATGTGTCTCTGCAAAAATCTATCAATCACACATTAAGGCACTTGTGTGGAATAAATGCATCAGCTCCAGGATAAAATTAGAAAGAAATCAGACACATACACAGTTTTTGAGGCAATCATCATCCACGTCAAAGTTGGAAGTGTCAGTGGGGCTGCTGACTTCGGGGATGTAGGGGGCTTCACATGTGCGGATGTTGTCCCAGTCGATGTCTGTGAAAAAGGGGTGCTGTTTGAAGTCGTTGATACCATGCTGGCCTAACCGATGTTCTCTGCTGCAGATCAGCCGCCGTATGAGATCTTTAGCCTCCTCGGACACATCTGTCACCTGAAGTGGGAACTGGAAGCGCTCCTGAGAATGAATGAATTAAAATATACTTAATGCTCAGTGCTACTCATTAAGACTCTCTCAATTATCTCTTCCTATCTGCACTAGTTACATGTGCTCCATTAGTTAAGTCCCACACAAAACTAAATGAACCTTGATGAATAGGTGAATTTTTACCTCATTGTTAGGTTGAGATGACTAATCCAGAATAAAATAGTGAAGAAAAGACAAAAAGAATATTTAATTCAAAACTTCTACAATCCACTCATGACTTTTTGTTTCATACCAAGAAAGAGACACAAACAAATTATCCTGGTGAACTAAAAAAAGAACGGGTTACCTAGAAATTAAGCTACTCTACTGCAAACAGATTTCAGAAGAGGTCCTCTACAATTATAGGGGAAATGTGTAATTTCTGCATCACTAGCATGACAAAACGGAACTGCATAAATAGCATTTGTTTTCCTGAACAAGATCATGTTTTGATAGTATAGCGTTTTTACACTATTCAGGGGAAACAAGCAATAAATGGCTTGCTTGTCACTAAAGGAAGAATGTACAGTATTTTAACACCGACAAATTACACATATCACCTTTAAATACACATTACACTTTCTTTTATTGCACAGAATCGCATGTTGGTCCACAGTGCAAACTAACCTTATGATTCATGATCTTTCCATAGGTCTCCACCAGGGATTCAGCATAAAAGGGCGTCTCTCCATACAGCATCTCGTACATGCACACACCCAGGGACCACCAGTCACACTCCGGCCCATACTTCCCCTTCCCGTCCTCCATAGCCTGCAAGATCTCTGGAGAGATGTAGTCCGGGGTCCCAACTGCCACAGACGACTGGACCTGAGAGGAAACAGGTACAAGAAAACAGGAAGTTATAACACAAGACTTACTGAGCAAGAAATCATGTGCTTGACAATTCAGGATTGAAGATCAAACTCACTGTCCCATCTTCCATGAGCTTGAGGCAGGAGCCAAAGTCAGCCAGTCGGATGTGACCGTTCATGTCCATCAGGATATTGTCTGGCTTAATATCCCTGATTATATGTATATATATTAATATCTCTGATTTATATTCATAAAACACAATCATAAACATTCATTTTTTAAACCAAAAAGAACCATAACAAAAAAAAGTCAAAGTATTATAGTGTCATGCTAAATGAATATGATAATCATTCATTGCCATGGTGTGTGTGTGTGTGTGTGTATATATATTAAATTAAATTATATAAATAAATATAGTTACTGTATTATTTGTTTATTTTATTATTATTTATGTTATGTGTATATATATATATATATATATATATATATATATATATATAGCTAAATTAAAGGCATATATATTAGACCACACTGGTACAGTGGTGTGCAGGTGGACTAACAAAGGGTCTGTGGTGTCCTAATGAGTGTCAAAGGTCATGTACCAAACAGCTAACACTCTTGCCATTTTACACTTACTCAAATAACAGCACGATTTGTGCAAGATTTCTAAATTGTGCGAGATGTTTCATACAATATCTGTTTGAGATGTCTAAGTTTATCTATATCAATAAATCACACAACTGTCCTGTAGCTGGCACTAGTTCAGTGATGGTTGTCGTAAAAGAGATAAGCAAAACTTTGAAGGACACACGCTCGCTATCTCACTCAAACAGCCGGGGATTTACAAGCGTCAGCACATCATTAATCATAACAGCTCATAAACCCTAAAACTCAGCACTACTGATGTTTTTGTTGCACTTTACAGCCAATGACATTACAAGCTCATACAGTGTGTGTGTGTGTGTGTGTGAGCTGTGATCTTCCAGCTTTGGCAGAGTTTTAGTACATTGAGTGAGGAGAGTAGTGGAAAGCACAGACATCTTTTCCCTAAGTGTTGATTATTAATGCAAGATATGAAGATATATAATGTGTGTGCGTGTGTGAGGTGAGAGGCAGGCGGCCTCCCCCTGTTGTCGAGCAGCTGAATAGAGGGCCAAATTGAACCATGTATGAGGGCTTTAACACAGAGAGGTCTGTCTGAGATTGTGTGAGGAACTCAGTGGGTGGTGGAACTCTTTTCATAATGGCTTGACCTCATCCACACCGAATAATGAAATGATATTATAGTGAACATTACAATGTTTATAATATACCACACTCCTGTTCGGGCGTCATGTTTCGTAAGTAATTTAACCATTAACAAATCACCCAGAATTTTTTTAAATCACTGAAAACAAGCCTAAACAATTAATACCACTAATTGTAATAAATGCAACAATATTTCATTTAAAACGTGTTGTATACATATGATTTTAATTAATTTTAATACATATACTGTATATCAACAATGAAATAAGCTGACATAAAATATATTTTTTACTATATTTAACTATACACCACCATTCAAATGTCTCTTATGCTCATTAAGGCTGCATTTATTTAATAAAAATGAATTACAAACAGTAATACTGTAAAATATTATTACAATCTGAAATAACGGTTTTATATATTTTTAAATCATTTAGATTTTTTATTATATTTATAATTTGTTAATTTAAAATTTTTGTAATTTATTCCTGTGATGGCAAAGATTAATTTTTAGTAGTCATTACTCCAGTCTTCAGTGTCACATGATCCTTCAGAAATCATTCTAATATGGTAACTTTGATGCTCAAAAATCTTAAGATATAATGTTAAAAAGAACAGCATTTATTAGAATTACAAACTTTTGAATAGTATTGTACCAGTATAAATAGATAAAGCAACCAAATGAATTTGATCATTCAGAGACATTATTATTTCATTATTGTGGCAGATGAAAGCATTGTTTGACTTTTAATAAAAACACGCAATTCATGTATTAATTTTTCAGAAGGAAAATCCTTACATAATTTATGTACAGTTCTGCGGACACAATCAATTACGTAGAGTTTATGTTTTAACTGAAAAACAAAATATTTATAAATACATTTATATTTTTTCAATAGCAAAATCGAAACCCAATGCACAGCAAATCTCTCAACAACAGCCATAATCCATGACCAATTCTGCAGACCATCCAGGCCCCTCATTTTGCTGAATCTGTCACTGAGGTCTTAAACAGTTTTTTCTTTCCAAGAGGGTTTTGGCTTGATTGGGCCATTCTCACGTCATGGTCCAGTGCCACAGAGCAAACATCAGAAAGCAGAGGAGGACATGCTAAACCAATTACAGAAGTAGAGAAACTCTGAGCCAAACAAATATGCTCTACAGAGTCCATAGATTAACACTATGAGCTAACAAGGCTTACCACAGATAATGTGGAAATATTCATGACACAGCCATTGGCGATGACTCCATAGCTACTCAGTCTTTCATTATTACTTTTGTGTGTAACTCATTGCTAAGCTTGTATTTATACTGTTAATCTCAGTTTGCCTTATATCTATATTAGATTTGGTTAACCTGGCCGCATGCCTCCTGCTAGGCTAAATGCAATTCACTTTGTAATGGTGCATTAAGGGGTCCGGCCTAGTCAGCAGGGGTTGTAGTGTAGGTGATAATTGGGTGGCTCTGTCCCGAGCTGCTGTCTTAAGGAGCAGCGGACTGCGAGCAGAGGGAGGTAATCCCACTTTAAGACCACAATAACCATCTGTGAGCACCATCTGGCCCGGCCTCATGCCTACCACAGGGAGAACTGGTCAGCTATAGACAGGAAGAAAGAGAAGGGGGTGGGACTCATTGTATGGGGACGTTGGATACATTTCAGCAATTCATTCCGTTCTTTATTACTCGAGCACTGAGCTCAATCCATTAATTCTAAAAAAAAATTAAAAATAAACTGGAAGAGTGGAGTATGTGGAAACTTCAATTTGTAGGTCAAGGCCATGTTGTTGAAAAAAAGCTGTTCTACAAGCACTAAGAACGCCATCGATGTCGCCAAACAAAGCTCTTTATGAGGTCATCCAATCACCTGTGCCGGTTCAGATGAATGTGGCTTTATCCTCAGGCAACGACTGTGCATCTTTCTCTTTGATAAAGGATCTTTACAGGTAACAAGAGATTCCCTCTTGACTTTTGAGGTGCGACGAGGCATGCCTTGGTGGCGAATGTAATTCCAGATTCCTTAGAAATCAGCTGAGGCATCACGCACATGGCTCTGATCAATAGCAGGATACACATATGGCCCTGATCAATAACGGAGTATAATGCAATGGTCACGCACAACAAAAACACTCAGATGCTAGTGCGTCCGGTTGGCTCTTCGGGCTGTGACATGGGCCAGTCCTTTTTTAGTGGAAGGATCAGAGCGCACCCTATGCAAATATCTGGCCGAGAGGAACCGGGCACTTAACACCACTTACGAGCACAATCTCTAAAAATCCTCCACTTTAACACAACAGCTTGCCCACTTAGTCTAATGAGGGCTGGGTGAAAGCAAGAGCTCCAAGCTTTTCCTGGAAGGAGCTTTCGGGGCAGGAGCCGACTAATGTAATCTGGAGACTGGAAACAAAGTGTGAAAGCAGCATTTAAAATGTAAATGTGAATTAATGACATGACAAGAGTCATTTGAGATTTATTAAATCCATTTAAAGGCATAGTTAACCCAAAAAATGAACCTTTATTCCCCGCCATTTTTCTCCATGGAAGATGCATCATGTAAGGTTTGATGTCAATGCTGAATGATAAAGTCACTGTCATACTACTTATAATAAAAGTAAACTTATAATAAAAGTAGAATAAAAGTGAAATCGCAATATGGTTCACTGTGATTATTAAATTGCAAAAGCTGTGATTTAATTAAATAAATGTACTGCATGTTTTAAAGTCAAATAATTATGTTTATAATATAATAATATAATATAATATATAAATAATTACATGCTTTTCATATCACTGTTTTAAAATAGTAATAATTCTTGTTTTGTTTAATATTTTATTATCTTTAATAATAATAATACTAATTATTATTATTATTATTATCACTTTATTTGTACATTTTCAAGCATTACAACATTTTCAATATTTCAAAATACAGTTAAAATAACATTTTAACATGAATATATATAAAGAAAGGGGATCAGAATAAAAATAAGAAAGTATCCAAATAAAAGATACATTCAATTATACCCAAATAGTAAATGACAAATTATTTTAATAATAATAATTATTATTATTATAGTCATATATAAATCACAATTTTTTTTAAATCTTTTTAAATCACATTTTAAATCACAATTTTATAAATTTTATAAAATTAATTTAGTATTTGGCTATTTTATAGGGCCTTTTTTGTCTTTTTTTTTTTTTAGCTTTAAAGCATGCTTTAAAGGAAAAGGGCAGTGTGAACATTCTGCTAAACATCCCCGTTTATGTCCATAGAAGAAAGAAAATCATACAAGTTTGTAAGGGTGATTAAATAATGAAAGAATATTCACAAGTGAAATATCCCTTTAAATCAAATTTTTAGATGGTACAGTACTAATTATGTATCCATCACTGTGCATTTGTGCAAACTGTGGTGTCTCAACTTTCACACAGTACATCCACCCTCAAACATACAGATGCGCTTATTCCCAAATGCACACCCTTTAACATGGCTTGCTCATAGAAAAACACACCCACGCCAACCCTATCCCTGGAGACCAATCCACTCTGTCCCCACCCTCCACAAACCAGGCGTGCCAAACTCTCACGAGAGGAGAGCTGACCACACCTCTAACCCCATGATTACTGCCTTTAACTTTCCCCTGCCTGTCCCTCTGGGTGCCCCAAAAGCAGCGACTAAAAGAGCTGCATATAAGTTTGCGAGGAAGACAACATGAGTACATTAGAGAAAGTGTGTGTTTGGTGGGACTGTTGAAACGTACCCAAAGTCCCAATACAAACACATTCATCACACTGTGGGCTCTATGCAACTGGTGCCTGTCATTATGCAAATGTTGACACTTCCTGTGTGATAACCGAAGATGGGTTCCAATCCAGCCTGCTCTTAGACTAAACATAGCCTTTTTCCGACTCATTGCGCTTGCTCTGATTTCATGCATGCTTAGCTGATTCGAAAACTTTTAATCCATTTTCATTCGTTTTGAGGTCATCTACCCTAAAGTTTGTGGTAAGATTTGTAATGGAAAAACAGTAATATTGTGAAATATTATTAAGATTTTAATATATTTTAAAATTGAAATTTATTCCTGTGATGGCAAAACTGAATTTTCAGCAAGCATTATACCAGTATTCAGTGTCACATGATCATTTTTGATCAATTTAATGCATCTTTGCAGAATTTCTTTTTTAATTTCCTTAAAAAAAACTTTGACATAACTGACTTTAATCAAATACAAGTTTTTTCTTGCACGCAAAAGCACTGATGACTCATGTTGAACTACACAGATTGTTGTCCAATCAAATTCTCCCTAAAATGAGAATGTCCCTCCCTCTAAAACTACTTGTTACTAACAAGAAAACAGGGTCATGGCAAAATAAAGATGAGCCATTTAATACACCTCACCCAAACATCTGGTTTCAATCAACAAGTCACATTTTGGCTGGTTAACAAGGCATCTGCTTTCAAATTTCATCAAAAAACATGTAGTTTCAATAAATAAAAGAGTTTTACAAGCAAGCCAGACTACAAAATGGATTGCTGTGAACAGTAGGTCAGTGATAGGATTATACATTTATAGATGTGGAAACAAAAAAAGCAATATATTGACTTCTAAAGCCGCTTTTTAATGTCTATTCAATGCTTTCATCTGTCACAATGATATCTTTAAATGATCATCATAAACGGGTTCAGCAAATACTGACATATGCCATATATTTAATTAATGAATGAGCATTAATTCAGTCAAATTTTTAACTGATTAACAACCTTAGTTTAAAGAGTCAAGACCCACCTGTGAACATAATGTAGCTGATGCACAGAGTCAATAGCCAAGACCATTTCGGCCAGATAGAACTTGGCCATGTCTTCAGGCAAACGATCTTCAAATTTACTGAGCAGAGTCAACAGATCTCCCCCTACATAGTAGTCCATCACCAGGTACTGGGAGGAGAGAAAAACAGGAAGTGGATAAGAACAGAAGAAACAAAAATAACGGGAAACAAAGATATCAAATCACAGGCATTTTACATATTTTAAATTCCCTTTACCCTTGGATTAACCCATCCCATCTCAATTATCCATCACATTCTTTCATCTAAAACCTCTTTATCGTTCTTTTCCTCCAGTTTCATTCCTTCACACTCCCACTCATGAAGCTGAACTCAAAATGATAATTCATATTACAGCCCCTCTTCTCCAGTCACGCTATATACAACTCGGCACAGATAAATATATAGTCTGCTATAAAACCGTGTCCCTTGAAACTCTGTAAGCAGTGATTAATGATCATTACATTATCTCCCCTCTGGACCTTATCAAGTGAATGTGAATCAGACCCAATGTGCGCTTGAGAGTTCTCACGCACCAAGTTGTTCTCGTCCTGGAAAGCATAGTGTAACGTCGTAATCCACTGACTGTCCCCGTTCACCAGCACGTCCCGTTCCTCCCGAAAACATGCCGTCTGAGAAAAAAAAGGGTAAAATGTCAGAGAAAAGCACTTTTTTGGAGTCAGCCATCAAATATGTGCCCCACATATTTAGAATGACTCCAACCAAGGGGTCTGTTTCCACAGTGAGGAATGGTTTCTGAATCATATAGAGCAAAGACTGTTTGTTTTTAAGTGGTTTCTCATGTAATAGACGAAGACAGAGGGAGTAACAGTCTCATAGGAAGCTAAAGAATGACATGCCAGGGTTATAGGAGAAACGGCTGCATCAGCTGAATGGTAAAGCCTGATGCTAACTGGATCAAGATTTGCACATTATATAAAAATCAGTCTTGAGGAAACCATTACTGCTATTTGAAGCTAAAGCAACCAAATCAGCTGAATGAAAGGAAGAGAGATGTGTAAAACCATCAGCTCACCTCAGCCCTTTTGAGCATTTCCCATTTGTTCAGAATCTTCATGGCAAATACTTTGTCTGCATTTTTCACCTTTACTACTGCAACCTGTAAAAAGACATGAACGTGAATCGAGACGTGATCTTAAACATAATATGGCCTGGAAACAGTGTTTTATTGGCATTCACACAAAAGTGTTATTCAGCTTGCTTGTTAAAAGTGCTACCATTAGCATTCAGAAAAGTACAGCACATTATGAGCAGAATTATATAAGAGCCAATTTGTTCATCTCTGCTGGGGTTTTAGGGTCTACAGAAACAAGTAAAATATGATTTTTGTGTCTACAGAGCATTTTAAATCCTATTGAAGAACTGATTTTTTTAAACTTCAAAGAAATGTATTCATGTGGTACCCTTCAATAACTTGGTGTCTGTAAATAAACATACAACATCTGTGGTTGTTCAAATGTTTGTGGTTGGTAAGATTTTTAAATGAAAGAAGTCTCTTACACTCACCAAGACTGCATTTATTTGACCAATAATACAGAAAAACAGCACCTTTGTGAAATATTACTACAATTTTACATTTCTATTTTAATACATTTTAAAATGTAATTTATTCCTGTGTGATGAGCTTCTTTGATAAATAGAAAGTTGCATTTATTCAAAATATATATTTTTTTTTAACATTATACATGTCAGTCAGACAGTCTATTCCTGTCTAAATGGGCAATAATTTGTAACAGTATGCTGCAAATTCAATCTCTGTGAGACTACAAACAGTAAAGTTCAAATACAAATAAAAACAGATGTCTGTGACTGCCATGAGACCACAATGCTAGCAAAGTAACCTTCTTATGATCTTATCTAGCATCTGCCTTGAAGAGGAAATATTAAACATTAAGCCCAGTTAGGCATGTGATGTCTTCATTCTATTAAACGATGATCAGAGAACGTAACAATGTTCTGGCAATGTTCAGTGACTTGATCGGGAAAGAGCACACTGTTCTTGGCTTTGACTTGGATGATAGCAGAGTCTCCTTAAAAGTTCTTTGTTCTTCGCTTTCTGCCATCAAGTATGTGATGACATCTTCAGAAACTAACATTATGTATGTTTATAGAATGCTTAGTATTTAGTTTATAATTTACAAACATCTATATTATATAAACATTTAATATATAAAAAATCCCATTACAATAAGTAGCATTTAAATGTGTTTAAAAGTGTTAAAAAGAATGACCTTAGAACAGGGGTGTCAAACTCAGTTCCCGGAGGGCCACAGCCCTGCACAGTTTAGATGCAACCCTAATTAAACACATCTGATCCAGCTAATCAAGTCATTAAGGCTTATTTGAAAACTACATGGTATGTGAGTTGGAGCAGGGTTGGAACTAAACTCTGCAGGGCTGCGGCCCTCCAGGAACGGAGTTTGACACCCCTGCCTTAGAACATATCGACAGTTTTTCTCAAATTTGAAATTCAGTAGCAGCTACTGGCTCAGAAGTCTCCATAGGAAATGATGTCATCTGCCCTTCTTCTGCTCGCCCAAGCTTATCCTGATCCATCAGGAGATGAAAGTGTGTGACCGACCCGCAATCTGTTCCTTTGCACGTTTTCTCACAGCTGCATGGCTTCCTTTCTGGTGCTATTTTGGAGACAGGCTCACATCAGACTTTCTGCTAGCTTTCCATGAGCTGAAGTGAGCAGACTCTAAGGCCGGAAACCCTGTCGAATGGTGTGTCAGACGAAAACGCTCCCATTGAGGAGGTTGCAGATGAATCATAGCTCACCAGACATTGACAAGTGGAGAAAAACCAGAGGACTGACACATATTGCCCTTTAAAATCTACTTTAATCTCAAGGATCTTTGATGTATTTCCATTCACCCAATCTAATAAATGTGTTGCCATTTTTATAACTAAAACCTATCTGCCGTAAAAAAAAGTTTAAAATGCCTTTTTGCAGACACAGCTGTTAATGTATTTCACCACTTAAGGTACTTGATTTCAGAGGAATTTGTTTAAAGCAGATCTGTATGTTAAAGGATTTGATTTGGTCTTCATTTACTCACTATTCTGTTGTTCTCAAACCCATATGAATTTCTTTTTTTGATGTATAAAGTTTGATGTATATGCTGGTCACTATTCGAAAAAAAAACAACAACATAAAATCATCATAAAAATAGTCTGTACAAATTGTACGCAATACTTGAAGTCAGAGCTGCCAAGATATTCCTCAAATATTAACTTTTTGTATTCCACGGAAGAAAGGGAGTTGCATTGGTTACAAAAGGGTGAGTAAATAATGACAGAATTTTTATTTTTGGGTGAACTATAACTTCAACTCAATTTGGAAAAGTTTAAGTGCCACAGAGCTGCTTTCTCAGTCACTGTGAAATAAAACCTGAATAAAAATTCCATAAACCATTTGCTGGGGTTTTAAAGCATGGCTGCTATCCAATATTCCCACTTCATGGGCCATTCCGAACAGCCAGGCCTCACTAAGTAACCTAATAGTGCTGGTTTCCTGGCCTACCTGTGCACCACACATTCCCCAGTGACTACATCACACATCTGTCATTACAAAAGAACATCAACTGCCTCAGGCTCTCAAAAGTATTGAAGACGACATGAAGAATGTCCTTACTCTGCAACATAACTGTGCTTATGGTAAAGCAGTATGTTAACTCATTAAATAATACGAAGGGACTGTTATGGGAGCTAAAAAAAACAATAGAATGTTCCAAATGGAGTGAGAACAATACCTCTCCAAACGCTCCTCGTCCAATCACCTTCAGGATCTCGAAATCTTCCTTGTGCAAGCGCATCTGTTTCACCTTGGAAGTGAAAGGTTTGGCTGCAGAAAAAAAAAGAAAGAAAAGAAAGAAAGGAGACAAAATCAGTATAATTGAGCTACAAAAATGTATTTAAAAATAATAATACAAATACAGAAATTGTAAAAACATTCAAAGGTTTGGGGTCAGAAAGATAAAAAATAAATAAATAAAAAACAATTCTATTCAGCAAAGATACATTTTGATCAAAATAAATCAAATAAATTTTAAAACAAAGTTTTAAACTTTCTTTCCGTTAAAGTATGCTGAAAAAATGCATCAAAGTATTGAACTGATTTCAACATTGATAAAAAAATTTAAAATAAGTAATGTTTCTTGAGCACCAAATCAGCATATTAGCATGATTTCTGAAAGATCATGCGACACTGAAGACTTGAGTAATGGCTGCTGAAAATTTAGCTTTGCCACCACAGAAATAAATTATATTTAAAATTTTATAAAAATAGAAAAATTTATTTTAAATTGTAATAATATTTCACAGTATTACTTTTTTTTAAATAAATGCCACCTTGATGAAGAGACTTGTTTCAAAAATGTTACTGACCCCAACATTTTGAACAGTTATTAATAATTAATTTATGAAAAACTACTGTTTTTTGAGTTAGAGTCAAATTAACTACTTTTGAACAATTTGTTGTAAATATTACATAAAATAATGAATTCTTCTACTACAGCAATGTTGTGCGTGTTATTCCCAGGGTGAGAAACATGGGAACAGAGGAGGAGATGATCTCAACCGCAGTGCGATAAGGATAAAAGTCTGCTGTGTTTATCCTCAACAAGAGTACAAACATGCCACCCACACCTGCCATCATCAGAGTCTATGCAGCTTTACACTTAAAGGATTAGTTCACTTTTAAAAAAACTTTTGCTGATAATTTACTCACCCCCATGTCATCCAAGATGTCCATGTCTTTCTTTCTTCAGTCGAAAAGAAATTAAGGTTTTTGCTGAAAACATTTCTCCATATAAAGAACTTCAATGGGACCCAAACGGTTCAAGGTCCAAATGACAGTTTCAGTGCAGCTTCAAAGGGCTTTAAACGATACCAGACGATGAATAAGGGTCTTATCTAGCGAAACGATCGGTCATTTCAAAAATAAATAAAAAAGTTTTATGAGCGCAAATGCTCGCCTTGCTCTGTTCTGTGATGCGCGTTCGTGACGTCACGTAATACGCAATGACGTTGAAAAGGTCACGGTTGACTTAGGCAGAAGTACCGAGTCAGTGTTTACAAATGTGCGGAAGGAGGACCATATACACATATTCAAATGTCTTTGTGTCAGTTTATCATTTAAAATGCCCATTTCGTGTGCGTATCCTGGGTGTTTTAATATTAAAAAGCCTACTGACTCGGTACTTCCGCCTACCTCAACCGTGACCTTTTCCATGTAATTGCGTATTACGTGACGTCATGAACGCGCATCACAGAACAGAGCAAGGCGAGCATTTGTGCTTATAAAACTTAAACTTTTTCATTTATTTTTGAAATGACCGATCGTTTCGCTAGATAAGACCCTTATTCATCGTCTGGTATCGTTTAAAGCCCTTTGAAGCTGCACTGAAACTGTCATTTGGACCTTGAACCGTTTGGGTCCCAATGAAGTCCATTTTATGGAGAAATGTTTTCAGCAAAAACCTTAATTTCTTTTCGACTGAAGAAAGACATGGACATCTTGGATGACATGGGGGTGAGTAAATTATCAGCAAAAGTTTTTTTAAAAGTGAACTAATCCTTTAGCAACTCAGAATCAGGTGAGCATGACATTCCTAAAACATCTTTTTACAAATGGCTCTCATACACATTACTGAGGTGTTCTGTTGCAAAAATCTTTCCATGGGAGCACAGTGCCACTGCTGCAGACTCACAGTTTAGTCCATAAACGCTCATCCAATCAGCATCAAGCACAGAGTGGGGCGGCTCTGTTGCTATAGCAATATTGGATTGTGCAGAGGAGAGAATTTAAAAAAAAGTCACATAGGTGTCAGACCATAGAACTGTTGTTTTTATCTTTTATAAATGTTTTACCAACTAAAATGTGTTTCAGCTAACTTTCATTAAAGTCCGTTTGATTTATATATATGTTATAAAAAAAATGTTTCCCACACAATATTCTGATTCTGTTTAAGGGGTCATTATCTGTTGAAGTTCCAGCATCTGTCTTTCACAGCAAATAAGTGGGTAGATCAGCAAGGTACAATTGGTGGCTCCAAGGCATTTTGATCCCAGCAGGCCTTCATTACTCAGCCAGGTCATTACGTCTCATCAGAACTGCTCCACATTACTACTGTAATTGCACTTAAGCACTGACCCACTGATAATCTAACAGTCGTCACCAGTCACAACATGCTAATAATACCAGCAATGTGTAAACACTATTGAACAAGGGCTAGGTAGTATGACCAAAGCATTATATCATGCTAGGAGTATGATGATGATGATTTTTATGATGATGTTATATATCACAACTGTGTATATATTATTTAATAAAAATTAAAAAAATTCTAAATTTTCAGCTAAATTAAACGTAAATAAATAAATAAATTATACAGTATAGTTATATTATTACTTATACTATTATATATTACACAAATACTTATAAAAGTTATACATATAAAGGCATATTTCATTTGATTACATTTTTTATTTTTTGGAACTTGATGGATGCAAACCTGAAGATAATGTCTAATGTCTGGCATTAGTTCAATATCACAACTGTGTGAATATATTATTTAATAATAAGAAGAAAAAAATCTACATTTCCAGCTAAATAAAAAAATATAAATAAATAAATTAATTAATTAATAATAATAATGCTGATGATGATGATAATAAAAAGAAATATATATATATATATATATATATATATATATATATATATATATATATATATATACACTACACATTACATCTATACTACTACTATTACATTATGTTTATACTTATATATATATATATATATATATATATATATATATATATGTGTGTGTGTGTGTGTGTGTGTGTGTACAGGAAAACTGAATTTAACTAAATTAGTAGCCTAAATAAAAACTGTAACAAGATCTTAATATTTGAATCTGTGAATTTTATTTAAATAAAAAATTATAAATAAAATACTTAATAAATAAAATATAAAATAAATAAATAAAATAAATACAAATAATTATAAAAGTTATACTTGTTAAGGCATATTTCATTGGATTTTTTTTTTTTTTTTTTTTTTGGAACTTGATAGATACAAACCTGAAGATAATGGTAAGTCTGGCATCAGTTCAAAATCAGCCTGGAGTATAAAAAAACCCAAAAAACCCTGAAAATTTAGATGCTAAATTCTAACTGGATGTATCAAATTCGTACAGCCCAACCTTACCACTGAGACAGAGTAAAAATAACCTCAGACATCCCTGGATAGAATCAGCCACGCTTGGCCTCTAAGAAACTTTCAACAGTTTTGACACGAGTAAGCGGCGGCCACATGTTAAAATAAGTGTGCCACTGCAGTCAGAGTCATGCGTTACATCACACTCACCATTGACTGCATACAATCAGGCATAACGCTCATAACCAACAACCACCAGAGTCCTAAAAGACTCCTCTGTTCCACAGACATCATGGACTGCAAAACAACCACTGAATAAAACACTCCACAAGAATGAATCGCCAGTAACCACATCATAATGGGACCTGCAAGGCTCTTTAGAGAGTAAAAACAAATAAACGTAGACTGAGCGAGGGGCCCATCCACGGAGAAATCCATGCGATACCTGTGCATTATCATGACGCCAGCGCCGCCCTATGTATCCAAGGATCAGTGGGTTAACAATATTAGCTTTAGTGATGCTTCTCGTTTACGTTTGGCAGCAGAACAATAGTTATACAGTATCACTCACCTGAAAACCTAATAAAACAACACAGGCATGCCAAACATAGCAACGGTTGCCATGACAAATGAGAGTGAGGTAATCTGCAGTGCTGTAAATGTAAACTTCTCCACCACATTGTTCATTGTATGGCTGTTTATGATCCTTTCAAAGAACAGTTGGTATTATAGAGGGTGTACAAACCATTGTTATTTTAGTATGATTTTTTTGTTTTATGAATAACATTTTATTTTTAATTCTATTTTTATTAAAGGTTTAGTAATTTTGTTTTGTCATTTTTATTACTATTTTTTAAATATGTCTATATAGTTTTTATAAATTTATTAAATATATATATATATATATATATATATATATATATATATATATATATATCCCCCCAGTTAATGTTTATTTTATTTAAGTAGTGAAAGTTTTAGTTTCAGTTTTAGTTAATGATATTAACCCTGGTACAAAGGGACAATATTTACAAATACTGAGGTTTTAAAAGAAAGTGTCAGACTAAACTCACTGGCATTGTGGGACTGGAAAAACACGTCCCGTCTTTGTGTCTCCTACCAGACTGGTTAAGTGTGTGCGTGACACAGTGCTCGTGAGAATCTGTGCGTGCTTGTGTAAATTTGCCCTCCCCGCTGTATTTGGTGACAGGCGTGTGTGCAAAGGAGGATGCAAAGAGGAATACTAGGCCTTGAGTGTGTGTTCCCACATCCAGTCCTCTGGCAAGGGGACATCTGGAAGCCATAAGAGAGATTATTTACGGCCACGGTGAGGTAACAACGCAAAAATGCTGCTTCCAGAAGAACACGTCCCAGCTCCTGGAGCTAAAAGACCTGAGGATGGCCTTCCTCTGCCGTAACCAGAGAGGCTAATAAGGCATTGTGAGCATTAACACAAGAGCATTTATGACAATCGGCAATGTGCTCAGGCCTCTGCAACTTTAAGCAGCAGAGGCTATGCTAATGCAAATAATGAAACTTCAAGATGAATTTCTGCTTTAAGATATAGGTGTCATGTGAATAATGTTTCAATGTTTACATTCAATATGAATACAGCAGACACTTTTGTAGCCCTCTAAAACACACACATATACAGACAAAAAAGTTTCAACGAAGACAACAAAAAATTTCCATACCTTTTATTAGGGATGCACGATATTATCGGACAAATATCGGAATCGGCCGATAATGGCTTTAAATGTAAATATCGGCATTGACCTGATATGAAAAATTATGGCGATATGTCTTGCTGATATGGATACATTAACTCACATGTGCTCGCGATTAGATCATGTCAGCATTGTGGCTCATTCTTGAAGCAAAGTTTTGCCTGAATGGTGATTGGATTCACTCTTTTGGATCACTGCATTTAAGCTGAGAATGCACGTACGCGTTCCGTGTATGATAGAGTAAACAGTAATAGCACGTGCAGTGGCAGCAGCGGCAGCCTCCGCCGGGTCCTAATGCCCATTCGGTAACGAGTTTTAATTAGGCACTGTTGGCCTTCTTCTAATAAAATAAAAGCAAAGTACGCAAATAGGGATGCAACGATACCATTTTTTCAGAACCGATCCGATCCTGAAAATTCTGAGTATCTGCCGATACCGATCCAATCCGATACCAGCGAAAAAATTTTTTAAATCGATGTAGAATTTATATAATTCTGTGTGTCTGTGTGTGTTACTCTTTTGTGTGTTATACACAATCTACTAAATATAGATAACGTCATTTTAATGAAAAATAACAAATGAAAAAATATATAATCATAATCTATGACAAAAATACTATTATAAACTTGGTTTATAATACAGCAAAAGATACTCTAGAAAAATCATGGGTGTACAATAATTTTATAAAACCTAGTGAAACATTTTCATTTACAATTAAAAGCGAATAAGTGTAGGACTAAATCTGGTGAAATTATACACATTGCTCTTTGAATTGTTGAAAAATACATTCATGAAAAAACAAGCAAATACATTTATATATAAATATATAGGCTACTATAAAATTGAAATATATTTATTTTAAATCTATAGCACAGTAATGAAGGCAGCAACATATGATAGATAGGACAGAACAAGAAAGACTGTTAATAATCTTTCATTGCGCAAAAGTATTATAATATGAACTTGAATTTAAAGACTTAAATATTCATCTGTACCTCAGATTAAACTATGGAACAGCTTCAGAACACTTGAAATATAGTGCACGAAAACTTTATGGTGCTTTATAATGTTTTTGTGCCTTTCATGGGGCTCAACAATAACACAGAATATTATACGCACAATATCGGATTTGGATCGATCTCGTCTGACCGATACTCGATCCGCAGAAAAAGACCGCATCGGAGTCGATACCGATCCTGAGTATCGGATCGATGCATTTATGGCAGTAATTGATGCCATAAAATCATGAGTATGTTTTGATTGAAAGGTCAGAAGCTATAGCTTACATGAACAAAAAAAAAAAATTTATTCTAATGAATACTGATTTATTCATTAATGTGTATTATATTATATTTTTTAAAAATTATAAGCTTTAAAAGATTTTCAGAATTTTTCAACTCTTTTGCTTTAGATCATTTACAAATATTAAATCATAAAATAAAATGTTAAGGTTACCACTGCATTTTTCTGGGAAAAAATGCAGTGATTAATATATAGTTTATTTATAGTTATTTTCAAATCTTCAATGTACTGTCATTATAAAATAACTTTATAATTGTTTATTGCATATCAGATATCTGCAAAAATCCAATATCGTGCATACCTACCTTTTATTTTAACAAATTTATTTTGTTAAGCCCAATCTTTCAAACAAACATTTGATGGTGGTATTTTTATTTATCTTAGGGATTTGACTAAATGGTCTTAGGAAAGCCTACCAATGTACAGTTAACAATTTAATTTATCTTCACTTCCTATTGTCTTTCACAAAGTCTCTATGAATAAAAATGGTGAGAGGCCAAATTTTTTTTTTTTAATTTACACTTAAATTGTGTAACAATTTCTAAATAATTCAATAATATATACTGCATACACATATATTTTAGATTATAATATAAAAAAAAATGTATATGCAATAATAATATCAGATTTTCACTACACATCATCATGACTAAAATATTTCACAATAACTACATTATCGTGAAATGTATAGAAAAAAAATTATATAATAAGATAATTTCTTTGTCTAAAAAAATATTTACTAATAATAAAATGTATTTGCATTGTTTTAGTTCTTTTTTTAAGTTACTATATGACCTGCAATTCCTTAATATCTGGATTAATCTGAAAGTCCCAGTGCCTCACAACTGCTACTGCTAATAGCGGCCATAAATAAGACGAGTCCCAACAGACTAAACAAATTACATTTACAAAATGAAGGGGTCCTGAACAGGGGTTCCCTTCATTGATGTGATGGCAGCCCCTGTTATTAAACAAGCTGGCAGGATATCCAATGAATTTAAAAAAAAATCATGGGTGCTTTCAATCCCTTAGGCAAAGTCATGGCTCATAGTAGCATGTAGTTAGCAGGGGGGTGATATATGGAACCCTCCATGAGGACAGGGGAAAGCATTAAATCATTAATAAGTACCAAACGTACATAAACATGCCTGAGAATCACTTTCACACTGCATAAACATGCAATGGGGCGATAAATTGTGTTTAATGCTCGAATGAGCACCCACAACGCCCAAATTCCCAAAGCAATATACACCACCCCTAAAGCATCCACTATTGCTATTGAAGCATGATGGCATGGCTTGTATCAGAGACGAGACAAAAACTACATTTGTCTAAACCACTGCAATGCACAAACAGTATATCCCCAAAATACAATGAAGCCAGAGGAAGAACAAACAAAGCCATAAAGATATTGGATGCTTCATGGCTCCTGTGCTAATGTTCATCAAGAGAAAAATGCAAACAAAAGTGGTAGGAGAAAAATCGCCCATCAGACATGCCTGAAACTGAAGCCCCATGCTGTAAGTGCATTAATGGAGCAAGAGTGCAAAACACACGGCCCGTTTAGCACAGGCAGCTATTTTAAAAATTCACTGAATGCAAAAGGTTATATGACAAATGACATAAACAGAAACTCTGCACACAAAAGACAGAGATGAAATGTGATGTTAAACACGTCAAAAATGTGTTTGACGCTTTACTGCGTTCCTGGTTATTGCAGATCTCTGTGCTCCGGCAGTCGCATCACCCATTTTGTAAAATTATCCAGCACAGCAATCCCCTACTTTTTCCATCTACAGAAATACATAGACTGAGTCATGCTACTGCATCAAGGTTAGATAAGATGCAATTAAAATACAGGAAGTAACCATTCACCTTTAAAAGAACACCATCAGTCCCAATGAGGAGCGAGAGGACAGACACTAGAAAGGGTGTCCTGCATTCAAAAAAAAGAAAACGAAAGAAACAGATGTGCTAACCTGCTGATTTTGTCATTAACATCATTGCTAAAGTCTCAAGTAAGAAAATAAAGCGCAAGTAAGTTCAGGCCAAAATTAAAAAAAATTCTTCTTCTTGTAATTCCAAACCCACAGGACTCACGGCGATCTTTAGAATAATGTTCACACTGCATTTTCCATTCAGTTGAATTTGATGGTGTCCATAAGCTATCAATCTAAAAAAAATCTTAAAAAAAATAAATAAATAATCCCCAAAATGCTAATTTTCTGACAAAAATTGTGATTGTGATTTGCAAATATGTTTCTGTTGGGGATATCTTTTGTTGTTGCTTCAAGTTTGTTTGTTATGCTTGTTTGCAGAGCCGCACAATTTGGAAAATAAATAAATAAATACAATTATGATTATTAAAATATTAAACCAAATTATAAATATAACTATTGGAATATTTCAATGCTATATTTCACTGTAAAATAAAAAAAATCGAGCATTTAAAAAATATATAATAATATTATTAATAACAATAATTGTATTAAATACAACCATACTTTTACATTTACAATATTAACTGGCTGTCTTCATTCAGCTTTTCAAACATTAAACCATCAACATTTCTTCTGTTGGCAAAAAGACAATTCATAAGTGATTCTAATTACAAGTTTAGGAAGCTGGTTGGAGCGTGTTGCTCTTTCAATGCACATTATAAGCAACCCAAACTCCAAGCAGAGATGAGTTTGTGTGGAGAAGCTTTCAGTGCAAGCCAATTTAATTTAGGGCTGGACGATGAGGCCAAAATTTATATCACAATATATGTTTTTAATTTCGGTCAGTACGATATAATTCCGAAATAGATATGAACAATATTTAACTATATTGTTCACCTTTTATTTGTATTTAGCCTTCATACAAACAATAAGTCTAATAAACATAAGACTCTCATATTCACCTTTAATATCTTTAACTTTAAACTATAACATAGGCTGATTATTCTTATAGATTGAAACAAAAGTGCTTCAGCCAGGACAAAGAATATGAAAAGTGTTTAGAGTTGCTGGAGAAAAAAAAAAGAGTGAGCAACAACAAAAACATGTTGCTGGAGATGGGCTTATTGAAAATATAAATTCATTCTCTGCCAGCAGGAGGCGCTTTTGGAGCATCAGAAACAGCCCAGTTTCCCCAGTAACGGCTGTACACATAGCAGCACTGTGCTCATGAATGCTACTTTATCAGATAAAATGAAAATGCCATCAAAACTTTTCTGAAGACAGTCGGTTACCTTCAGAGATACATTCATATAAAACACCCACGCCGCGTATTGATTATTGAAACATACAGTGCTAATGTTTATTCAACGAAGTCAACCGCCACAAATAAATCAATGTATGGGAAACGCTGGAATTGTCTATTGAAATATTGGAAATGTTTTTAAAAATCATATCACCGTCACTGGAAAAAAATAGGCTATATCGCAATATATATTGATACTGAATTATTGTCTAGCCCTAATCGGAGTACGCTTAAAACACACACGCCGCTCACGTGTAAAAAGAACACAGGTCTGATTTTCACTCTGGAACATGCAGCACATATATTTTATTTAATGAAACCACGCGCAAAGACACATTGAGATTTCAGTTGTATTCCAAAAAAAAAAAAAAACAACAACAACATCATAAAGTATCATAGTCCATGATGGTAGATGAACAAATTCAGAGTTACAGGATTAGTTTCGAGTTGACAAAACCAAACCACTCCAATCCGGCTTTGATGGTACCATGATGCTGATCATCAACTTTCTTTGTCAACTCAAGCTTTGATCCTGAGTTTGTGGAGCACGTGCACATGAATGTGTGACATCACAGGCGAACAGCCAATCACGAGCCTTGGTTAAAGGTTTTGCTAAAGGTTAAGAGATTGAAGAATATGATGAATTTAAATGCATTTACAATGAAAAAAGTACTTGTTCATGAAAGAGGACAAATAAAAGAAATGATCTGGCTTCATCAGTGCAGTCACAAGTGAAACTTGTTAAGTTAGTTTACATAGTTGCAAATATACAGCGATAGAGACTCGAACTTGTAAGGCCACATAGTAATTTTTAAAGCGTTATCTATTGATTCTACAGCTTATTTATATTATATACTATCTGTATATATTAACATTCATTTAAAATAATTTATAATAACTGTTAAACTAAAATTGCTTGTGTGTAATGGATTAATAATAATATAAATCATATCATTATATAAATAAAATAAAATAACAATTTTTGGTTTTGGCCAGACAATTGTTTTTGCGTGGCCTTTAATGACCTTTAATTTGGTTCAAGAGAAACTGGGGGAGTGACTTTTTTGTGTCAGACATGTGTCACTTAGCTCACATCTGATTGGTCCAATTTCAGTTTGAGATCTCGAACGCAGATCATAACCTGCCCTGGAGCAGGTTAGCTGTGGAGTGTAAGTTACTATGGCAATGAACGCCGCTAAAAGCCAAGCCACTTTCATGGTACCTAAAACCCAGGATTGGTGCTAACTAAACTGAAACTTACCTGGCTAGCCAGCTAATCCGGCTTCATGGTACAGGCCCCAAGTCTTCTGAAACCTAAAAACTTGTTGCTCTTCACTGAAAATCTCACATGGCAGTCTTGGTTGCCATTCACTTTCATTGAATGGAAAAAGCAGCAGGGACATTTAGCTTTAAATATCTGCACTCTACAGAAGAAAGAAAGTCATGAGGGTGAGTAAATGATGACAGAATTTTCATTCATGGATGAACTACTACTTTACCAAAGACTTGTACATCAATAGAGCTACAGAGATGTTGGATGTGTCAAAGAAAGGTATAAATAAAAGTAGTTTTGCTATTTCTCAGAACCTAATACAGACAACTTCACAGGAAAGCAGAGCAGTCATATCCCCCAGAGAAGATTGTCCAACAACATGACATTGACACAAGAGCTGTGAAAGCTTTCTACAGACTGCTCTTACACTCAATTGGCAGGGACGTAAAAATACCAGCATTAGTTGTTCAGTCAACATAATACCACCGAGTCACCTCCCTGTGGCAAAATATGTCATGGTAGATGTAACTCTATCCTACTGCATTCTCTCAGAACAGAGGAGTGAATGAAATCTTGCAGGATGTTTCCTACCACGACTGACTGAAAGCCCCTGAGGCAGTCGGAACTGTGGAAACTTCACCACCTATGTAATATGTTCAAATTATCATCACTGTCATCGTAATCATTATTATTTTAATCGCTAATCAACTTCGCTGGAACATGCAACTGTGAAATTTTCATTTGAGCTACACACTGTCTGTCAAACGTATTTTCCCATTTAAAACAAACATCAAACCCTAACCGGCAATTAGTAATGTGATCCATACACAAATGCTTCTCATTGTATTAAAACTTAAAAATGAAATTTGTACTCATTTACTCACCCTCATTTTGTTCTAAACCAGCATGACTACCAAAAGGAAATTTTCAAAGAATGTACAAGGAATTTTTTTTGTTTGTTTGTTTCTCACACAAAGATTTGTTATACATTTAAAAGATTTAGAATATAACCTTGTAGACGTGGACCAATTACATGATACTTTCACAGTGTTATTTTTTTTCTCCCATGAACACTCTTCTATAGTAAATAATCACTCAATTTGAAATGGACTATTGAATTAAAAAAAAAAAAAAAAGTAGGGTGTTGAATGGATGGAGAAAAATCTGAATGCGAGTTTGCAGTTAAGTGTGAGAAAGGGGCAGATTTTATGCTAATTAAATGATTGAAGAAGTCTGACATATGTCAACAGAGAAAAGTCAGTCATTTCACCAAAAGATTTGTGACATTTTAAATTAGGGCTGAAACAAACAACTGAAGAATAAAAAAAAACTTTGCCAAGATGTTGTCAATAATAATGTTGAATAATTGTTTCAGCCCTATTTTGAATACAAATTATAAGAATGTAAAAAACATTAGTGCTGTCAAAACTAGCGCATTAACACAGGCGATTTATTTTTCCAGTTTAAAGATGTTAAAAATATTTAATGCAGTTAACACAGGGGCAGAGCTAGGGTTGGCCACTCACAACTGCTGCTTCTGTCTCTTTTTTCTTGACAAGAATTGCGTTTATTTATTGGAAATCTATCCATTTTGGAGCTTTAATGATCAATTTATGTATATTTCCTACTTGCTGAAGGGCACTGGCAAATATGACATTTATTATAAAAGATTGTTTTAAGTTCACTTAAATTAGAAGTTATTTTTTAAAGTCTAACAAATGCTAAAACTAGGGCTGTCAGTTGATTGAATTTTTTATCTAATTAATTAAATGATGTGTCGTGATTAATTAATCTAATTAATCGCAAATTACATTTGGCTATGAAAATACCCCCAAAAGATTATTTAAAGCTATTTTTTGTGTTAAATTAGAAAGTATTAAGCAGACATTACAAATAGTAACTTTAGAAATATTTTATTTGATTCAGCATAAAAGACTCAAGTCATAGACGAAAGTGCAGTTAAACCAAAATGCATATTGAGAATCAAAAATTGGTACCATGACTCAAGTCCAAATCACGTGATGTGAACACTTTATACAATGAGAGAAAGCAGTCATGATCTAAAACTGCCACAAAACCCCCATTTTCAGCAGCAAGAATAAATGAAAGGGACAAAAAAGGCTATATATACACATCTCTGCAGTCCTCCAGTGCAGACACTTTCTGGGCCATAGCCAATCCCTTAGGCTGGAAACAACTACTAATTATAACCTACAGAGGAAAGGTGTCAGCGCTAGGACTTGAAACTGTAAGTATCCCAAAAATATGCGTTTATCGAAACAAGTTCCAACAAGACTCAAACAAACACACACAAGAGTTCAAAAAGTGGAACGACTCTCAAAGAAAGATGTTGCAAAACACGTCGATTGATGACATACAGGTGGGGAAAGGCAAACCATATTCTTTCAGCTCTACTGAACACCCGACACGCAAATACCGCCTCGACCGCAAAGCCCTCCAAGAACACACTTTGTTTGGATTCTTTGTGTATTACGGAACAGAATTATTTAACAACCAAACCAGAAGCATAACTGGAATTAAAATCAAACTGGTGCCTGCTTCCTACAACAACATGAATTATGGAGTCATGTATGTGAAAACCCAATCTTTTTTTCTTTTTTTTTAAAAAGAACCCCCCCCCCCCCCATCCATGAAGCATCTCCTCGCACCCATGCCCTTCCTCCTAACCCCCCACAGCAGGCCAGATACACGCTGACAGCACTCATAATGAGAGGACTCATCTCTGACCTTGATATATTTGACATGAGACAGCCATCAACATTGCCTTTAATCCAGTCTACTGCCTGAGTGCCAAACACACCCACAAAAGCCCCTTTGGCTTGGGCCTGGAATGAAACATGGGGCATTTGGTAAGAGGCAAAAAAGTAAAAACACCAATAGATTCTGTTAAAAGACTGGGCTTTATCTCTCTGCCATTTGCCAAGCTTGAGGGTCTTGTGATAAACCTAGGATGATGGAGAACCACAAGCTTATGTTTCAAAAACTAGTGAGCTACCTTGTAAGGCAGCATCCAAACAAAAATTATGAAAAAAAGAACAATAGATTATAACAGCGTTTGATGAAGTAGCATGTTGCTAAGCTAACAACAAAGCAATTTAAGTTTCAAAATATAGTTATTTATTTATAACATTACTTTTGTTAATGTTTATTGTATATTATTATTTTTATTCTAGTCATACATTATCAGTCAAAGTTTGGAATAATTACAAATTGTTGTTTTTATTGAAAGAAGAGTCTTATGCTCACCAAAACGGCATTCATTTTGTTAAAAATAAAATACAGGAAAAACAATAATTCTGTGAAATATTAAAATTCCAAAATACTTTTTCTATTTGAATAAAGGCCTGTTCACACCAAGGACGATAACTATAAAGATAACGATAAAAATATAGTGCTAAAACTTGTTCTCAATATTAAAGAATAGCAGAGTCCATACCACAGCTATAACGATAAAGGCACAGAGCAACAATATCGTTCAAATCACTTTCGATTTTTTTTCCCGCTGATGAATGATACAAAACTGACACCCAATCAGAATCCACTTGAACGAGCTTGAGAATTTAAAGCGGCAGACAAGTGTTCGCTTAGAGTAACAGGCAATATCATCCGTTGGTGTGGATGCTAATATCGTTATCTTTATAGTTATCGTCCTTGGTGTGAACAAGGCTTAAAGAATATTAGAAAGATTTCTGAAGGATCATGCAATACTGAAGACTAGAGTAATGTTCGGCCAAATTGTGCAAACAAAAACAGCAAACCAAATGCAATTTAAATCATAATGACCATTTTTATCACACAAAAAAACAACATATTGTGTAAATATATTACTTTCTAATTAGTCTGAATATTTTGGTAAGAATATTTTTCAGTCACAACACAATTTTGGACTGTCAAAAGTACTGGACGATACAACTGAACGACAATTATTCTCAAAGAAAATGCATGCTGGGATCATGATGATCATATAAAGGCTGTCTACATAGGCCACTGACTAATTCACTTTGACAGTGGAGACAGAAAGGTTGGTAACAGGACCAATGTACATAATGTTGTATCAGATGCTTATCACCTGTCTGAGGCTGATTTCAGTCTATTAAAATGTCTGTTTAGTTGTCTGTATTTTCCATCTTACAACACTAACTAAACTGTGTACACTGTTTTACAGCTAAGCAGCTATTATAGCAATTCAGCCTAACTATTCATCTCAGGGGTTTCAGCATTTTTAGCATGCAGGAGTAATTATCTAAAAGACTTGGCATTTACAATTTGGAAAGCTCGTGAAATCTTCATCAAGTTTAGGTCATGCGTGATAGTTACTGAAGTGTGAGAGTATTTTTGTCATTTGGAAATTTCATGAGGTAGGTTGGACTGAAACGTGGCCTGACGTGCACTTGATGTGTGAGGCTAATAAGTACAATGGCACGCAAAACAGCTAAGGATGCCGTGTTTATGGGGTCAGCCAAGATAACCAACAGACAAAAATCACTACAACCACAGGATTTCCTCATTTTGTGTCATTCGAAGCTGTTTCATCGTGCTGCATGGCCGGCGAGAGCTTCCCGTGACCCTCGAGGACTGGAAACTATGATGCAAAACGCAAATGCATGCCTACTGAAAGAGAAACCAAACCAAATCCACTAAACACACAAATCACTTTGCTATACAATGTCTACACTAAAAACAAAAGCAAAAAGATCTATGCACTGTTTGCTCTTCATTTGAGAGTAAAATATCATGCAACTAGTACATAGTAGATTCTACTACTGCTAGTGTTTATAGTCATTTTACAATGGCTTTGAATGTCACTCATCCAATCAGAATTTAGAGTCGGAATGGTTTTAGAAGACATATTATTAGTTTTTATCAAATGTTGGGGTCAAATCTCTGGGTCACTTTGTGTCACAGCTGAGCAGTGCATGTGCTACATTCTGATAGGATGGTCTACTGCTCCAATGCATCAAAGCTCAAGGGCATACACCAAAATTACACACACACGCAAAGTATTCAGGCACATAAATCAGGAAGCAGCACAGGCTAAGGCCAAGTGATAACTCTGTGCATGCAGCAGTACAGCCGGTCAGCAATGTCAAAGGAACACTAGCTAATCTGCCAACTGCTTTGTATGGCACAGAACTACTACATATTTATAGGATAGTTTTGTTTTTTTTACAGAAATGAAACTTCTGTCCTTATTTACTCACTCTCATATTGTTCTAAACCTGTATTATGTTCTTTTTTCTGCAGAACACAAAAAATGTCTTGTTTTAAAGACAGCAAAAGCAGTTAAAGCATTTTTGAATTCTTTTGTGTTCTTCAGAAGAAATAAATGCGTAGGTTTTTTTTTTTTTTTGGGAGGGGAGTCCATACAATGAAAGTCAATGGGGTTCCATTTTAAATCCATCAATTTTATACAAATGACCCCACAATCAAAGGGACTGGTTACAAAAAAAAAACCATGGCTTTCTTTTGTGTAACACTAAATATATTTTGTAAAATATCTCAGTGTTTTTTGTTGTTGTTGCTTGTTTGTTTTTGTCCATACAATTAAAGTTAATAGTGTTCAATATTGATTTGCAATTTTGAAGGCGAGTAAATTACAATTTTCATTTTTGGGTAAAACATCCTTTTTAAAGAAACCAAATTGGGTTCCATTTTAAATCCATCCATTTTACACAAATTACCCTGCAATTAAAGGGACAGTTTGCAAAAAAAATGAAATGAAATAAAACCTGTATGACCATACAATGAAAGAATGGATTCCAATGTTTTTCAATGTTGAAGATGAGTAAATGATGACAGAATTTTCATCACTTTAAATGAAACAGGATTGCATTCAATATTAAATCCATCCACTTCATACACATAGACAGCTGCAGACATACTGTAGCATTTTGCTTTTGTTTACAACACGATCAACTGTGACCTGCCACCAATGGTTTACTTAGATCTCAAATGGCAAATGAAACTGAGAGTGTTTGTTACTTTCCTCTGCCACAGCTGGCACACAGAAGCGTCAGACCAATTAAGAAACTGGCCAGTCAAGAACTATGATGCATTGAGAGGAAGACAAAGAACGACGACATAACATAGGCATCAAACAGCTGCCATACAAGCCTCTTCACTCTGCACATCAGAGCGGCAAAGAGCTAGAGCTCTGAGTCAGCACTTCCATGCAAATCTAGCCTTAGTCTGAGCGGAGTGCAGCAATTCCTCATCTACAGCTGCAAGGAGGGTCTCAGAGCAGCAACGCACTGCAGCGCTGGCTATCTGGCTACTGGTGCGTGTTATCTCAAATAACACATCTCTATTAGTGAAAACACCCTAAACATGTGTCTAGGATGCATTACAATACATATACAATGACAAAAACATTCTCTCTTCCCACATATATGTGTGCATATTACAGCTTCAGGCATGGGCAGGTGTTTAAGTGTATAATGTTAGCACTAAATAAGACGTTCCTGTTTGACTGCTGGAGGGTGTGCTGGAATGAGGGACCGGAGTGGGAATGGAGACGGATGAGGGAGAAGAGGTGAACTCTTTGGCTTTAAACCATACTATTACAGCCGAGCGATCCGAGCCAAGCCCTCCGCAGGAGAAACATCATGTGACAGGGAGGAACAATGCATCCAGATCTCTGCATTGCCGAGGCGTTATTTTGGGATTTTGGCATTGCTCTTGCACCTCAGTGTGGAGCAGCTCAATGTCTGGCATGCCATGCATTTTAGCAGGACATTTTACATATGCAGTGGACTGTGAAATATTGTCATGTTTATTTCTGTCTGGTGACCTCACTTTTAAATTTAATGAATAATAATCAAAATAATAATAAATACAAAAAAATAAATACCATAAATAAATTGTAAAAATCCACAAAAATGTTTTCTCATGTTATACAAAAAATCCCAAACATGGCACAGTGATGTATCAGATGGTAATACCATGGTATTTTGATATATCCAGTGTTATTGTTCATATACTATTATAGTATTTATTAATATTTCAACTTCGCTTTTGTTTTTAGATTTTCATTTTACGTTTTAGTCATTTTGTTATGGGCTTTGGTCTTTTTTTTTTTAAGTTTAATTTTTTTCCAGTTTTAGCAATTTTACCATGCACTGTAAAAATAAATGTAAAAAATAATTAAAAGCTGTAAATAAAACAAATATTGCAGTACGTTTTACAAGAAAATACTATTTCAGTTTTTCTACTTTCATGTTTTATTTAATGTGTTACTTGCCATTTTTTTGTAATTATTTGTTAAATTTACTTGCGATTTCTGAGTACAAACTTTTACAGCAAAGCATGGAACACTATACACCAATGAAATTCACTGAATGTTATCACAGCAACATGTCCAAAAACTGTGGTATGTACTTTTTTTTCAAGCGCAAACTATATTTTCACTGGTCAAAGGACTGAACAATATTTTCACTTGTCAAGGATTCAATATAGACATTAATCCAATTTGGTTTTGTACTGACAATGCAAATTATTCTGTATTCCTGTAGGTTTTGGAACATAATGAGGGAATACCTGTTTAACATACTGCACTGCTTAACGAATGTATCATGTGGGAAACCCCCGCAAACCATTCCCCCAAGCTACCTCCAATCTTCAACAGGGTCAGGCAAGGGAAAACCAATGAAAAGCTGAAGCATGTACTCATCTTTGCCAATTGGCCCTAGATCTATTTCAGTGAAAAGCCCAGAGAGTCTGCATGAATTCACTCTTTCACAATGAAAATATAATCAGAACAATACAATATGGCTCTGGGTCACTGGTCTAGACTTGGTTGGCAATGGAAGGGAAGGAAATACGAATGAATCATTCATTATGTGTCTCGCACGGTTATGCATACATTTCTCTAGAGGACTGGGACATTCCAGGGGGTTTTGCATATAATTGCAACTTAGCGGCCTTGTCCCAGCATACATGTGATTGTCATTATGTTGTAGTACATTGTGATAGCCTCAAGGCTCCAATTATGATCTGTCAATGCTGAATGTGGAATCCTCACCACTGTTCTTACCTAAACCATCAGCGACTGATACGTCCTCAGAAACTGTGTTTATGAACTGTCCACAGACGCTGAGGAAAACCAGAGCAACAAGCCAAATTTATCCCCTCATTGCCTTCGGTTACAAAGTTACGCCAGACCTCCAGCCTCCTTTTTGAAATACAAATGCTGTAAAAATGTGTTAGTGTGTCATAAAGAAGCAAGACACGCAGTCCCTTGTGAAACTAAATTTAACCTCTGTGACAATAAACTGTGACTTTGGTCTCCGTGCCAATGACGGTCACAGCGGCATACATTGAAATGTGAATGAATGAGTGAGTGTGTGCTAATGAGCTCATGAGTGAGTGACCTATCCAGTCTGTCTTTAAATAGTCAAGTCCACAAAGGGGACAAATACAATGTGCAGCCGTTTCCCTATATGACATCATGTGTCCAGCGGCTCAGCGGAGTTTCCTGACGCTGCCCTACTGAGACTCCCCACAGGAAAAGGGCACTTACACTTTCTCGCATAAGAACACATGCACAATGACGCACAATAGCTCTAACTCAAAAACGTCCTGACCTGTGTGTGACAACAATGACCAGTACTGCCATCTCTATGGGCCTAACTAAGTCACTTGAAGGCTTGTTCGATTTGCATTTTCATTCAAATCACAGAACCAGAGGATTGTAAACAAAAACACCAAACTAAGCAAGGACTGTGCTGTGAATTGGCACTACATTCAGACGGTGGCCAGTGAATCTAAATGCATGCTGTTTGTTGCATTCTATTCATTTAGCAGAAAGTTACATAACATGACAGTTGATTATGCCGAACTTTTTGCAGAGATAGAAGGCCATTCATTCCGCTGCGTTTTAAACTTGCAATAAGATCATTTACAGATGCAGGATGAACTCTGCCCCATAAAAGTGTGCTTATTGGTGGTAATGGTTCACATCTAACTCATTGCAACAGTACTGGCTGTTTTGGATGTGATACTGACACATACTGGCTTGGATGTAAGAAGTTTGCTCTGCGTGCTCTGAATTAGGCTGTTGACTTAGGCTGTGTTAGGCAAGGCAAAGTCAAGACAAGCTTATTTATATTAGAACACTTCATATGCAGTGATAATTCAAAGTGTTTTATGTTAATAAAATTTTTACAAAAATTAAAATAGTAATCATAAATAAGATCATAATATATAAAACTACAACAAAAAGTAAAAGAATAAAGAAATTAATTTAAAAGAAAGTAAGGTGTATATACACATTAAAAGGAATATGAGGGATTTAAAATAGACAGTTATGTTGTGTCTGTAATATGTAACAATTATGCTTTGTAAAGTGCCTTTACCACCTGCTGGAGACGGTATATAAAGTAAACATTATAATTAATAGTAAAGCGGTCAATTGCGTGACACAGCTGGTCATGTGATCTCAACATGCCGGCGCCCATGAGGGGCAGACCCGCGTCATGTAGAATAAAACAGCTTTTTCTTTAAGACTGATAATTTGTAAACTTTAAAATTTAGCAAAACATGAGTGCACCTTAAGCTACTGTCCGAGAATTAATGTATAGCCATTAAACACCTAAATAAACATGAACAGTATGTAAAGAACTGTCAAGCCATCAAAAAAAGAATAAACATGCTATTCTGCTGCCGAACAAGCACACAGGCCATAAATAAATGAGTTTGTTTAGCTGTGGCCCATGTCAAAATGAAAGCCCACTGCACTGTATCCACCTTGTGTGAGCGGTAAGCATGAAGACTCATTAAAGGTGAGCTTCACATTCAACATTCATGCACAAACCAGTCCAGCGATGATGTCATCTTCATTCTGTTCCCCCTCAAAAACAACTCAGTGAGTTTTCCGTACAGCAACTTTAGTGTGTTAAGCAGCTGGCTAACGTCAGACAATAAAACAATAGTTTGTTTGCCTCTCGCATGTCACAGTGAATCGCTACACAACTGACGTGTGGGACGCCTGAAAGACAAGGCGTGCAGTGCGTGAAATATACCTTACCCCAGTCTAGGAACTCCAGGATGTTTTTCTCTCTTCTGAGGGGAGAATTACTGCATTCATCATACAGGCAAACAAGAATATCCAACAAGGTCTCCACACTGAAGCACTGGCCGTTAGACTGAGACGGGCCATCTAGAATCAGCTTCTCCAGCTTCTTCAAACGCACCTCTCCAGACATGGTTTCAGTTGCTGCTGATGTCTCACAGTATGGTCAGTATTTGCTCCCACGGTGGCACGCTTGAGTGAACGCTCCGGAAAAACTTAATGGCTTAGAAAATATTGTAGAGCCTAATCATGGTCCCTCTCGCACCGATGCGTCCATATCAATCCACAACATCATGAATTCACAGTCCTTAGATGTAGAGAACTTGCAGCCATCGACCCTGCCCTGGCCGGTGGATTTGACGTCTATACCCTAGGCTTATGTATTCCCGATTTCAGCTTCTCACAAAACAAGTCACCAAAGAAGTTTAAAGCAATCCCCTGAGATATGGTGATATCTGTGGTTATCCATTATGCAGTAACAAAAGCGCATCAGCAGCACGGGATCTGCATTGCTACAAAGCCCCATATGCCCCTCCTCTGGCAGGACTGCGAAAGCCTTAGCAAGCTGTTTTTCCTTTAAATTCCTCTCTTCGTATATACACGAAAGGCTGGCGGAGGGAGCAAGCCTTCCTTTCGAAAACTGTTATGCACTTGTCGAGAGCAGCTTCGCGGCGAGGGGCTGGAAATACGCGTCCTCGTTGATGTCGGTTGGAGGACTCTGCTGCTCCGCTCCCGGTCGCCGTCTCTTACAGCTCGCTGCTGCAGGCAAAACCAGACATCATCATGGCGACCGACACGGCATCTGCTGCAGGGAATGGAGGGAAACAGCAGAGTAGTGTATGCTAGAGAAAAGTGTGCGAATCATCTCCCAGTTATTCGTTGACCTTCACGGGGGGTCGACCTTTTTTAGGGATATCTGTTAACAGTGTGCTGTTGAGGTTCGTTTCGCGCAAGCCGAATAGTCTTTTAGCGCAGTGTGATAACCGTCAGCTGTTTTAAAAAGGTCAAAACACTTCAGTTCTCTTATTTTTGGTTGTGGTAAATAAATAATAATGTGAAAACGGCAGGACTTTTTTGTTGACGTACGTTAGACTGTGACGGAAAGAGAGCAACGTGCTGTTGCTATGGTTACCAATGCAGGCAAACGCGACTTCTGTTCTTTAGCGTCCATTTATCGCATTTAGTTTTTATTTTTTTATTTCATTAATTTTTTTGGTTATTCATATTTTTGAAAATGCTTTTTAAGTATTTTAAGTGTAATATAGAAGGATACATACGTTTACTAACATTGTTTGGTGTTCATTGGTTTGTGGTTAATTCCCACCTTGAAAGTATATGAAATTCGTATGTGTGTGTGTGTTTGTATATATATATTATACACACACACACACACACACACACACACACACACACACATAGGGTGAAGTCAGGTAAAATGGGCCAAATAAGGTTGTGGCATCATATCTCTTTAAATTTTTACAGAAAATCACAATAACTGATCTTGCATTGTTGCTTCAACACTTGTTGACATGTGACAATAATTTTTATTGGTCTGAGTTGTTTAAGGCGGGCAGGGCAGAGTGTTACATGAAGCTCGTCAGAGAAATTGTATGGTAATTGAGCCTGACAAAGAAAATTGCATTAATCACTAAGGGTACTAAAGCAGCTATAAGTAAGCTTACCAACAAAGCAAAGGTTTATGAACAATGTTTTCACATGCTCTTTCAAATAAAAAAAGTTTAATTTATAAAAGAAACTTTGATTTTTGTGAAAAAGGTCATTTTAGGTAGAAATGGCTGGTTAAGGTAAAATGGGCTGCATACACACACACACACACTTTAAGACAGAAATTGAGGGTGAAAATAGGTTTATAGGCCTAGATATGTATCCATACAAAATCTTAACAGTCTTTTTAAAAAAATTGCATTGCAGACAGTATAGCAGGAGGACAAGCAAAGAAAGGAAACAGAGAGACGAGAAGAGAAAGGGAAAGAAAGGAAGATGTCAGTAAAATGAGCTGATACACACACACACACACACACTTTTACACAGAAATTGAGGGTGAAAATAGGTTTATAGGCCAATTGTAGATATGTATCCATACAAAATCTTAACAGTCTTTAAAAAATACAAGCATACACAAATACATGCACACAAAAGACACCAATGCACAGAAACACACACCTATACAACATGATCAGTTAATTTTTAATTGCATTGTTTAATTAAATATTTATTCAACTTTCTATTTAATGAAATACATTTACTGTGTTGCTATGGCACACTAAAGACAATAGTGTCAATTTACTGTTAAAAATAAAATGATTTAAGATGAAATTACCTGTGTTGTTCTCTGTGGGAAGTCGTGGCCTAATGGTTAGAGAGTCAGACTCGTAATCCAAAGGTTGCGAGTTTGACTCTCAGGCCGGCAGGGATGGGGAGTGAATGTACAGTGCTCTCTCCACCCTCAATACCACAACTGAGGTGCCCTTGAGCAAGGCACCGAACCCCCAACTGCTCCCTGGTGCCGCAGCATAAATGGCTGCCCACTGCTCCGGGTGTGTTCACTGCTGTGTGTGTACACTTTGGATGGGTTAAATGCAGAGCACGAATTCTGAGTATGGGTCACCATACTTGGCCGTATGTCACTTCACTTTCACTTTTTTTATATTGGTCCATTTTAACTAAACAGCTGGCCCATTTTACCTGAATGTTGTGCCATGGCTCAAGAAGGTACCTGCTGATACTCTAACTCTCTAACTTTTATACTTTTTCACATTTAAAAATTAATATATTTAAGAGACCCATGCTAATTTATAAGAATATCATTAGATCTCATGCATATCTTATTTGATGGTATTATAAGTCATTTACCAAAACGTGGCCCATTTTAGCTGACTTCGCCCTACATATACATGTGTGTGTGTGTGTGTGTAGGCTATATATATATATATATATATATATATATATATATATATATATATACATATATATATTTTATATATATATATATATATATGCGCATTGTTAATAGTGGTGATGGATGACTCATTCACTGAAAAACAGTCATGTCTATTGAATATACATCAAGGCTATGTTAGCCAAAGAATTAAGTTTTTCCTCCCATTTTATTATCTTATGCATCTTATTTATTGTGCAGAAACTTTAAAAAACGAGCATGTTCGCCCTCTTGTGTCCAATATTCTGCGTTGCAATTGCAGTGCTGAATTGAACTCCTCGTCTGGACTTTTGTCCGTGGATTATAACGTGTTCAGAGAAGCAGCCATATATTCTTGCAGATAGTACATTAAAGTTTGTATCGTAAAATATCTTGCACTAATTTTACAACTAACTTAAAACTATGTGACGATAGATAGATAGATAGATAGATAGATAGATAGATAGATAGATAGATAGATAGATAGATAGATAGATAGATAGATAGATAGATAGATAGATAGATAGATAGATAGATAGATAGATATGCTTTTCATAAAAATGAGATATAAATAGGATACAGTAACATTTTCATATATTTATGCTTCCATTTATATGTCCTAAACACGCAAGCTGTTTAAGTAGCAAAACATATTTGTAACATCAAACTAAAATGTCACAGCACAGCTGTTCAGGTGTAAGCGTTTGACGTTTGAGAACATGCCATCTTCTTTTCTCATAACCATTCTTCTATAAATCTGAATCTGACAATTGCCACACCAGGCCTAATAAGGTGCTAACGTGTCTTTCATGTCAAAACATTTGATGTTAGAACCAAATTGCGGCAGGATGTAGGGAATGTTGAACAGGAAGTTCACATTTAATTATTAATTTCTGTTGACCATGAGAAATTGTTTCAACAATAAGCGTTTAAATTAAAATGAGCAATTTTCAGAAATGACCTGTATTATGATCTTAATCGCTGACAGAAAGAACAGAGTTTTCAACGCAGCAGTATTTACAGTCGTTACCTTTTTGACGTCGCTATAGAATTGTTTGTTGTTTTATCAAACCGAGGCGGATCCGTTTGAATAGAGCTGTCTTTCGTATGTAGTAGTAGAGAGGTGTTAATTAGCGCATGTTTTGTTGATTGGCGTGTAGCTCCATCCTTTGATTAAGGGATATACTACCCGTGAGAATGAGATGGTACTTATATTGACAAAGGGCCTCAAAATAATCGACAAGGGAAGGACAGAAGACTGACAGAAATCACGCAAAGATCCAGGACTTAAGTTTACTCATGCATGATCATGTGTATTGTACAAAATCAGTCAAGTAGGGCCCTAGACTGAGGATTGTTGCCAATTCATTTCACAGTTAACTAACATGACTGTTAAGAATATAGTTTAAAATAAAAAATATAGCATGTATATTATTTATTATTTTTATGTGGGATTATTTGTTCACATTTCAAAATCCAGATTTGCAGGATGGTCCAACAAACTATATATATATATATATAAATTTTTTCTCCTTGCAAATTAAACTACTTAATCATTTCTTGTAGCAGATATGGTAATACTCATCCGGGCTCAAACAGTGAGCTCTTTTGTCTGATTCTGCATTTGTATTGCATTAATTTGCCTCCATCTCCAGCCAGTCATTTGTCATCTGTTCTTCCTGTGAGCTCCTTTAGTCTGTCTGACATCTTAGAGTAAATAGAGGGGCCAATACACATACTCAGACACTGGGCCCTCAGTGCCACTAGCCCCTCTTCTAATGTTAGTGTGACCAAACAAGGCATGGCAAATTTGGCAATGGAATCAGATAATCACCAACCTGTGAAGAGCCTCCCAATCCACATCCATACCGCAGCCCTGGATTAAACAGTCTGTTTGCCTAATAATTTTAATCTGTGCATCAAGCAAAAGGATGGTGGTCTTCGAATAAACATCTAATCCTTCAGCCCACCCAATGATGATGGGCCCACAGCAAGGGTGATCAACAGAAAGGTGCTTAGACAGAGGGACTGAAAACTCTGTACTGACAGACTCTTGCCAGACTAGGAATGTTTTACAATGTCCAGGGGAATGTACACATGAGGAACAAGGGTGCTACATCAACGTGCACATGCAAACTGGAAAGGAAGGGTGCGTTCTAAGTTCACTATGTCTGGAAGGTCATCGGTAAATCCACACAACAAGAACATCATGTGTCAGCGATAAAGATAATATTAAATGCAAGTAGAGCACATAATCTACATTCATACAAAATTATGTTAACTACTGTATATTATCACCTATACTGCAAAGAAGAGACTATCTATCTATCTACATTCATGTTTATCAATCTATCTATTATATACATGTCTATCTATCTATCTATCTAATTTTATTTGAAGGTTATTTGAATTCTTGTTCTAGTTTAAATTGTATATTTTGCGTTAATTTCTTCGATGAATCGTGGCTTTTATGTATCACCTTCTCTCTGATGTCAGTCACCACCCCTTTGTCAAAGTGCGAACAACTGGGGGTCTCAGGGGCGCATATAAGGACGGGCCGCTGTCAAAGCAGAGTCATCTCAGGCCGAGAACAGCAGCACAGAGTCAGAACCTCTCCAGCACCTTTACGTGAAAGATGTCTTCAATCCGTGCCGCGTGCCTCCTTTGCGCAGCACTTTTCGCAATGGTGAGGGGTTTCACCCACGAAGACATGAAAGACGCTCTGCTGAAGAAACTGGGACTTAGTGAAGTTCCGAAAATTCACAAGAGGGATGTGGAGAACCTTGTGATTCCAACGCACATCAAGAACAAATACGTTTCCATGCTGAACCTGCACCACGCAAGAAAACGCCGCTCGCTTCCGAGTTTGGCCGGCATACTGAGGGGAATCCCTGGCAATGCAGGTAAGATTAATAGGCTACGCAAAATGAAAATGCTCATGATATGAAATGAAATACTATAATTTAGTGTCATGGAAATGAACAATTAATGCTACTATTTTCAAAAAAAAAATTCAATTAGCAAAATGTAAATATAGCCCAGTTTGTAATAAATTGCTCTCGTCTATTCCAGACATCTCTGGTGAATTTGTATATTCTGACACGACACGTCAACGCGTTGTGTTTGAGATGACATCAAGAGTTCCGGAGAACAGTGAAGTGACCATGGCAGAACTAAAACTGTTCAAGAAAGCCCCACACAAGCGCTCCATACCAGAGAGAAAGGGCCACAGACCCGTCAACAACGCCCGGGTGAGCATCTACTGGGTGGAACCTCTGAAAGACGGGTCAAACCGAACTTCACTAGTGGATTCCAGGTAAGCAGAGACGACCACAGACAGTCATTATTCTTGCTTCATTATGCTAATTCCACTGCTGATTGGCGTTAAGGAACATGCATGCTAATTGTCACAACCATTATCTCCTCAGGTTGATTCCCATTCATGAAACCGGCTGGAAGAGCTTTGATGTCACCCAGGCGGTGCAATATTGGTCGAAGAGCCGAATGGAGAAGCCCATGTACCTGGAGGTGTGGATCGAGGGCGAGAGACCCGGCAGTTACGCGGCAGAAATGGCCAAGTGTGTCCGTTTCACAGCTCAAGATCCAAACGACAACACACTGGGAAAACCCGAGCTTGTTCTTTACACCCTCAACCTCGAGGAGTTCGGGTACGCGTGGCTTCATATTATGCTAATAAACAACGTATTATTTTATTTTTGTTTTACTGGAGTAGGCCTACCTTATATTACAGCTACACATAAAAGTCTTAAATAGATTCAGTTAAATATATTCAAATATGTTTTTGTTTCCTTGAATTACTTTTACCTAATTTTAATGAAACGTAAGCCTATCTAGGCTATGCATAGGCTAATTAGCCATATTTACAAAAAATCTATAAATTATAAATCTAATTTTTAAAATTTTTTTATTTTAAATATATATATACTCCTAATAATCATGGCTATGTAGACATAGAAATTCAAAGTTAGTGGAATTTTTCAAAATGTGAAGTAGGCCTACTGAGAAGAATCCTTGTTATTCTAATCATATTCAAATGTGATTTATGTGTAATATGGGCTCCGTGGTGTAAAGTGTTACGGAAGGAATTTCTTAAAAATAAAAATGTGTTTCATTTAAAACGTGCAATGTGTTAATAGCCTATTCTCTTTTTCTTTACATTGCAGGTCTAGTGGAGACTGTGAAACCAACAAAGACAGTGAAATATGCTGCAGGGAAAAATACTTCATCAATTTCCGAGCCTTGACTTGGACTCAGTACTGGATCATCGAACCCTCCGGTTACCAGGCGTTCCGGTGTAACGGCGGCTGCCGGCAGCCCAAGCGCAACTACGGTTACGGAGAGAGGAAGTGCGCGGTTGTGGAAAGCGCGCCGCTACCGATGATGTATTTAGTGAAAAAGGGAGATTATACTGAAATTGAGGTCGCTGAGTTCCCAAATATGATTGTAGAAAAGTGTGGATGCGCAATGGATAATATTTCAGTTGTATAAGTATGCTATTTGCCATCGACCACGTGACGCAATGTACTTAAAAGCTATAAGGCCAATAAGGGTGTTGGCAACCTAACCCTTATTGAGTTACCTCAAGCACTTTGTATAAATTTGTAAATATTGCTAAATTGATATGCATTTATTTTTACATTTGTATATGATGCCATATGAAGTGAAATACTGTTATATTTTGAGCAGTAAAAATAATGGTTTCTTGTACATGTCAACATGTTGACTGAATATAAATTAAACTATTTTTCATTGAAGTGAATTTTTTTTCTTCGTTTGCATATTCCAGTGTTTGCAAATGGCCACATGGAGCGCAGACATAAATACACAAGGCAGTTATGTTTTGTTTACTCTACAGACACAAATAATCACTTATTAAACAGAACAGTTTGTAGAGTTTAAAAAGGTGTGAAGTGTCAAGATCCTTCTTTAAAAAGTACACTGAGTTAGCAAAAAATGAGTGGCAACCATATAGCAGTTCTTCAATCAGGTTTTCTGAATCTTTATGATTGTTTCATGACAGTAGAATTTACCACAGTTGTACTGTTATAATAATAACTGCATTTAAAGGGATAGTTGTTCCAAACTTGTATGATTTTCTCTCTTCTGTTGAATACAAAAGATGATATTTTGAAGAATGTTGCTAACCAGAAAAGTGCTGGTAGCCATTGACTTTCATTGTGGAGAGAAGAAAAAAGTGCTGTGGAAGTCAATGGGGACCAGCATTTTTGGGTAAACTATCCCTTTAAATAATTATTATACAGTTACAGTCATAACTATATTAAGTGATACTAATGATACTAATATTTTGCATTTAGAAAACAATTCTGGGAGAAAACACCATGATTTATCTCAGAGGTTTATTACATTAGTTAATGACAAATTTCCTTACATTATGAAACACTTTTAACATTCATCGTTGAAAAATCAAAGCCAAAATACAAACATCATAAACCGTACCACCTGCCATCTCTCAAGAACACATAATGCCACATATTTAGTACAATTAAAGAAATTTTTCATCCTCAAAATAGCGTATTTTGCACAAGTAGTCTGTGTAGTAAAACAGAATAGTCACAAATCTCTCATGCCATGCTATCCAGTTAAAAATCACGTATTCTATTAAAGGACAGGGTCATTGTCTCATCCCACAGAAAAAACACTTCCTGACTCAAGTTACTTCCTGAAATAATTTACTTTTACATCAACCTAAATGGCATATAGTTCAACAAAATATTCCACTTCAACTATTACATCATGATAAAATACACCAATTTTAAGTCAAAAATAGCTGCCCTTTTTCTTTGGCCATTTGGCACTTTATAAGAAATATATTCATTCAAACAAATCAAGGGCCTGGCTTGATGAAAATCAGGATGTCTCGCTGATGGGATCATGGGGTGTATGTGATATTATTGTGGTCTGAACGATGAGGATATGTAAATTGAGAAAATCCAAGTTAGTAAATCCAGTCTGACATTCTGATACAACCTTCAACTCTTTTCCCACAGCTCACTCCATGTAACATTAACAATGCATTTGAGAATGTAACGTATAAAATAACTTGCTTATTTGCTGGCTGTTAGATCTAAAATGGTTGTCAAGGCCACCATTTGACAAATTAATCCCAAAGGAAACTTTTTGGGACATTTCCAGTAGTAAAATGGTCTAAATATTGTTCTATAATGTCATTTTAATGTACACCAGAAACAGGTTACTTGCATTATTACACAGATGAATATAGCAGTTATACTCGGTTAAAACGATACTCTTTGCATGAAATATTTTGCAAAGCCATTTAAAAAAGAAAAAGAAAAAAGTGTTGCCACAAAATGTTACTCAGGATGACCAGTACTAGTAAGCTTAGTGCACAGTCGTTATGATGGAGTTATTGACAAAGCTGTGTAAAGCAATGAGCACAATCACGTGCTTAACTTCAAGAATGTTTCATTGTGGCTTCTCTTGGTTTCTTAGATGACACAAATGCGTAAAATTATGCAGTGCAAAAAAAAAAAAACCATCATAAAGTAACTGACTAAATTGATTTAAAAATCTTTCCACCGTATGCCCTACAAGACAAAGGCAATCAAGTATAGTCTGATGGTGCTGAATTAAGAGACAAATCTGATTGACATTCAAAGGCTCTTTGAAATGGATTGTTCAAGATATCAGTCAAAAGCCATAAAAGGTCATAGAAAAGCAAGCACATCGTTTATTGCAAACCTATGTAATTGTTACAGTCTGGGCTAACAAACAAAGAAAAATTTGAACCTGTAAGAAGTAAATATATTTTCACTCCTCCGCTGAACATGAAGGGCAGAGTTGCTGTGTAAATATGAATGACTATTGACAAAAGCTTCTAAAAGTTTAAGTTTCACAGGGATTTTTTAACATTAACTTTTACACAAAAAAAATTGAAAAATAATAATTTACAGAGTAAAAATGACATTTTACAGAATAAAATTCACAACCCTGAAAATGAAAGCATCCCTCACACAAGACAAATGTTGAGATTCCTGATATAACAATATCAAAGCTGTGATACAAAATAAAAGGGGGAGGAAATACATTTTACAAAAAATCTGAGAGAGTGAAGCAAGCACACATCTATGTAGAACGTAGACTGTTCACTTCAGTAGACGGAATGTTTGTTTGCCACTTGCTTCTCTTATTTAAAAATGGACTTCCTTTAAAAAAAATTATAATAAACAAGGACCATAAAAGTGGATGGTTATTCAGTGGCTGTGCATTTCAGCGCACAAGAGGCCATGAGTCTTTAATACAAATGCGCACTTAGTAATATCCTGGGTGGTACTGTTGATTCCATGGCTTCTGGTTCCAGAACTAAAGGGTCAAAGAAAGTTTCATCAGTTAAATGGAATACAATTTGATTTTGTTATATAGTAATCTTAATATAATAGCCAATCTTATGATCTTGAGTAAGTTGGACTTCTCATTGGAGGTTTATGCAATGTATGGCTTTATCTGTGACCCTTTAAAAAAAAAAAAAAAAGCTTTCTCAATGAGACACATAATAGCTGTACTTACCCCTTGTTGCCAGCTCTGGTTAAAGGCTTGGGCAAAAGATCCGTTTTTATTGCCAAAACCACCACGATTCTGCTGATGGCCTCCTCTGCCACGGAACTTCTATGAATGTGAAAACTCAAAATTACACTCCTTGTCAAAGTCCAATTGAGGTTTCAGTACCATTTAAAAGTTCAGTGTCAGTAAGATTTTTTTAAAAGAAATAATTATAATGATGGAAAAAAAATATCCAATAAATGCCATTATTAAATTTATGGAAGCTTGTTTCATTAATGGGATAATATATATATATATATATATAAAAAAGGAAAAGTAATGCTACTTGCTACTTTTGAGAATGTTTTCAGAACTGTGAGAAACTCTGAATTGGAGGATATAAATTCGCAATTCTAAGACAAAAAGTCTGAATTGTGACTTTCTTCCCTTGCGATTTAGAATTTACATCCCAGTTCACTCTTTTTTTTGTTTCTGCCATGGGATGAAAAAATTAAAGGTAACTGGGACTTAAAAAGTCTGGGAGTAAAAAAAGTCTGAATTGCAATGATTTATTTACAATATTTTTTATCTCATGGCAGAAACCAGCTTCCAAACTTTCCATTAATGATTTCTGGATTGATAAATGTTTCTTAGGCACCACAAATCAGCATATTGATTTCTGAAGGGTCATGTGACACTGAAACAGGGATAAATTACATTTTCAAATATATTAAAATAAAATTCAATTTTTACTGTATTACTGTTATTAACTACTGTTTTACTGTATTTTTGATCAGAGAAATATAGTCTTATACTTTTCAAAAAGAATAATTACCAACCCCAAACTATTGAACAGTAGTGCATTCCGTTGCAAAAGATACAAACTAACCTGCTGGAAGTGTCCTCTGTTGTTGGATCTGCCTTGTCCACCGCCGCGGTGCATGTTACCTCTGTGTGCAGGCCCTCCTCGGCCCATTGCTCCACCTCTGCCACCTCTAATGTGCCCACCCCTGGGGCCCATTCCCCGGCTGGGCATCCCACCAGCTCCACCTCGGCTATGGAACCCTCCTCGGAAGACAGGGGGTGGCGGCGGTGGTGGCATGTAGCCACGCGGGTGACGATTAAAACCACGATGTGGTACTGGTACTAGAAGGAGAAAATATGAGATATAATTCTCAATGTACATAATGATATAATGTCTCATGACCGCTCACAAAAAAAACAAACAACTAAAAACTGCCTTACATCCCCTGAAGTTTCCACGGGCCTGAAATCCACCTCTGCCTCCACGTGGGCCTGGACCACCACCCCTACCGAACTGGTTCTTAGGCCCTTTGCCTCGTCCACCTCCCTTTTTGGGGGTTATGGCGCCCTGGTTTGGTTTCTTTTCGGGTGGCAAAGCATTTTTACTCTCTTCCTTGTACTGCTCCAAGAGCTTGACAGCCTCCTCCTTCTGCAGATCCACATAGGTGACCTCTGAGAAGCAGTCTCCTACCTCGGGCAACGTGTAGATACCTGTAGAGAGGTCAAAACTATCTTTTAATGCCTGACGTTCCTACTTTGTTTGCCAGGTTGGTTTTTATTTCATTTATACTATGCTGTTTTGGACTACAAGGAAAACTAGAAATAACATCACATCTTACCTTTCATTTTCAGAACGGCATGCTCAGGTACATCTTTGCCATCGGTTTCTGCTTTCTTCTGTGTTCTCTCCTTGAAGGCCTCATCTGTTGGTAAGACCACTACAGCTTTGCGTTGGAAGCCAGCAAAAAGACACATCTTCCTTCTCTGGGCCGGTGCAGACACGTTTGTCTGATCCAAGATGTAGTTTCTCTTTTTGCGGGCGGCAATTTCAATAAACTTGCCCAGGAACAAAGGAGCACGCTGAGAGATGGCTGAGAGCTTTGCTGTGTCTTTGTTTTGCCTCTTCATGCTGCCAATCTGCACGTCAAAAAAGTGAGATTAGACACAAAAACAAGACAGATTAAGACATTAGATAACATTTTTAAAAGAAGAATGTTTCTCACCATCATCTTCTCCAAGATGGTGTTGGTCCCGAGGACGGTGAACTTGCCAGGGTTCTCTTCAACATGTTTATTTACCCAAGCAGTTTTTCCAGATCCAGGAAGGCCGACCATGACAATCACCTTGAAACCAACATAGTGATTACAATCATGTCAATGCATGCAAAAAATAAAATAAAAGTTTACCATTTTCATTTTGTTTCACATGTGTCATGAACATTTTTTTCCTCTTATGCTGACCAAGGCTGCATTTAATGAATTATACAATTTCTATTTTAAAATCTAAATGGATTCCTGTAATGGCAAAGCAGAACTGTCAGCAGGCTTTACTCCAGTCTTCAGTGACACTTGATCCTTTTACATTGGCAATGTTGGAAACAGCTGGTCTGCTTAAAATTTTTGTAGAAACATTTGTAGCATTCTCTGATAAAATAGAAAATTCTAAATAACAGCATTTTTTTAAATAGAAATTTTGCATTAGATTATAAACTTATATTCTATAAGCACTAACTTCAGAAAATAACCTTTCGAACAATAGGGTATATTCATGTTTATAAAAAAAAACAAAAAGTACCTCGCAATCTTTCTTGGCCTCGGGTCCCTTAGGTCCTCTGATACGCACATCCACAGGAATTTGCTGCAGAAAGGTGAAGCCCTCCACCTGAGGTAAGAATGGTGTCTCCATCTGACCAAAATTGAACTCAACCGCACAGTTGTGGCAAAGAACATGCGGGAACAGTGTTTGCTCGGCCAAGGACTCCTTATTGACCTTGAAAGCCACACCAAGGTCCTTTCCATTTTTGGAGTAGGAAATCTCCACCTCATCTGCTTCGAAATTCTATGCAAGATAAAGAAACACACCAAAGTACATAAGAATATGTAAACTAAAAGGGAAAAATACAATTATTGTGTGAGAGTGATGTGAACGACTTACAATGAAGCAGCAGATGACATCATTTTCATCAAAATTCTCCCCATAGTCTTCTGTCACACAGTTTGAAGTCTTCTTCGCTTTGCTCGAATAAGAGTAGGAATGCTCCCCCTCACCTAAAACAGCAACAAGTCATATGTGTTTTTAGTAGATGAAATAGGGCTGTGCAATCATACACTGTGGCCACATAAGCACATGCTAATATTACCCGACTGTGCTTACCCAGCAAAAGACTTCCATTAGCCAGGGACCAGCCAACGTGGACATCATGGAAGTCCATGTTTTTGCTGTTTAAATGCTTGACTGGGATTTTCTCAATGATCTGCAAAAGCAGGAGACAAATAATGATTCAAAATTCATTACTTTATGTATTTATGTCATCTGTTTACATAAATATGCTGCAGTACTCACCTTCATTTCAAAGCAGGCTTTGCCTTTGTTTAAGCCATAGGAACCACGGCCACCTGCCCAAAGGTAAGCGAAACTCTCCATGGTAAGAGAGGAGGCACTGTATCGGTCCCGGGAGACTTTGAAATTAAGGTCACAATTGTCTATAGAAACATTGAGGGAAAAAAAATATGCTTGTTAGTCCAAGAGCAACTTAATTCAGTTAAGTTCACTACACTATTAGTCAATGTGCTTCTTAACATATAAAGCACTCACAGGGATCCAGGCAGGCCAGGGTGTCGTCAAACTCTTCATCTTCTTCCTCAAGAGGTGGCAGAGGAGACTTGGACCTGAAATACAGTTAATAAGCCATAAATGCCACGGGTTAAGCAGGAGTGTGATGGACTGGCATGCTTCCCATGTCCAGGTGAGATCCTTCCTCATAGCCACAGCAGCGTGAACAGTAGATTTACATTACCTTACACTGTTTGCTCATAACATCTTATACTGTTTTGTGAATTCACAATCGTGAATGCAAAATGTGTCATCATTGCTTACCAGTTTACCCCACGATGAAGCCTGAAAGAAAACTTGTTGGTAAAATAGAAAGCAGCAATGTTGTGCTATGTGGAAAAAGTGTTGCCCTTTACAATTTATCAGGTAATGGTCTGGAAAGGTCAAAGGGTATTTTTATATCTACATGCAGATCTTCCTGGAAAGGTCAAAACAATCTAAAGTTCTTACAGCTTTTTTTGGTCTATCCTTGCTTGTACAGGCTTTAGAATTGGTTCCAGATGATACTTTCTATACAGCACAAACTCTGAAAAATTGTTTTTAGGGACATCTGGAGGTGAAATCTTGTCAAATTGTTTTCTGTAGTAACCAACATCATGTCAGAGATGTCATGTAATGCCCTGTAACGAGGGGGCCATAAACATGTCTTTACAATGCTTAGTGTATGGGGGTGGCTGCCATTTTAATGTTCTATCAGGCCCCATAAATTCAAGTGACGACCTTGCCTGGGACATCCCGTCAATAAATAAGTCAAGCAACATCATTAGTGACTGGGTCAGATATTGCTACAATGTATTTGGCTCAAATAATAGCTTGGGGTTTTTCATGTTCAAGATCCTCCATTAGGAATTCTGATACATAATAATAAAAAAAAAATCTTAATTTTTGTTCCATATACTAAAAGAACATAAGCAGACTGAAATTATTATTTTTTTAATTTAAACACTGGCTCACTATAGGTGAGCAGCACAAAAGCCAGAAAATCAAACCCAGGCAGAAAATGACATTTATTCAATCTGCAAATGAGCACCACACACTTAGAGAAAGAACATGCATTACAGATGTAAACATTTTCTTTTCCTTATGCAATGTGAAGAACTGCAAACGTTTGTACTTACCTGCTGACCTTGAAAGAAACAGACTTTAAAATGAAAAGTTATTACAGTTCTTCATAGTTTTTCCAAATACACAAAATTTCAATATAAAAATAAACGCAAAATAACATTTAAGCTTTCAGAATTATACCCAAAAAAAAAAAAAAAAAAAAAAAAAAAAAGATACAAACGACGAAGGAACGTCTGAGGATTTAAACAACAATTTGCTTCATTATCATTACTTAACCGCCCCATTACGTCATGATACACTTTGCGATATAACCTCTACGTCGCTGGCCCTCCCCTGCCATGACAGAAGCCGCATCTCATGCTATCGTCATTGCTTTGTTCGCTGTCTGATTCGCCACACGCGCATACAGTCAGCCTGACAACAGTGAGAGTGTGTGTGTGTTTAACAATAACATATTTTTTCCATCAGAGCACTCTTTGAAGTGTAGTTTCATGATCTTACTGAAGGTAAGGTGTTTTGCATTAGCCAGGAATGACCCTCAGCAAAGTTTTACTTTAGTTAACAGGTAGATGAGGGTTGTATTTTTTTAGGTAAGGCATTGGCACTTAAAGCCAATATATAATATATATTAAAAGTGGCACTTCGGGGATAATGAAGGCCATTGCTCCCATCCTTACCGGCTGTATTTGCTTTCTTCAATAAATTCAAAGTAGCCCCTTCCATGTTCCTCCCGGCGTCTCTTAACACCCTTCTTATTCTTCTGATCAGCACTGATGTCTTTGTCCGCATCCCCTTTGAAAATAAAACAAACAGTAATGAAATGCCCGGACGTGTTGGACCCTGGGTTTTAAGGGTGGCCCACACGACAGGAGTGCTCGGACTCCACCAGAGTTACAAAATCAACCGACCACCTCTGATCAGACAGAATATTTTGCTTGGTTATGTCATTATGGCATTCAGGATATAAACTGCAAGCACCGATCTGATTGCATAAACCAGATCAGACAAAAACGTGGGTGGTGCAATTCCTATTGATTGTGTTTTAAAGTGCTTTTCTCTAAAATGTAATGGATTCAGTCAAAAAACAATGAGTGTTTTTTTGTTAATGTATAAATTTAGCTTACTGTAGCTGGCTTACCAGCCAATGCTCACATCTTTGACAACAAATAACCGGCGAACAGCATCAAAACGCATTATCCTGAACTGACCGTGCACGGAAGTAGATGGCGCCTTCTAGCAACCTGAACCGAAACTAACAAATGTCTCTTTCTTTCGACGCTCTTTGCCATTTTCCCCCCATTTTATAATACTCCTAACCCTATCACCTGCTGAAAATGCATTAATTTCACTGTATCCCTCACGTTTTCATTGTCTGCCGTAAGGTTTTCTGTACAGCAGCTTATGTGTCCACGCGAGGGCGACCCGCCTCAAGCATGCAGCGAGGCGATTGTCTAGCGAGCGGTTTCTGAAACTAGCTAAACCGACCAAAAACAATGCGATAAAGAACAGAAATTCGTTAGTTGAATATTAGACTGTATAATGTACCTTTAAACGTAGGAAAATATCAACAATATTAACAAACTCCTAAAGACAAAAGGCTCGCGCGGGTGATTACGTTCGATTAGCTTTGCTAACACGGCTAAAAACAAAGAAACCTTCAAAATCTTAAACTCTAAACCACGAACTAGCGCGTAAACTGAAACCGACCGGATAAGCTCGTTAGCCATTTACACAATAGCCACAGGCTAGCCGTTAGCAACATATGCTACACGATGATCTCACCGGCTTCAAAGCGCATGTGAACAGGATACTCCTGGCGTTTCAACACAAAACTCACCCTCTAATGGATGAGATTCAGGCTCACCATCTTCATCGTCGATTTTGTCTATGATCTCGTCGTCTTCGTCGTCCTCCTCCTCTTCTTCTTCATCGAGGGCTTTGTCCATTTCCACGCCGGCGTCCCCATCCTCCTCCTCTTCGCCCATTTCGTCATCCTGACCATCACCCACAACAGCGGCATCACCCCCGTCTCCATTTTGCTCCTCGGCCTCCATGCTCTCGCCCTCCGGCTCTTCTTTCGCTATGACTTTTTGTTCGACCGCAACACCGTTTCCCTCGGTCTCGTTTTCTTCTGTTGCTTCTGCCGCGGCAACTTCTTCCTCTTCGGCCTGGGCCTCTGCGTCGAGCGCGGCCTGCAGCCGCTCCATAAGCTCGGCCTTCAATCCCTTGTCGGAGAGATTGCGTTTCTTGAGCTCGTCTTTCAACTCGTTCACCTTAAGCTTTTTTACGTTAATTTCACTCATGTTGTCGTTTTAATGTAGATGGGCTATAAAAAAACCTAAAAGATTCGATCGTTGGAATGTTGCAATCCAGGGAGAGCCGACGGCCGCTTCGCTTCTCTGAATTGCGCACAGCCGCGGTGATTCTGCGTCTTTCCACCGGCAAAACAATTCAATGGCGCCTTAGGTGCTAGACTAGACCCCTCCCAATGCAACAGCATCGAGAGAACTGGGCGTGTTCAACCGTTATAACCCTCCTAGATGCTTACGACCACAGAGACTATTCATTTTGCCTCGTGAATTCAAGATGATTTACTGGCATTGTGAAACCCTTTAATGAGCATTGCAAATGTAAATGCATCCATACACATATAAACGATAAAATGACCTTTCTAAATGTCACCCTTATTAATTATATTTTTTACATTTGTTTTAAAATGAGGATAATAATTCAAAAACAACCCCCACCCATATTGTTTTTTCACTCAATGTTTACCTCATGCCTACAGGTTTCTTTTAGCCGGGAATTACTTTAAGGAAATAATTGTTAGCTATGCAAAAAATTTAAAATCAAAGTGTTTAGTTGAATAGTCATATGTTCAAATATGATGCTGCATGTATGTAGGCTATGACAGTCAATACTTTTTCAACAATTAGTAACCCCCTCCCCATCTTTTGCCCCATGTTGGTGGGTCTTTTAGCTCAAATGTGGAGTAGAAGACCCCCGACATAAGGCAAAAAAGGGGGATAAGGCTTTAATTGTTGAAAAACAATTGATTAATGCACCTTTAACAAAACAGACAAAGTATTTCATCTCAGAATACACAACACATCCTAATATATATACACAATTATATTTTTTCATCACAAACTGATGAAATTTCCAAACTTTGCAGTGTCTTGAAGGCTAGTCTATAAATCCTCATGTGGGCCGTTTGCAGATTTAAATGTTAGTCGATAGGTGGCGCTATATCTCATGATCAATCTCACTATATTGTAACCACAACAGTGTTTGTGATCTCAATTCCTTAGAGCAATGACAAGTGGGTGGTACTGTACCGGAGAACAAAAAAGATGAAGACATAATGCAACAACAACCCAAGGATGAATAGGCTATAAAAAGCATTTTTTCATCATATATGCCTTGCTTGCACAGTTTCCCTACGGAATAAAGTTCAAAATGGGCATTAAAAACAACGGCAACTTACAGAACAGCTCGCGAGGGATGATTTAATTCAAGGACTTTTTGCATTTGCGTAAACAGAAATCAAATATTCACTTTTGCTAGTCCTCCAAGAACATAAAAGCACGGTACGCGAGATCACAACATGCGCTACGAGGACGACGCGTCTCTTTCTTTTCCAAGTAAAGTCAGCTTTTTTTGCGTGAAACATAATATATATATTTTTTAAACGAATGGAAACTTCTTGTTCAGGACGCGTTGAAATAACGAGTTTATTGAGAGTCTATTAATTCAGAATATGAAGAATCAAACAGGATACTGTGAAACAACAGGCAGTGAGCGGTTCATGGTAGGTGACTAAGTACTTCTGTACGACTGTAAGTCATATGCATCATATGTTAACTCACTTATATGCCATTAAGACTAAATATAGTGTTGAATATTGAATAAAATTAATATGGGTGGTTTACGGTTCACAGATGAGCAACGTTACAATGGGTACCGTGTTCAAGGGTTACGTAGCGGCAGCGCAGAAGGAGCGTCTCCCGCCCGAAGGCGCTGGCTCTTCAGCATATGATTCCCATGCAGCACCTTGGACAGGGTTCGCAAGCTCCTTCCCGACACCCCTCACTAACTCTCTCCTACGGTCAAAATGGTCCAAAGAATCGTTAAACGGCTACCCCCCTGAATACAACCCCATCAAGTCCACCGGGACGAAAAGAGAGGCGTTATTCGACACAGGACATATGTGCAAAAAGTGCATCTCTCATTTCAACGTCTTCAAAAGGGAAGCGTTAAAACAAGTAACTGACGAAAATCTTTCTACCAAAGTAAGTGTATTCCTTGTATCATCTATTTGCATACATTTAGAAACGATTATCATGCATTTTCTTGGGTGGTGTTTAGTGGACTGCTGCATGTATATCCACCCCATCAGCAGTCTGTCTCATATTTCAATTACATATGAGGCTCATGCTTTTTTCCCCCCTTCCCCTGAAACGAGTTTAAATCGATTAGCTTTTGCAGTTGGTCTGTGATTCATGTGACACTCGTCTAGCCTTGATTACACTAGAATATGGGTATAATGGGTGGGATGTGAAAACTCAGTTCCTACTGAGAACAATAAAGTAAATGGCACTATAATGTGATCAGCTGAGACAGAGATGCATTTGTGGATGGCATGTGTCTCAATATTTGGTGGTGGGGAAAAATAGGTTAGTGGACCATAGTTGATTTTTTTTTAGTAAACTCAAATGTTTTTCCCATAATATTTAAGATGGAATGGGAAATTACTTTAAGATAAAGATAGGATGGGCTATTATAGTCAACTAAAATCTAAACTAATATTAAAACAATTTTTTTACTTAAAAAAATAAACGTTTGCTGAAATAAAATGAAGTATAACATACATTTTATTTTATAGTTGCCACACACACACACTCACACACTCACATACACATAGCTATAAATTACAAAAACACAACTTTAAGTGATATTAAAATGAAATGGAAAATAAAAACGGAATCAAAATATTGAATGTATATTCAATGACCCTAAAACAACACTGGGGATTATTTATCATGTCACCAAAGAATTTTGTGCTTTAAAAATCATGTTAAAAGATTTCTTTAAATATACGTAATTATAAACACAGTTTCTGATATGTTCTGATGAGTTAAGTCACCAATAACAATTTTCTTTCTGTGCCTCAGGATCCCAAAGTTTTCATTCATCTTTATGAGAGCATGAAACCACCTGCTAGTACTGTAGAAGCCTGGGGCAATGCGGACGGACGCTGTGGCGTCTGCTTCACTCACTTTAGCCAGCTGAAGCAGGAGGCTATCCGCACGATCCTCACCCAGGACCGGGCCATATGGGCTCCACCTACCACTGCCAACATCCCATCCACAAGCCTAGACTCAGGCTCACAAACGCTCCCCAGAACCTCAAGCCACCGATCTGTTGTCTCAGACCCCCATCAGAGGCCTAGCAATGCAGCACCGGATTGCTGGATTAAAGGACGTCAGCATTTGGAAGCCCTGTGGCCCCTGTCCACATGCAAAGGAAACAATGCAATGTCTCAAACGGTAGGCCAATTTTTTTTTTTCATTTTTGAATGTATTTATTGCTGTTTGTATTGCTGTTGCTCAAGCTAACACTTTAGGTCTGAAAGGTTGGCTAACCCAAAATTATTTAATCACCTTCATGTCATTCTATGCTCATATTACTTTCTTGTGTGAAATACAAAAGAAGATTTAAAGTGTTTTTGTCCATAAAATTAAAGTTAGTTGGGTTCAATGTTGTTTTGGACCCCACTGACTTTTTCAAATTATATTTGTTTGTGTTACACAGAGTAAAGATAATTATACAAGTTTGATATGGCATGACGGTGCATAAATGATGATAGAATTTTCATTTTTGGGTGAACTATCACTTTAATATAATACTAAACCTACATTACCATTTAAAAGTTTAATTTCAAGAAATTAACACATTTATTCGATAAAACTGTAAAGACTTTTGCATTGTTACAAAAGATTTTTTATTTCAAATGAATATTGTTCTTTTGTAATCTCTATTCATCAAAGACTTTAAATAATGTATCATGGTTTTCACAAAAATAATAAGCAGTATTGCTTATTATTATTACTACTGATTATACAATAATAGCTTTACAATCACAGTAACAAATTACATTTTAAAGAAAAGTTATTTTTAAATGCAATAATATTTCACAATATTCATACCATATTTTTAATATCAAATACAAGCAGCCTTGGTGAGCAGAAGACACTTATTTTAAAAACATGATAAAGTCTTACAATCTTTCCAAATAATTCTAGTAAAGAAAGAAGCACTCTGCTCTTCATATTTTATGTCAGGAACATCATCCATGTGCATAATGTAAGAGTATAAATTAAATATGTATAGCTATGTCTGCTCACCAGGACTCACCAGGACACATGTGTGGTCTTATGATACACAACTCTCTAGTCGGCCTTGATTAGATCCAGAAGCAGATGATACAGGACTTTTTCTGGTTAATGGTTAAACCCACATTTTATCCATGCCACAGAGAAGCCTGTCAGAAAAAAAGAAGCTTGATCAATATCGCTGTAATATTTAATGACCAGTGAAATATTCATACACAGCGCTCGTAAATACAGATGACATGAGAACACATTATGGAAGTGAGGCAGAGAGTGAACGTCTCAGACAGCTCCATCAGCACTCAGTACCAGATCTTATATGATGCTGACCGAGAGCATGAAAGCAGACCGAGTCCATTAGTCCAGCTCCATTTCATTACACAAACATCCAAGGTTGACTCACTCAGTCTTTGAAGTGGAATTAAAAAAAAAAAGATTAATGAATGGAGTAAAAGCAAAAGACATGCATTTTGTATGTTTGTATTTGAAATAGCAAACACAGATAAGCATGGAAAGCATAACGGCAAAAAAAAAAAAAGATGAGCACATAATTAAATCTTAGATTCTCTCTGGAGGACAGAGAAGTGAGAGAGAGAAAGCAGAGATGGAGAAGAAAATAACAGTAGAGCCAATATTGCCATCTCTGCCCAAGGGTTGCTCCCAGCGCTAATTGGCGTTATATTCCGCCAATGAAGGGGAGCAAAGAGGGCGCTCCTATTTCGCATGGCTGGATTGAAGCATTGATGAGACATAAAGCCAGGGAGTGACTCTAGATATGCGGATGACTGCAGGCAAGGGATGGTTTTCTTGAACAGGGGCAAAGAAATACATTCTGAATATTTTTATTCTGCCTGGAAGAGGTTCGATTTTGGGCTGAAGTATGACTCATCCCGTCAACGGCTGCAGCTTCAGGCAGTCGTTGCCTGTATGCTAGATACATATAAAGAGGTTCATGACTTCATCTGCACATATGACTCAGCTTGAAGTGGCTTTCACTAATAATAGTGTCTGACTACAAGTGCATTAAACACACTCATTTTCAGGGTGTAGTGTTCACACTGGCATATTTCAGGTAAAATTCATCGAACTAAATAAACATATTGCCTATCCAGTTTAGAGTATCAAAGGAATAGTTCATCCAAAAATGAAAATTTGCTGAAACCTGAGGCCATCCAAGATGTTGATGAGTTTGTTTCTTCATCGGAACAGAATTTAGCATCATATCACTTACTCACCAATGGATCCTCTGCAGTGAATGGGTGCCGTCAGAATGAGGGTCCAAATAGCTCATGAAAGCATCACAGTAATCCACATGTCTCCAGTCATAAAAATCTGTGTTTGTAATAAACAAATTCATCAAAAAGCCACTTCAAACCACTGCTTTAGTTGAAATGTGAGTTTAAAGTGAAAAGTTCTCTATCCATGAAAAAGCTGTCTTGTCTGAATCAGGAGAGGATGTAGATCAAGCACATTTACAATCAAAAATATGTTGGTGGATTTTGATGTGAGAGGACAACAGGTGATGGACTTTTTACTGGAGGAAGCGTTGTTATGGATTAGGACTCCTATTTTGGCCAGAAGGTTTAAATGCCTATTAATTGATGGACTGGAGTTGTGTGAGTTACTTGTGGAATATTGTGATGTTTTTATCAGCTGTTTGGACTCTCATTCTAACGGCACCCATTCACTGCAGAGGATCCATTGGTGAGCAAATTATGTAATGCTAAATTTCTGTTTTGATGAAAAAACAAACTCTACATCTTGGATGGCCTGAGGGTGAAAAAAAAATCTGAAAAGTTTTATTTGCAGGTCAGCTATTCCTTTAATTACGGAGTCTGACAATATCAGTGAAGATAAATCTTTATCAGTCCTCCCAGAGTCCTTTGCATGCAGGGAAGGTGAATGAAAAGGAGAATGTGACCTCTACAGCACTGTGCAACTACGGCGCTACACAGCCGACGCGTTCTTCCAGTATGTCCTCTCTGCTCCCTGCAGGAACATCTGCTGCCTTGTCTTTCTTTGTCAGGTAAGAGGTGCTGACCAGAAAATTAAAAAAAAGAACTAAGATAAAGCTTCTAAGCTAAACTCTGTCAAATCACTGAACTTCCACAGGGCAGCACAGAAGTTGAATGTAATGGTTAGAAGAGGAAGGCACTTCTCAGAGAGCAGTGCTTCTCAACGCATGATGAACTTCAGCAGTCTTCTGCAGAAATCTCCTCCTCTAGCACCAGCAAACATTTTTCAAGCTGCTAGTAAGAGCAAGGAAACACCTGGGATGGGAAAGGTATGGCTTAAATGTTTACTACACGTTAATTGATGAATGTTTGCTACCTAACACCAACAAAATGTATGGATGCTTATATTATTACGTGATATTGTATTGTTAGATTATAGTAGTTGTTAATTTGCTGTTAAATTTGTAATAGACCGAATTCATAGATTGATATATTTTCTGCTGTTATGTAATTGTTTTATGTTTTCAGTTACTGACTGTAGAAATATGCATGCCTGAGAAAGAGATTGTAGAAATATGGAAGAGTAAAGGTTTGTAAGTTAAAAGTAAAAGTTGAAACACACTCAGGGAAATAAAGAAATTGTGAGATATAAAGTCACATTATAAACTATTATGTTTGATGAGAGAGAATGAGAGAGAAGTTGCAAATTGTGAGAAATAATGAGTAAGATGTTAGAATTACACTACCATGCAAATGTTTGGGGTTGGTAAGTTTTTTTTTAATGGTTGCATTTATTTGATCATAATACAGTAAAGGCAGTAATATTGTGAAGTATTATTACAATTAAAAGTAACTGTTTTCTATGTTAATAAACTATACGATTTTCTGCACCCATTACTCTGCATTAATGTTTAAAACATTGTGCCACTTAATATATTTTTTAAAAACCATGATGCATTTTTAGGATTATTCAATGCATATAAACGTCAAAAGAAAATCATTTATTTGAAAAAGAAATATTTTGAAACATTGTAAAAGCCTGTACTGTCACTTTTGAGTTTCATCCATGTTTGCTAAATAAAAGTATTAATCTCTCTTCAAAATAAATCCTACTGACCCTGAACTATTTCCTCAGTGGTGAATTACATCTTCCATAGTGAAAAAAAAATCTCTGTTCGCATACATCCATTATTTATTATTTAGTTAGCAGGATGAAGTGAGTATTTGACTGGTCATGTGATGTTAACATGACAGCTCCCATGACCTCCATGTAAAATTAAACAGCTTTAATAAGCTACTATTATGACTGAGTCTCTATCATTTTCAATTTTTATTTGAGTACCATTTTCTGTATAAGGAAAAATGTTCCTTCCTTAGATACCACACCTCTGATCAGATTATTTAGATGTCATTCAGTCTGTCCTTGAGATGTGGCTGCTTTCTAGCTGCCTCACAGTTTAGAGAAGCTGCTCACACTGTAACCTCTGAACGTGATGTTAATGGCCTTCCCATTCCATCGCACCACCTCCTTGAGGAAGGGAAATCAATTTAGTTTAATTGTAGCTTGCCCTGACTTCACTCTCCACAGTTCACACTGATGGGACTCGTCTTGAGTTTCAAATTATATTGCTCTCAGGGTAGAACCTGGTAGCTAGATCGCACTCAGCACCGCACATCCAGCAACTGTAGCAGAGATAATGGATTCTTAAATAATTCATTTGGTGTAAATATGATTTGACAGACTCAGGACAGAGAAGATAATATCACTGGACAAATGCATTAGATATCAGACAAAGCATTAACCTAAACCTGGTTTAGATGTGTGTTCAGTGACATCATGCTTATAGAAAGTGGGATATTTTAAGTTTTAAATATTACCGTTATGGTTATAGTTAAAGGAACATGTTTTGTCGCAGTAAAAGTCTGATACTCTGCAATATATTCTGTATTAGCAGAGATTTCAATGTTGACCACAGTGGTTTGGCTTTCTTTCACCGGTCCTATCCTCTAATGTAGGACTTAACTATGTCCTAAGCTAAAATACATAATAATAATAATAATAATAATAATGTAAATAAATACATATAAGGTTTCAATAGAATTTTACCTTATATTTGGAGCAAGCATACATATTACAGTATAATACAGTATTTACATTGATGGACAAAAAATATTTTATTAGATATAAGTAACTTAAACATCTTGAAAATATATTGTAAATATGTTTTAAAATCTGTAGTAACAAAATATATTTTTTGGCATTTTTAAAAATATTTGAAAATATGTATGTTTGCCAAATGGGATTGAGCACTTTTTATGTAAATTTCAAAATATTTTATATTTATATGTAATATCCAATTAGTATATTGTTTTGGGTTTGTTCCCCCTATTCTAGGTCAAAGTGATGCTGCGAGTGTGTTCGGTTCCTGTGTCTGACCCATCTCAGTCCTACTCTTTCAAACTGGACCTGCTAAAGAAACAGATCACAGTGCTGAACGTACCCACCTTCAACCCTCAGAGACAGACTGCTGGAACTACAGTCTCCTCAAAGACCTTCACCTTTGATGCTGCCTTTGGCCCTGATTCAACCCAGGTCAGGGCCACTGCTTTGTTATTTCTGTCTTATGATGTGAAAACTGATCTGTCTATTGTCTGGAGCCCATCTGAGTCATACTATCCAAACATCTGCAACACTCTCAGATTTGGTCACTTGAGTGCAGATATCCAATATCTGGATATTCTTATCCAGTACGATCAACTGAGCAGTGTTAGATGCACATTTGGATAAATAATTCCACATCCTAAGAAACAGATTCCATGTGAAAGGTCCTTGAATTGTTCATGTAATTTATATACAGATGACAAATGATGAAACCGTTTTGTCATAAAAAAGAGAACAAAAAACAAGTTGAAGTATTATTTTTCAGGCAGAAGTTTGTGAGAACAGCTTGTGTGAAGTGTTGCAGTGTGTGCTTGCAGGAGCTGATGGTTGTATCCTAAGCTTTGGACAAAACAATGTGGGTAAGTGAGTGATATTAAAATCTTTTAAACCTGTAAAGCGTGACATATGAACTAAAAGTCAGGGTTTTCTTTTTTTTAATGGAAAAGTATACTGAACAAAATATGTGAAAAGTGAAAATCTTGCTTTTATGTTTTGTATCACATTTGATAAGTCAGACTTTTTATGGCTCATATATTATGATGTAGTGAGAATATGGTGTTCACACATGAAAAAAAAAAAAAAGATTTTATTCAGGACATAAAATGCTGTTGATGTTATCTATATGGCCAAAAAGTGAGATGAAATTCTGATAGCTTGTAACATAAATCAATTAGATTTGTATAATAGACTACTGCCATGAAATGCAATATAAGCGCTATGTTCTCCAATAATATGTAATAGGATGATATATGATAGGATGCTTAGTTTGTTTGATCAATGTTTTGTTTTACTTCGCAAAAAAGGTAAATGCAGCTATTTTTTTCAGTTGCAAATTAATATCTTTCAAGTACAACTTTATCTCACATTGTAGCTTAATATCTTGCAATATTACATTAAATCTAATCATTGTAAACCTTATTTCTCATATTTGCATCTTCATGAAGCACAATGTGACTGTATAGTGCTTTTTCTCATTTTAAACCTCATCTCACAATTAGCTTTTCATTTTTTACTCTGAGGCAAACAGGCTTCCGTAGCTCTTCGTCCAAAGTTGTTGACACAAACAGGTTCGGATTCACATGTGTTTTTACCACTGTGTGTGACTTGTGGAGCCTCTCAATGAATGTGGATTAAATGTAAAGGCTACACAGTGGGGCATCACAGGTCATTTACCTTTAAGGTTATTAATTGTTATACACCCAAAATCATGACAACAATCTCTACATGGCATTTGGAGTATGACATCATTCTCTATTAGCTAGATTGAATTACCCGGTCTCCATGTTGGCCCTTGGCTCCCAGCCAGACATCATAAATCTTTTAAACCGGCCCAAGCTTGACTGCCAGTTAAGTGCTTTACATTTAATTGGTCGTGACATTGCCACAACGCATTTTACACCCCAGTTTGTAAAGTCATTCACCACGTATTTAAGCATATTTCAGTCTGTGGATTTTTGTCATTCTAAAAAACGATTTATTCTGCAAAACCGTTATGAGGGGATTTTCCGCCTAATGATGGTCTGTTATAAAAAAATGGCTTTCTCGTTTCTTTCTTTTGGTTTACAGGAATGTCTTATACAATGATTGGCCACGATGGTTGTACTCAAAACCTTGGAGTCATTCCTTGTGCTATATCTTGGCTTTTCAAGCTCATTACCAGGAAGAAAGACAAGACATGGGCAAACATCACAGTTTCCGTGTCAGCTGTAGAGGTCTGTGGGGAAAAGAATGGCATCAGGGATTTACTCGCTGATGTTGACACGGGCAACTGCAAGGAGACCTATAAACCAGATGCTTACCTCAAAGAGGACCCCGTCTGTGGAGTACAAGCAAGTGTTGATCACACTTCCTTTGTTCTAATATCTAGACTTTAATTTATTTTTAATTTCCATTTATTTGTCAGTGCTTTGTGCGTATTGGGCACAAATGCATTGAAAATTTCCCTATAATATAGTTGGATGATGGAAAAGCCGAATTTTAATTCAAGCATATGTAGCATTTAAAGAAATATTCCAGGTACAATACAAGCAAAGCACAATCCACAGCAACTGTGACATAATGCTGATGAGCTTATCGATCTTAAGAATCATCAATCTAACCAAGTTTTCTTTAAAAAGTATAAATTAGACACTTATAATAGAAGTGAATGGGGTCCATTTTCATCATTTTTATAGTTATTGTAAGGTTTATGGTGGTCAGTTGTCATGTCAATTGAAAAATGTAATGTAATACAGAATAGGTTAAATAAAATTACATCAACACATATTGTTTGCATTTTATGACTATAATATTGAAACAATGATTATTTTAATGTTTGTGGATTGCTTCATTCACTTACACTGTAAGTGCCTCAATGTAACCCTAATTTTTGCATTTTTTGCATTTATGATAAAAGGAGAGTTAGGTGCAAATTATTTTTGTGGTAATCTAATCAACATTATGCCACAAATGCTGTTGATTGAGCTTAACGTTTACTGAACCCGGAATATTCCTTAAAACGACATTTTGCATGACATTTATAACCCTTTGCATGGAGTATTATCAATATTCATGAGCAATCAATACAAATTTAATACATACTCATTGATATGTTAATTGAGACATTCCCATTTACTTGAGAGTTTCATTATTGGATTTTGTTATCTTGATTCCAGCTTTGCAACCACAGTGTACTAAATGCTCCAACTCCAGAAAGAGCAGCTTTCCTACTAGATGCAGCTCTTGCATCTCGCAGTGGGATGGTGGACAGTGGAGGGAGACCACCACATTGTTGTCACATGTTCTTCACCCTGCATGTTCGCCAACAGCATATAGGAAGCAGCACCAAATCTGGGAGTGAGTTCAGTTGCATTTCATTGCTCTAATATAGAGATGTATATGAGCAAATTCTCAGTACATATCTTGATATATACAAATGTCTATTAGATGACGTTTCTCACACAATACTAATCCAGGAGAGTGAAATTTCATACCTGATAAAAAAAGACATTTTGCATTTATGATATGACCTTTTTCTTAAATTGTTTGTTTCCTTGTTATTTAAATATATACTTTCCTCAGTGAATGTGGATCAAAGCAAGCTGAGCCTGATCGATTTAGGGAGCTGTGTGGGGGAGAGGGAAGGAAGCAACTGTGGAGTCTGCCTCGCTGAGCTTGGAAACTTTATCACAGCCAATCTCAACAGACATAATCACGTCCCTAATAGGTACGTCTATGTACATCTCAATTATAAAAGTGGGAAATTATGAATGTAAAGCACAGTGATTTAATTAAAGGAATAGTTCACCCAAAAATGAAAATTACCCCATGATTCACTCACCCTCAAGCCATCCTAGGGGTTTATGACTTTCTTCTTTCAGATGAATACAATAAGAGTTTTTTTAATATAACTCTGATTGTATTTGTCTGAAAGAAGAAAGTCATATACACCTAGGATGGCTTGAGGGTGAATAAATCATAGAGTAATTTTCATTTTTTGGGTGAATTATCCCTTTAAGTAAAAAGTAATTAAGTAAATTTTATTATCAGTGATCATTTCTTCATTGCAGGGGAAGTAAATTAGCCATGCTATTACAAGACTCTCTGAGCAATGTCAACTGCTCTACCACAATTATTGCCCATATATCCACCTTGTCTGAGGACCTTACACAAAGCCTTTGTACGATGCAGACTGTGACTCGAATGCGAAGGCAGAAAAAGAAGATAAGGGTATGCTTATAGACATGTTCACCAGTTTTCAGGTTCTGTTAATTTAGACCATGCTTTACTTTTTATTTAAATCGTTTTATATATCTCATATGAGTTATAAAATGTACGTTTACTTATTTTTTGAATTATGGACATGTTCCCCAGTTTTCAAGTGCTGTGAATTTATGCTAAGATTTTAATTTTGCTTTTTTTTTCAGAAATCTTCCTCAAGCTCGCCTGGAGGAAGAAGCTTAGGCAACGAGAGGAAATGTAATAATTCCACCAAGCTGAGATTCCAATCTACGGGAACACTGGATCAAGATCTCTCCTCTCCTGGTTTCTCAAGTGATCCAGTATTTTACCCTGGGAGTGATAAGTCTTGTGATACCATTATATCTATGGATCCTTCTGGCCTCCTAGATAAAGAGGTTACAAATAGAAGCAGAGAGGTTTTGCCTATTATTCCATCCTTACTCAAGAGCAAATTGGAGTCCAAAAAGCTCTCGCTGATGAAGATTTGTGAAATCTCTCCACCAGTTGCCAATCGCATGAAGCAGATATCAAAAGAAAAGACTAAAGAAGAGTCAACACCAACAATTTTGCAAGACAAATCAGATTTTGAGTGCCTGAAGTGCAACACATTTGCAGAACTCCAGAATCGACTGGGAAACATAGACGGAACAGAGTTGGATCTATGCAAAGATCAGGTAGTGAACACTATGAGCAAATCACCCCGCTTAAGCCAAACCAAAAAGAAATCCAATTCATTGGACATTCAAGCATTAAACAACAGAGAACCCAATAGTACCAGACAAGGAAACTCCTCAAAAATATTTGCCATAATTCACAACAGTGAAGAAATTCCAAGTACCGCCAATTCACAGATTATTCAGCCACAGCTAGATGTTGTCAAACCGAGTGATCCCATGCTGTCTAGCCAATCTCTAAGTAAATCTAAGCTTCATAATAAAATAATGAATATGATTCCCACTGCACTGTCTTTGAAATTGGAAGACCAAGGTAAAATGAGATTATCAGATAATTCCACAATGCAATCTGAGACAAGAATATCTCCCATTGGCAAGAGTTCTCCGAGGTCTACCTCGTCCTCTTCTTTTTCATCATCCCTGTCTTCCAGTTTGAGCTCCCCACTGGCTGTTTCTGCCTCTTTGAATGGAGACATTCCACGTTGTACAGGGAAAAAACAGCAAGAGATGAGGGCCACCATCACTGTGACTGTTCAGAAGCCATTGGATCTTAATGGACATGATGAGCTTGTGTATACCGTAGTTGAGGAGGTAACAATAAATGGGGCCACTGAGCAAGGAAAGGCACAAATATTAAGTATTCATGAGTCGCACTCTCTCCAGGCTTTAACGCCAGGAAGTCAGTCTGTCAGGATTATCGGCAGCGAAGGTGAAGAACAAACAGTGAGTTTTTATAGTTCCAACTCTAATGCACAAACTTCAGAGCATGAAGCCTCATCAGATGCAGCTATTAAACATACAAAAATCAATGCACATATTGACAAGGCAGGCGGCTTCATTGATTCGAAAAACCTTCTGCAGCATGATACTTGGTCTGAGGTGCCCCTGACTGAAGATGTGAAGGAGATACCTAAAGGAGCCATGGTTAAACTTGACCCTCCCTGTGAGGTCTCCAAGTCCAGAAAATACGCCTGTGGAATTAAACATGAGCAGAGCTGGTTGTGCCAAAACAACAAGAAAGACGTCAAGGATGTCCCTCACATGAAAACAGAACAAAAGAACCCACAGAGTCCAAGAGAAACTCCTGAGAAGAAACAATATACAAAGAAAGACGGTCCTGTAGAATGGACCAAAGACAATATGCCATCAACGTCAACAAACAGTCCCAATCTCAAAAGAAAAGAGATGAAAGAATCTGGAATAGCCAGAAATGCAATGCTAAACCTGGCTACTGAAACTAAGACCGACACTAAATCTCATTTTGAGGAGAGCAGCAAGTTGTTTAATGTAAAACTGAAAGCATTATCCGGCAGGAGCCAAACATGGGATCACAGTAAGAGCGGGCGCTCAACAGGAAGCTTGGAAGGTAATTCTAGCTCAAGACTTAAAAGCAAGTTCCTTGAAGAGACTGCTTTCATCGATATGGCTCCGAAAGGCCTTTTAGATGAAGATTACATTTCAGCACAACCCAGCCCGCTAGGTTTTAAAGAAGACTTTGAGGACTTTGTAAGGTGTCGAGCTAGCCAGAGTCTTGGGAGGGTTCCACAGTTCTTCCCCATGCATGATGCTAATGATCCAACCCGGCCATCAAAAAACGGTCACTCTAAGACCACAACCGTTAATAAATTCATGCCCAGTTCAATGATCCACAAGATGCCAAACTTGTCTCCCAAACCCACTAGACACTCGATCAACCGGAGCTCAAGCTTTTCTCCTAATGGAGCATCTGTCAGTCAAAGCTCCTGGTCAACACACTCCCTATCCCTAAGTCAAGACAACGGCAGTTTGAAGTCACCCGGTGCAGTCCGGAAAGGAAGAGTTGAGCTTTTAAGAAGCAGTAGAGATTCTCTTTCTGCTTTTAGTCAAGGTGGGTCTGATTTAGATGAATGTGAGGAACTGGGGACGATGAAACCTTTCGTTCACACGTTGCCATCCCCATATAGCCGGATCACAGCTCCACGGACTCCACACCACTGCAGCGGCCATGCCAGCGATACCACCAGTGTTCTCAGTGGAGAGCTGCCTCCTGCCATGTGTAAAACGGCTTTACTCTATAACAGGAGCAGTATGGTCAGTAGTGGCTATGAAAGCATGCTGAGAGACAGTGAAGCTACAATCAGCAGCAGTTCAACGCACAACTCCATCAGCGATCAGAGCTGCTCGCTCGGTGCTGCTAAAGGTGCGAGAAGTAACAAGAAACGAACAAACATAGGTAAGGCGTTTTTTTTCTTATCAATGCATTCTGGCATAAAAAAACAGTATGGTTTTCACCTGTCTTTGTCCTCAGGGTCCAGTCTAAGACGTCCATCTCAAGACAACCTTCTGTCACTGAGGAGATCCGTCAGTGGGCCAAAAACGCACCGGGTGGATCGGGGTGGTTCTGACTCTTATGAAATTAAAGTCTATGAGATTGATAATGTAAATGGCGTACAGAAGAGAGGTGGGGCAGGGAACAAGGTGAGGTTCAAAATGTGTCAATGAAAAAAATGTCTGTCTGTCTGTCTGCTGTATATTTCATTCACAAACTGCTGTTGTTGTATGGTCCATTAAATTGGTAGTGCTTGATTCAACACGTACAGTTTTTTGAATTGCTTAGACACAAACATCTGTTCTTTAGCCAGTTATCTTAAAGGAACACTCCACTTTTTTTACAACTCCCCTAGAGTTAAACAAGTTGAGTTTTACCGTTTTTGAATCCATTCAGCCGATCTCTGGGCCTGGCAGTAGCACTTTTAGCTTAGCTTAGCATAGATTATTGAATCTGATTAGACCATTTGCATCGTGCTCAAAAATGACCAAAGAGTTTTTTTTATTATTTTAGTATTTAGTAGTCCCCAGCTATATCATAATTAGTTACCTAGCTGGGGACTACTTTCAGGTGCTGCGTAATATCATTGCGCCTGCTGCACCCATGGTACGGCAGCAAAGTTCCTTGATTATTACGCCGGAACGAGAGTATAGTTCCTAGCCATATCGGCCTAGAAAATTTTAACTTTTAATTTTCCGTCTGTCTTAGTACACGATGTAACTACAGAAGAGTCAAGCTTTAAATAGGAAAATTATCGAAACTCTTTGGTCATTTTTGATGACCAAATGCTAATGGTCTAATCCAATTCAATGATCTATACTAAGCTAAGCTAAAAGTGCTTCCAAGAGACCCAGAGATTGGCTGAATGGATTCAAAAATGGTAAAACTCAACTGTTTATCTCTAGGTGAGTTGTAAAATGAGCCTATTTCCTAAAATATTTAGCATATTTCGCAAAACAGTGTTTTCTAGAAGTAAAGGCTAGGGTATCCTACACGACTTTTGCCTAGATTTTTACCCAATTTGCAGTCCGTAGGAGAGCGGTAGTTGGCAAAAGTCAAAGCAGTCAGAGTTTTAGGTGCAAGTTTGTGTTTATAATGACCTGTAAATGCTGAAATCTGGTCCGATTTTAAAAGTTGTGTAATGTATTCCAGCCTTAAGAAAACTTTAAGGCACTCATTGTTTTTTTATTCTTAATTTTTTAAAACTCTGACTCAAAGTGTTTATACACTTATTTTTTCTATTACTGAAAAATATGCAACTTTTTGTTGAATATTTCGGAAATATTTTACATTTTGTTTTTCAGATGTGTTGTTTGTATAGGTTTCATTCAAAAATGTATTTAATTATTCATTCAATAATGTATTGTACACATTGAGGAAATTTTGACAATGTTGTGTTCTCTTATATAGTGTTTCATATACAGTTTTTTTTCAAGTAGTAAAGATACTTTTCCTCAAATGGTGCTCAATTTCATCAAAACAATATTGTTATCACAAAACCAAAAACTGTATGTTAAGGAATGTATGTTTTTTTAAATTTTCTGTTCTTATTTTTCACTTTAGTTTATGCAGTAGTATTATTTAGCAGAGTTTACAATGTATAGTTGCACATTCATTGTAGTAAGCAGTCATGGTCATATGTTTTAAATAAATTTCACAGTGTGTAATTCAGTGTATCTGTGTATTTGATGGCTTTGTGGGTTAAGATTTGAATTAGGCTTAAGATAGCTGAATACAGTGTCTGATTTTGTTTTAAAATGCTAAAAAGTGTTAGAAAAACTGTAATATTACTTTAATATAAAACCCTGTGGTGTAATAGGCCACTCACTCACATTTTATATGGAGGCAAACTTACTTTTTGTCATCCACGTTTTCAGGGTATAGTCCTCTTTAGTGCAAAGCTGAAATTCTTGGAGCATCGACAGCAGAGAATAGCAGAGGTGAGACTCAGGTATAATGCTCTCAGGCGAGAGTTGGAACATGCCAAGCATCATCTGATGTTGGACCCTGGAAAATGGACCCGTCAATGTAAGGGTTAACATGTTTGCTTATGTATATTAAGTAGCATTAAGTACTGCAGTAGGACAGAAAAATGTAGGGTTGTTTATTGTTCTGCTTACTGTGTCATTAATTATTATGCTGTTTGTGTGATGTGTTTTGCAGTTGACTTATGGCAAACGTTTGAGGTAGACTCCCTGGAGCACTTAGAGGCTTTGGAGCAAGTCACTCAACGGCTAGAGCGTCATGTTAACCTCTGTAAAGCACATGTCTTGATGGTCACCAGCTTTGACGTTATACCCAAGTGCAGACAAAAGTTACAGCATCGGTCCACAGTAGATCACGCAGCGTTCGCATGAATATAGCATGTCAAGATTTTATGACTACTTTTACCTGTTATGCAATATATTAAATGATATGCGTGCAAATGTACGGAGCCACTAGGGAGACACGGTGATGAAAAAAAATGAGAAGGGAGGGAAAACGCTTTTGTGGTCTGAAAACTGGAATGTAGTTTTTACTCACACCTCATATTATTTCCATTACAAACGTTTTGCGAGCAAACTCGGAGGAACGCAAAAAGCGTTTTTTTTTCTTCTCATTTTATTTATCTTCATGTCCCTTGAGGAGCTCCGTACAAATCCTCTAACCATCTCAAAATCATTACATTATAAGAAAGCTTCCAGTGATGCTGTTCAGGCTCTTCTTGAAATCTAATTTGCTGTCAGTGTTTGTGTTGTTAGCTTTAGCACAGAGAAGGCCAAAACAACACATTGGACTGCAGACTGCTGTCTGAAATTGTTAACCATGTTTTTTACTGTTCAAATGTTAATTCTGGGTAGTCAGGGTTCAAGATTTCCAATTGCATATTTGCCAATCCTGGGTTAACTTTCTTATTGGCATATTTACTAGGTTAACCACATTTTAACAGCATAGCCTACTACAGCATGCAATGAGCATGTGACCTGTAAAATAACTGCTTGTCCAGCTGTAAAAATTTTCAATATTTTAATGTTTCAAGTATTTTTTTGTTTAAGATGTGCTATTTATTGTTAAACAACTCGCTGTAACATTCTAGCACTTTATTGTTGCACACAGTAGGCTTTATAGGCCTACTTTGGGGCTTCATTTCACTTTTCAAAATTACTAGTGTGAAATAAAAAATGCGTAAGCCAAGTTAAAAAGTGGCCTTTATTTGGGGATAAAATGACCTCTGTAAAAGCAACTTTTACTTAGAGTTATAGTCACCTTCAAGGTTGCAAAACACTGTAAAGAAATCACTTTTAACACCCAGTGTATATTTTGTTGCACTAAAAGCAAATAATTTGCAAGTGACGTTTATTGTAAATGCCTTTGATCCTTAATGTGTATGTGCTAATAAAAGGTTGTTATTCACTTTATTGGTGTTTATTTAACTTAAGCCATGTTTTTACTGAAATTGTATTAATTTATTTATTTGCATAATACCTATATATATTGCATAAGACATGATTTTCTTAAAAAAACATTAACAGACACTAAAAACTGTGGTTTGTGTTTTTCACAGAGGATTGTTAAAACATTCAGACATAACTGATAAGCTCATTGTGCTGTCAAAATATATTACCTGGCTGAGATGAGATGCAGAGTTCACTCAGATGGTACAATAGGATAAAACTTCCCTATTATGCAGTCAGACACAGTACAGACATGCAGCAGCCCACCGTAATGACTCCATGTTTCAAGGGTTGTGTTTACTTTCTGCTCCAGTTTAGTGGTGGAAATTTTCGTTCTTTCCAGAGACTCGTTCATTTTTCGTTCGTTCACCAAAATGATTCGTTCAGATTCGTTCACTAACTCGTTCAGTGACCATTTTTCCATATTACACAAATACGTCAGCATGTGCGGCAAAATGTGTTGTTCAACTAACGTATTTACTTGTTACAAAATAAAAACCGATTTGGCTTCATTAAAAAGTGTGCCCTTCTCATTAAATGAATAAAATAAGTCTAAATAAGTGATCAAAGTCATTACTCTTTTTATCTTTTAAATTACACTCTTTTCGGATGACCAAAGCACAAGTGTTTTTTTATTTGTTTGCATACTAGGCTAGTTAACATTTAATTGTTTAGGCAGAGATTTACACGTTCAAATCTGAGATTATGTTAAACGAGGAGTTATTCTGTATGTAAAATATGAATATAAACAAGCGTGCACAGTACGGATACCTGTGCTTTGCATCCGCTTTCTGCTGATTGATGAACTAGATTGACAGAATGGCCGACCTACCCGGTCAACGAACTGGGTATAGCTACCAGTTCGTTCAATTCGTTCACGAACGGGAGATCTCTCTCTCGTTCAGACTCAAAACAGAGCCATCTCGGTCAATGATGCTATTATATTCGTTCGTTCGATCCAACCAATTACATGCCCCTTCTAAACCCGAGCTGAAATGCTATTTGCTGACGTGAGTCACGTGACGCAAATGAGATGGGATGACGTGACGCAAATAATCAATACTGCCATATTTTTTTATGTTTCACAGTTTTTAAACAAACAAAAGTGCATGACATGACTAACATAATGAAATATTTTTTTATTTAAAAGTATGTAACTGTTCAAACAACATAAAACAACAATAATATAAAATATAGCTGCAAGCAGCGATGACGGGCCCAAGCCGTCAGCATACGCCACCCCGGTGGCATCGATAAAACGGTGCCCAGCGAGCACACGCATCACAGTAACCCTCTGGCAGTTTGGTTTTAAGGGATACGGCAATTAAAGGGTTAATCCAAACCATCAACTCTGTGAAACACACACACACAGAATAACATATAAAACTTTAAATTCTGTGAAAATATATTTTTCATTGGTAGTTCATGTTAATGCATTTACTAATGCTAACAAATGAGAAATTATTATAGTTACCAAAGGTTTTAATGATTTATAAGCATTTTTTAATGATTTCTTTTTCCATTAACTAACATGAATAATTTTTTCTAACACAAATGAATAAAGTAAAAAATATATTGTTAATATTTAATGTTATTTGTGAATTAACCAATGTTAAAAAACAACATTATTTAACTGTTGTTAATTTACATCATTAATAAATATATACCATTTAATGTTTATCAAAATCAATTCCAAAATGTGTTAATATATTATTACATTTTAAAGTTTTATCTTTTGAACATGACTATTTTTCTAATATTAAAAATATTTTGTTCATTGTTAGTTCATTGTAAGTTCATACTATCAATGAAGAATTAACATGCTGTAAAAAATATATTTTTCATTGTTAGTTCATGTTAATTAATGCATTCCCTACTGTTAACAAATGAGACTTAATTATAAAGTGTTATCAAAACCTTTAATGCTTTATAAGCATTTTTTAAGGATTTTATTGAGATGTTTAAACAGACCCTCTCTCTCTCTCCCTCTCTCTCTCACCCACTGAACTCACACAGTCAGTCACCCACCCAGTCACCCACCGCACACATTAGAAGCACAGAGACAGGAGAACTCTGATAGTTTTTAAATTTTCTCCTCCGCATAGTGTATTGTAAATTCATGAAATTAATCACATATCCTCAGACTGTATTGTTCTGTGTATGTAATTTTTTATGAAGTGTTTGGAAGCTGCTCTTAAAAGAAAAAAAAAAAAAGAAAAGTTTTCTCTTTTTTACTGTAACTTTAATAAATTGCCATTAAATCATCGCTCAAGATATCCTAAATCCGTCCGCAATTTAGCATCTTCAGTATTTTGGCATCATAAGAAAAAATGTTTGGTGTGATTTACGTGTTTCTGTTTGGAGGAGCATGAATTTGTTTACAGCCTGTTTAAAAACAAAACCCACATTAAAATAAATATAGCCGACTTCCTGTTGGTCGTAGCTAATGACTGTAAATTAGAAAGTTGTCCGGATTAATAAGAACAATTTATGTACCGAGTTTGGTGTCTGTAGCTATCATTATATATATATAAACATTAATAATTATATACCATTTAATGTTGATCAATATTAATTCCAAAATGTGTTAATATATTATTACATTTTAAAGTTTATCTTTTGAACATGACTATTTTTCTAACATTAAAAAGATTAATAAATGCTTTAAAAAAATTGTTCTTTGTTAGTTCATACTATCATGGAAGAATTAACATGCTGTAAAAATATATTTTTCATTGTTAGTTCACGTTAATTAATGCATTTCCTAATGTTAAGAATTGAGACCTTATTATAAAGTGTTATCAAAATCTTTAATGATTTATAAGCATTTTTTAAAGATTTTAAAAAACAGACCCTCTCTCTCTCTTTCTCTCTCTCACCCACTGGCTCAATCCACACAGTCACTCACACAGTCACTCACACCCCACCCCCACCCCCACCCCTCACTCAGCTGCAGGCTGACAGGGATCTCTCACTCAGAAGCAGTCTAAGTCTAACTCTCTGATAGTTTTCAAATTTTCTCCTCTGCATAGTGTATTGTAAATTCATGAAATTAATCACATATCCTCAGACTGTATTGTTCTGTGTATGTAATTTTTTATGAAGTGTTTGGAAGCTGCTCTTAAAAGATAAAAAAAAAAAAAAAAAAGATCTTTTTTACTGTAACTTTAATAAATTGCCATTAAATCATCGTTCAAGATATCCTAAATCCGTCCGCAATTTAGCATCTTCAGTATTTTGGCATCATGATAAAAAATGTTTGGTGTGATTTCCGTGTTTCTGCTTGGAGGAGTATTAATTTGTTTACAGCCCGTTTTTAAAAAAAACCCACATTAAAATAAATATAGCCGACTTCCTGTTGGTCGTAGCTAATGACTGTAAATTAGAAAATTGTCCGGATTAATAAGAACAATTTATGTACCGAGTTTGGTGTCTGTAGCTAAAACTAACCCCCTCATTTTTGACAAAAGGTGGCGCTATAGAGTGTCTCTTCCACGCCCGTTTATGAGCTTTTTCCAGTGTCTAACTATCATTAATACTGATATGTGTGTTGAGTTTCATGACATTCTAAACATGTTATCTGCCTCAAAATCACCAGAAACGAATTTTCAACTTTGACACGTTGCCATGGCAACATAATTTTAGATATCAATATTCCCTTCACAGTTTTACATCGGCCGTGTTTTGACATTATTCTGGTGAAGTTTGAAGCAAATCGAGGTAAAAGAAGATGCTGAATTCAAAGCATTTTGAAAACGACACACTTCCTGCAGCCAGTTGGTGGCGCTATAACTTTCAGTCATAATAGTCACATCTATCCGATCGGCATCATACAACGAACAAATCACTGAAGTTTGATATACATCATACAATGTATGTGGACGTTATTAGGCATTTCCTGGGTCTCATTTTTCGCCATAACTTCATCGCCTCGCCACGGGCAAACCGTTCGACATATCAAAAATATCTTCGCAATTTAGCGTCCCCAATGTCTTGAGATCATGTTCACCTAGTTTGGTGGCAATCGTATGGAAATCCTCAGAGGAGTATATCAAATTCCAGAGCATGCGCTTTTTAAACAGCCCTGAATAGCCGACTTCCTGTTGGGCGGAGCCTATGACATGCTGCGCGGAAGTTGTTCGGCTCAATGAGTTCTATATGTGTACCGAGTTTCATATGAATACGTGCAAGTATGTGTGAGCTATACATCAAGCTTTCTGACAATTTTCCAGGGGGCGCCGTAGAGCCCCTGTGCCACGCCCGGGTCCCAGCCTCAGCGGCGTCCTAATGGCCGCAGGTTCCAACGTGCGTGCCAATTTTCGAGAGTTTTCGGGCACGTTAAGGCCCCCAAAAGTGCCCGGATGATTGAAAAAAAAAAAAAAAAAAAAAATAAAAAAAAAAATAATAATCCTTAGAAGAACAATAGGGCCCTGCGCCTTACTGGCTTGGGCCCTAATAAATAAAACAAAATGATAAATAAAAAAATAAAACAAAGAACCAGTTGTTCGAACGACGAACGTAATAATGAGACGAGATGTATGTATGTAACAGTTCATTTGACTCTTTCAAACTCAAAGCAACTCAATGAAGGGCGTATTCGTTCACTAGATTCAACAAATCACATGCTCCGTCCTCGTATCATACTCGAAGGCTATTGGCTCGAGGTTTAGTCATTCTTTGACAGAGGAAACGGTCCAGAGCTACGCATGCGCGCAATAGCGGCGCGCTGCGGTGGAGGGAGGAGTTTCAGTGAACGAGAAATATGAGTCTCAGTCAATGGATTACGTGAACGAGAATGATTCGTTCACCTAAAAGATTCGTTCAAAAAGAACGATTCGTTCACGAACGTAACATCACTACTCCAGTTCCTACATTTTCTAACCTCCATTTCATGTTTGCCCTCAAAGCTGTAATATCAGCACATAGTTTATTTATATTTTGGGGAAAGAGTTCTGAAAATATTTTGAATAGCTTTGGATATGATGCTGATGGATTACTGAAACTGAACACAACAAGACTTTTTCTTTATACCAGCTCTTTCCTGTTGTTGATGATGATGAGTAATTAAATTCATAATTGTTTGGTTTTGTGAAGTTGGTGAAAACTACTCAGTCATCGATTTAAAATGCAAGTTATATAAGGTAGTTTATTAAAACAGGCCTAGCCTTGTGTACAAGATAAATATTGCAGTGTCATAGGCTTTATAATGTATAGGCCTAGCCTATATATATTTTTAGTATATTTAAAGTAATATTTTTTGTGATGCAGCTATATTAATCAAACATTCTGTGGGTAAATAGAAACTGACAACTGAAACGAATTAATGTATTTTAAAATGAACATGCTACAATTTATGTCAAATTTGATCTCTCTTCAAACTCATTTCCAATGCCAGTGCCCCGTATGAACCGATGGGTGGCACTAAACGCCCAGCAAGACCTAAACCTAGAAAAGAAACGCCCCTGTTTGGATCGTAAACAACTGCACAGATGCAGACAGGCAGAGCATCGAAACTGATTTCAGATCGGTGTGTGTTTGCCAGAGAGGGGTCTGGGGTCTCTGTATGAGCAGCTCTGGGAACAGATATGAACGCTGCGCGTGCACGCGTTTACAGATGCGGACCATTGTAACAGCAATAGCTACAGAAACTAAACGTAAGTACGACAGGGATATTTCAATGAGTCGTGTGTCTGTGTCTTGAAATGGTTCTGATGAAAATAAAACCGTGAAATGGGTACGGGACACTAAAGCACGCGCCCTTTACACCATCTTTCAATGCTGTGTAGGCTATTTGTGTGCAAGGTAGACTATGTATGCTCTGGAGATGTTTTTTAGGAGATGTGAGATATATATATATATATATATATATAATATTGTACCAAAATTACCAATTCACGTTATGGTGTTGGGTTTCTAATCCGTTTGTATTTGCATTTGATTTAGTCACTCATTAATCCACATGCCTTTTCTTTTCTTTTCTTTTCTTTTCTTTTCTTTTCTTTTCTTTTCTTTTCTTTTCTTTTCTCTTTTCTTTTCTTTTCTTTTCTTTTCTTCAAAAAGGGTTCAGATTTAGCATATTATTTATAAAAAGTTTCCTGTGGCATGTGAAAACCTTACATCTGACAAGACCTGACAAGATGTCCTGACATCTAACTTAGCAGGTTTTTGGACACACTAATCACTTTGACATTTCATGGTATAGTGCACTCTAAAAGTGGTTATTAGCTGTGACTGTGATCTTCCAAAAAAAAAAAATTAAATAAATAAATAAACATCGTAGCCTGTTGGATGATAGCATCACAACCAATAAAATGCAATTTTGATATAGTACCTCAAGGTACTTGGAATAATATAAACAATTTTGAAATACGTTTCCATATTTAAAAAAAAAACAGCATAAAGGTTCAGATTCGAAGTTACATTATTGCTGCTAACTACATTAAATTGATCTAAAATGACAATCTTTTACATTGTTACAAAAAAACAATTTCAAGAAAATGTTCTTTTGAACTCAACTCCAAAAAAAAAAAAAACTCAAAATATATATCACATTTTCCACAAAAAAATATTTTCAACTTTGATAAAAATCTACATGTTAGAATCATTTGTGAAGGATCACGTGACACTGCAGTCTTGAGTAATGGCTGCTGAAAATTCAGCTTTGGCATCAAAGGAATAAATTACATTAAGTATTAAAATGTATAACAGTTACTTTAAATTGTAATTATAGTTCACAGTATAACTGTTTTTACGGTATTTTGATCAAATCAATGCTACCTTAATGAGCCACACAGACATAAAAAACATAAAAAAACAACAACTTTTGAACGGTATATGCCTAGTATATTAAATAAACTATTTTTGCAAACAAAACTGTTGACCTCTTGCTGCATTAGGTACAGTGTCAGTCTCAGTATATATGTTCACACTGTTCAGCTTTTATAAGTGTTCATCTTGACACTGATTAGGCCAGCTGTGGTCATGTTGTGTCAAGAAACATCTCGACTTGTCTTTCAGCCTCCTCCACCTCGTCATACACCATGTTCTGTTACCACACTGGCATTGGCACTTTCTTTACAATGAGGACACTCATCCACGCTCCACCCTTTTTCCATCTCTCTGTCTCTGGTTTCACTGCTCATCCTTCAACATGCCTGGACCGAGTGAAAGACAAGAGCCCCTATCCCATGAATTATGCATCGCTGCTATAACTCTCTAGTGTTTTTGTACATACCTGTCAGTTTGCGCTTGCTGTTGGCTTCGGGAGTAGCTGAAGTGATTGTTGGTTCACTGTTAGGACACTGTGTTTGTAAGTAAGGCCCAACATCTGCTTGAAAAAATTTGCAGTAACACCAAACCTGTCCTACTTGTGTTTCCTCTCTGAATTCTTTTGAGGAAAAAGATAAATTTTATGATAAATGTAATGCATTGTCACTGGTGACAGATATGAACAGCATAAGGAACAGCAGGGTAAAGAATTTGAAAAACAGACATCAAGACTTTAAAATGTTTCCTCTTGAATTCTGATGAAGATATAGATTCATTTCCATGACTGTGCATCTTCTTTGTGATCACCTTGCAGTTATGGAGGAGTCCGAGATGAGGAAGTCTGTAAGATGGAAAGAGACGAGCAGAATAACTCAGACTGAAGAGGACATCATTACATCTTACCTGACAGCCTCAGATGAGAATCAGAACAAACTGCAGGAGGCAGAGGTTATGGACTTGGAACACGCCTCAGAGAACAGGAACCCAGAGGAGAGGTCTCCAACAAACATCAAGAGCCATAGCTGTTCTTTAGATCATGGTAAGCCATTTATATTGCAATATTTTGGTGCTGTGATTAGCCACATTGTTGTTGTTGTTGTTTTTTTTGGATGAATAAAATAATACTTAAGTTGTATTTCATCCTAATTAAAGTACTTAAATTTTTTTCTTGGAACACAATATATATATATATATATATATAAGAAATAAGACATATTGAGTACAACATAAAGAGGTTAACTTGCAATTTTATGAAAAAAAGTTAGAATTGTTAGATAATCTCTCAACTGCAAGAACAAAGTCAGAATTGTGAGTTAAAAAGTCACAAATCATCTTTTTTTATTTAATAGCGGTAACAAAAAATAGAATAGCAAGATGTAAACTCAGAATTCAGAGAAAAAAGTCAGTATTGCAAAATATAAACTCAGAACTGAGAATTGATATATATACAGTATGATGCAGAAATGGTCCATATGATGTACACACTAACATTTAAAAGTAATTAATAAGATAAAAAAGTTTATTCAGGAAGGATGCATTAATCAAAAGCAGCAGTTAATGGTTTTGCATTGATACAATAGATTTTTATTTCAAATAAATGCTGTTCTTTTTAACAATATGAAACAATATGTATCATGATTTCCACACAAACATTAAGCAGCACAAACTTTTTAAAGTTTCAAATAAGAATTCTTTTTAACACCAAATCAGCATATTAATTTCTGAAGGATCATGTGACACTGAAGACTGGAGTAATGGCTGCTGATAATTCAGCTTTGCCATCAAATGAATAAATTACATTTGATAATATATTAAAATAGAAAACAGTTATTTCACAATATTACTGTTTTTGCTGTATTTTTCTTAATAAATGCAGCCTTGGTGAACATAAGAAACTTTTTTAGCAGCACACAAGTTATACTGATGGTTATATTGGTCACTTTTATTTAATGTTATTTTTTACTGGAGCTAACCAGGAAGTACTGTGAACTATTGGTGTATGGAAAAGAGCTGACTGAGATGTCAGTGATAATTTGGTGTTCCATGAAAAAATATCAGTTTTCAGATTTGGGATGAAATAAGGATGAGTAAATAATGTCAGAAATGTCATTTTGGCTGACTATTTGTTTAAGGTTACATTTAAATATACTGGCTAATCAAATGAGGTATTAAGTAGTTTCATATAATGATTGACCATAAACTTGTTCAAATGTGCTCAAAAAAGCACTGGATTGACTGATTTACTAAAGTCAGTTTTCTCCTGGTGTGATCTCTGTACAGGTCGTCTCTCAGGGATTGTGCCGCCTGGGCCTAGTCCTTCTCTTCTGGCTTCACTGCAGTCCCTCGTTGAATACAATGATCACATGCTCCTCCCTCATTCCTTACACCAGGTGTGTGCACTGACAGTTTGAAAAGGTTACTCTCAAATAAAGCCCATAGCCAAAACAAAAACTGGCATGAAAAGACCTGGTTGTCTTTTAATAAATGTGTGCATACGCGTTTTTCTCTCTGCATCCGTCATCAGATACACCTAGATTGTTAATAATATAGAAGAATGATGCTGTTAAGCTGATGAATGTTCATGTGTATTCTGTGGACTAATAAATTACACAAATTTCCACAGGGTAGCAAGATTACTTTTGTTTGGGATATTTTAAGGAAATAAAAGCAGTATCGTATTCTTTTGAGCTCTTTCTGTGGAAGCAGAATAAAATAACAGAGGAATTTTTATTGGAAACTCTTGCAATTCTGAGTTTATATTTTTCAATTTGGACTTTTTTTCTGACAATATTGCAAGATATATAGTCAGAATTGCAAGATATAAAGTTAGAAATGCAACATATAAAGTCAGTACAACAAAGAGTGATGCAATTTTATAAAAAGTCAGAATTGTTACATAATCTCTCAATTGCAAGAAAAAGTCAGTTAAAAGTCACAAATTACCTTTTGTTATTTTACGTCATTAATTTTTTATTTCATGGCAGTAACAAAAAACAGAATTTCAAAATGTAAACTCAGAATTCTGAGGAAAAAAATCAGAACTGTGAGAATTGCGAGATGTAAAGTCATATCTTAAATTATGAGAAAAAAAATTGGGAGATAAAAAGTAATGATTTTTTTTATCCTGTGTCAGAAACAAACTTCAATATCTTTCTGTTTAAACTGCCTAAATAAATTCAGCAAAAACATGCAATAAGTAGTATAAAAATGAACTATTCTTGTTTTACTGTGTTTTGTCAGCATTTCCGGGCATCCAAATAAGCTTCATCATGCACATTTATAATCAGATCTGTCAACAAGACAAACTACCGAAATGTGCTCCCTGGAGTTGTTTTTTCAATCTCCCTATAGAGGTCTGATAGGGGGAGCAAATTGCTTCTCAATGAGATTATTATAGTTAGATCAAATCAAGAGTACACTAGAAAACAATTTATTTTCCTGTCTCACACTAAATATGGACAAGAGAATTCATTAGATGGGCAAAGATAGAGCAGTTATTTCTTGCACGTTCACACTCACTGTCAGACCGTTCACATCGTCATGCAGTACAGTCCTTTTAAAGATGCTCTTCACTACAACTAATGAAATCAAGACTCTAGATTCAGGTCTAACAGGAAATAGACTTTGACTGACCAGCTGAGAGTCTTCTAACAGAACACTTGTTGAAACCGTCTTTGGAAGATAAATGTGGTAAGGAGATGTAATATTTTACTTACTGATATTTTCCTTCCATTACAGATAGCGGAGGGCTACTTTCTTGAAAAGGACTGTATCCTCTTTTGCATGTAAATCCACTTCTTCTGTCTGTTTCCTCTCTGACTTTCCTTTGCTATCACTAAACGGTCCCTGTTGATGCTGCTGTCATAGTGATCAGGGCCAGCGTAATCAGAGTCTCATTAGGGTGTGTCTTTTCATGTTGACTTGTAGGGTGTTGCACAAAAGGAAGGATGTTGATAGATTTTTAAGTGATTTGAAAGATTTATTTTGTAATTGTCATCATATGGTCTTCCTTTATAAATTAAAGTTTTTGAAAAAAGTCTCTTATGTTCACCAAAGTTGCATTATTTGATCAGAAATATAGGAAAAACAGTAATATAATAATTTTTTATGGTTTAAAATGTACTTTATTCCTTTCATGGCAAAGCTGAATTTTCAGCAGCCATTACTCTAGCCTTTAGTGTCGCGTGATTCTTCAGAAATCATTCTAATATGCTGATTTGTTGCTCAAGAAACTTATTCTTATTATTAACAATGCTAAAAAAAATTGTGCTACTTAATATTTTTGTGGAAACCATGATATTTGACCATTTTTTAAAGATTCTTTGATGAATAGAAAGTTCACAAGAACAGCGTTTATTTGAAATGGAAATATTTTGCAACATTGTAAATGTCTTTACTGACACTTTTGGTCAATTTAATGCATCCTTGCTGAATTCATTTATTTAAAAATCTTTGAAAAGGATATATATATATAGAATATGCATGTAGACACACTTTTAAGTGTTGGTTTCTTTAAGCATTGAGCATTTCAGATCAGTGGGCAGTGGAGTTTCTTCATCTGGAGAAGCTGTATCATGAAAGACTGCTGTCTAATCTGGCCTCCATGCAAGAGAAATGGGGTAAGGATGCCAGATGATTATGGATAATAATATGAAAAAATGTTTCCTGAAATAACTTGAACCAGGGGAGGTTACTTTGTTTACGCGTGAGGGAATTTCCCAAAGCATTGTTTTATCTTGTGAGGATGAGACTCCTTTTGTAAATAGGACAATTGCTACTTCCATCCTTCATAAGTAAACAGAAGTGGAATGGTTTGAGCTCAGGAAATTGCTCATTTCCCAACTTCGCTTCATTGCCCAGACCAAAAGTGACTCTGTTACTTCACCAATATCACTGCAGTACAGAGGTCAGACTCTCCCTTCTTATCTGATTAACTTGCAACAAGACCTGACTGTGGAGAAAACTGAAGAATGTCACATGGCTGTAGCTTTTTTGGTACAAGGATTTGTTTCATGAAATATCAGGAACTGAGAATAGCATGTAACTTTTTAGATTGCTTTCACATAATGCATGGGAGAATATGAAACACAGTCGAAATGATTCAAAGACTCAAATCCATATTTTTGGTTTCAGAGTCCCAGAGGAAAATCAGCGTCCAGACTGATTGTAACTCTCCTTTAAATTCTAACGGAACTGACAGAGAGCATATGGAACTGTTGAGTCATATCTGCAAAACACACCAGAGGTGAGACTGTGTGCAGACAAGGACTGCCCAAGCAAGTAGAAATTAATAATAATAATAATAATAGCATTTTTTCCTTCCCTAAAATATTTATTCCTGACAACACCAGGCCTCATCAAGCCCAATCAATTTAAACAGATTTATAGGGAACACATCAAAAAGGAGAAAACTTTGTAATATATAGATATATATATATATACACACACACAAATTAAATATTTAGATGTACATATTATATAGAAAACTCAGCATATAATAAATCAGTATGTATATTGAGTAACAACAATAATTATAATACTTAAGTGAATTTGACAAATTCTGCTTCTCCTTTTTCAGACCTAAACTCTCTTTGGAAAAGGTAAAACATTACAATTGTTTTATTATCCACCCATGCAGTTTATGTTTTTGTGAGTCTGATTAAAGCAGTCTGTTATTGCAGAACATGGATGACATAAAACTACACAACAGCCCAACCCTTGTGCCAAAACACAGAAGATCAAAACAAGAACGAGCTTCAGTGAACTCAACCGAGAGAGAGAAGCGGGCGGAGGACTGCTCATGGCCAGAAGCTGAACAGGAGCCAGAAGAGGACTGTGAATTGAATGAGGAGGAAGAGGAAGAGGACGAGGATGAGGAAGGTCTTGAGGAGGATGAGTGCTGGAATGAGGAGCTGCAGGATGACACAGTTGTTGATGGCCAGGTTCCTGTGGATGAGCTGGCCAGCCTTATTCAGGTAGAAGAGGTAAGACGCTGTAGGAGTGATGTTAATCTCTTACATATTACCATCTGCCCTTAGAAAAACTAAGCATGCTGAGACACCATCCGTCTGCTGCAGTCTTTCCAAACCATCCGCTTACTGAACGATTTGTATTCCTCAGGGCCTAAATATGCAATGTATTAATCTGGGTCCTCAAATTGAATTTTTATGACTTTGTAAAAGGTCAAGTGGGACTTTCGTAAAATTCTCAGGCCACATTTCTTAGCCACAGGGTTTCTCTGCTTTGTGAAAGCAAAATAGTGTGATGTCATCTACAGCGTTATGGCAGCCAGCTGCAGGAATTTTATAAAGAAGCGTTCAGGGAGTGTATGGTTTCCCTAAGCTATTGGGTGTGGTCATCTTAAATAACAGTCCAACTGCATAAACCTTCTCCAGAGCTGCTTCAGACACACTGTGAAAGAGTTCCTCATTTTTGTTTTATCAACACACGACAGCTAAATGATGCATTACATGATTTATTAATTCGTTGTACACAATTATTTTATAGTGATTTGAAGACTTGGCAATTTTGTTTTGGCCTCTGATTTGACTTGGAAAAGCAACAACAACAACAAAAAAATAGGCAAATTTTTACATTATGACATACTATGAGCTATATTAAAAAAACAAACAAGTAAATGTAAAAAAAAATAAAAAATGTAAATGACAGGATTTTCATCTTTAGGTCAGCTCTCCTTTGTGAAAAATAAGTGCGCTGAAATGAATTGAATTTTTTAAATCTTAAAAGTATACTTAAAAAATATGAAATACATATTTTTAAAGCCACATTAAAGCGAGTGACTTACTCGTCACCAAACACCAATGACTTGTATAGACACTATAAGGACAAAAGTGTTGGGACACCCCCTTCTTTAGAACAGAAAAAGGCACTAACAAAACTGTAACATCAAAGATGGAAACATAATTCATGTATTTAAAAATTATATTTCCATCTCCGTTGCAACAGTTTAGGACGTGTTTAAAATGACAGTACCCTTATGTACATGTCATTGGTGTTTGGTGATTGGTACAAGTCATTTGGCGTTTTTGGCTCAAGGTCTGCATATAAAGTCACACCAGAGGTGTTCAGCTGGGATCAGGACTTGGCTTTCTGTAGACCAGTCAAGTTCTTCCACACTGACTGAATCAATCATGTCTTTTTGAACCGTGCCTTATACACAGAGGCAGTGTCATGTTAGAATAGAAAAGGGTCCTGTCCAAACTGTCCAATTCCCTAGAATATCATTATATGCTTAAACATTAAGATTTGTACTCATAAAAATGACTACAATAGTCAAACCTGTTCATTAGAAGGGGGTGACCCAATACTTTTAGCAATATAGTGTATGTACTTAAAAAACACTGTTAAAATCAAATAATTAAGTTTTTATAAATATAGCGTCAAATAATAAACTAGTACATTTTCATGTAATTGTAAATAACTTGCAGTTATCTGTCTGAAAATATTACATTTAGCTCGTGCTTGTATAATTTCCGTAAAAATACTCTTTAAAAGTGCACTTATTTTTCTCAAGGCAGGCTGCTTCATTATGATGTTGCACAAACTGACCCCTTGTGGTTACTGGTTGTTATTACATTATTTGCTGTGAATGTATTCTTAAGAATAATTCTGCCTTATATTGTACAGTCTATTTTAAGCATTTTCATACTTTATTTCTGATATTTCTGTAGAGGTTTCCCTCAGATGGCTTAGTGTCTATTTTAAAGAAGAGAGTCTGTGCCAGGGAAACAGAGAAAGCCTCGCTGCTAAAAGACTCAACCAAACGCAGAGTCCGCTTTAGAGAGCCAGACGATGCTTTCGATCAAGGTACGATTGTAAGCAGATGTATTATGTATTCAGATTTCTGTTCTGCATTAATGTGAGACTGATCAAAGCTCATCTTTCTCATGCATACAGATGAGTCGGCCAGAAACTCTTGCCTCATCCTTCTCGTCTTGTGTCTGGTTACTGTGGTGATTAGCATGGGTGGCACTGCTCTTTATTGTTTCGTTGGAGAGGCGTACTCAAACGTGTGTGCCGACTTCTCGCAAAACATGGACTTTTACTTTGGACCTGTACGACGAGGAGTGGACGCTCTCGCACAGTGGCTCTCTTCTGATGCATCATAGCAGCTATTTTATGCAGTGGAACTATTTCTTCATATTGTCATTTCCAATTATTAACAACAGTATTCCTCTTGAGATAATATGCACTAATGCACATTACCAGACTGGCCTTAATAAATGTTGCTTTAGCTAGTCACACAGGGCTTCCTAATGCATAAATACATTTGCATAATGTATTTAATATTGGTACAAAAACAGGTTATTACAGATAATCCTTATATACCACTTATTACAGATTATGTTAATATACTGTACCACTGCCATTCTTTTAATCTCTAACTACATGCATTGAAATAACTGCCTATGGAGCCAGTGATATTGTTTTTTTTTTTTTTTTTTGCACATTTTAATACTCCAAGACACTATATTCCATGCTTATCTTTGTATTTATGCATTTATTTTGAATTGGCACATTTCATTGGTGCTATAATCACTGAAATTCATACAGTATGAACAAAAATAAGCATAAATGGGTGTATGTTGAAGGAATAGTTCACTCAAAAATGAAAATTGGCTCATAATTTACTTGGCTTAAGGCCATCCGTGATGTAGATGAGTTTGTTTCTTCATCAGAACAGATTTGGAGAAATATAGCATTACATCACTTGCTCACTAATGTATCATCTGAAGTGAATGGGTGCCATCATAATGTCCAAACAGCTGATAAAAACATCACAATAATCTACAAGAAATTCAGATAACTCCAGTCCATCTTGTTAAATGAAAAGCTACGTTTACAAGAAACAAATGCATCATTCAGGAGTTTTAATTTTAAACAAGAAATATAACCAATAAAGCAATATTATGGATAGACGACTCAAATTTTAATCTTAATGTCTTAATGATGAATTTGTTTATTACAAACACACAGCTTTTCACTTCACAAGACATAAATTGATGGACTGGAGGTGATCCACTGTAATGCTACATTTCTCCATATCTATTCTGATGAAGAGACAATCTCATCTACATTTTGGATTGCCTGAGAGTGAGTACATTTTCAGTAAATTTTCATTTTTGGGTGCATTATTGCTTCAACTATGGGATAGTAACTTATCAAAATGGCTTTATTATTAACATAGAACATGAACGGGCTGAATAGTAGAATAATGATGATCGATTGTTCTGACTTGATGTCAGTTAATTGTTGCGCCGACACTTGGTCAGCAGGTACAAAATAAACAATTTTATAAATATACAGTATAAAAGACAGCAATCAATCAGTTTGTTTTAATTACAAACATGATTTTGTGTTCAGAAATCAAAGTGAGTGTGAGTTTTTGTGGAATTTTTTTATTTTAAATATTTGAATATGCTCAGAACCATAACCCTGTTTTGTTTTATGTTTCTCTTTTTTTCTTTCCCTCTGAATTATGACTGGAAATGTGTTTTTATATTTAGAAAGTGGTTTATGGTTTATCCTGTAGCTCTGTCTGAATGGAAGAAAAGATGACGCAGCATTAAATGGAATTGGCACACATATGGTGAAGTAGGAGCATTTCTCTTTGGAAACCCACAGACTGACTCATAGCTAATTTCATTTCAGAATCTAATAACAACTTCTCTGACAGTTGAAGCTTTAAGATGCACAGAGCAAAAAATATTACAGTGACGGAGGCCTGATCAAGAGACAATTTCATGATCATGATTGCCTTGCCAAATGAACAATATGATTGAATCTGAACATGCAACTGTAATGCAAAGTATGCATTCAAATTATTCATATTGCTTAATTTAATATCATCACATACAGCGGGGGCCAAAGGTCTAAAACATTAACACCAAATTTACATGATGACATATTAATAATTTGTCATTAAAATGTATTCATACAAAGAACATTGTGTTAAACTGTAGTAAAATGATAAATAGAAGCATTTTCACAAGTTCTGACTTTTAAATTTGACTAATTTCTTCAAAACAGTGTTAATTCAGTCAGTAACAGGTTGTGATCTTACCATTTATCAACTGACACTGAAATATAATTTATTGCTAGGTATATGTTTGCTTGCATACATGTTAATGGTCACAAAATATACTTGTACCCTCCTCTGTGTGGTAATATCCCATTTCCAGCACGAGATGTCTCTCTAATTAAATGTGTGACAGTTTCTGGAATCTTCACCCACAAACAGTTGGATTTATGGTATGAGCTACACTTATCAGAAACACAATCTGATCCACTAAACGTCTGTATTTTGCACTGACACTGTGCAGTAACAGCAGACGAGCCGCAGCGGTCGCTCTGACCTCGTCTGTGTGTTTGCGTCGCACGCGGATCACACAAACAATGGCGACGCTCACAACGTCAAGCAGAAGACCGTACCATATCATAGTGTTCGGAGCGACCGGTTTTACCGGCAAGTTTGTAGTGGAGGAGGTTGCGCGGACCTGTAACGAGGGTCCAGGAGGGACGTTACAATGGGCTGTAGCCGGACGAAACCGCGACCGACTGGAAAAAACACTCATTCAGGCAGCTGACGCTCTGTGTATGTGTTTGACACTGTGCACATTTGTTATTGTACTTTACATTGAACTGCCCATGCCAAACATAATATAAATATAGCCTACTGAATTACAGAACATATAGAACGGAAATAGAATAGAAAAATAATAGAACCGAATAGTAACGTTCCAAGCAGTACAAGCAGCGCCATCATGTACATGTATGTATACATGTATAATTCTAAATGATCAATTACAATTATTTTAGACATAGCCTACGTGTGACTTTGTAGTAACATAATAATAAAATGTGTCATGGTACCGTACAATACCACACGTTATTGTAGTGTAAGAACGATATATATATATATACACACACAAAATATTGCAAAATAATTACATTTAAATAAAATCTTTAAAAAAAAGTTTACATTGTTAAAATAAAATTATTAATTAACATCTCTATTTTATTTATTATATTTGAACATGCTTTATTTTACAATGAATTTATTATAAATAAAACTCCTTTGATATGAACATGCTAATAATGTTGTTCCATCGTATATATATCAAAAGACTATGTTTTTATCCTCTAATACCATTATGTGACTGCCACTTTTTTTTCTTTGTGGCAAAGCTACAAAGAATTACAGTGCACATATGTTATTTATGATAGGTCATAGTTTGTATTAGGTATAGATTGAATTGCCATACTGTCAATGCTAGACATGAGGCAGTCAGCTCATAGTATTAGATGAGCTTCAGCAGATTTTGTCTGTTGAGATTATCAAATGGGATTACAGGGTTTGAGAATATTGTTGATTAAAGGCATAATGTTTGGACAATCCCATCATCATCTGGAATAGGCTGTACTGATAATCGAGGATTTTAAAGCTAGCTATGCAATTGGTTATAGAGTAAAAGGATACAGAGATCTCTCTGTCTTCCTATGCGTTATATAAAATGTTATAATTTGCAGTATTTTGAGCTGTTAAAGAGGAAAGATCCATTTGTCTCTGACATTCCATCATCTGTCTGCAGGTAAACCAGAGCTGAAGTGTGTGGAGGTTATTGTAGCAGATGTAGCCGAGCCGGAGTCGTTGGCCATCATGTGCAAACAAGGAATCATTGTGCTCAACTGCGTGGGACCAGTAAGTCCACAAAGACTATTGTAAAAAAGCACAGGAAGGGGTCAGTGTACACATCTGTGCATTCACACCTGTCCCAGTGCACCCATAGGCCAATGATAGCTCTATGACAAAAAAAAAAAAGATAAATGGAGTTGTGTTATTCTGAGAGAACTGTTGGCTGTGAAATGCCATTGTGCTGAGGTGTCTTCTCTCAACAGTACAGATTCTATGGAGAGCCCGTGGTGAAGGCCTGCATAGAGAATGGGGCCCACTGCATTGATATCTGTGGAGAACCACAGGTAGTTAATGTTATCCATCTAACACTTTTTTAAATAATCTACTTTTAAAAAAAGATACATTGAAAAGTTTGGGGTCTGTAAGGTTGAAAGTGTGTTTGAACGAAGTCTTGTATGCTCACCAATTTTGCTTTCTTTATCAGAAACAACAGTAATATTTTAAAATATTTTTTACAATTTAAAATAACTGTTTTCTATTTTAATGTTTTAAAAATTAAATTTATTCATGTGATGGGAAAGCATAATTTTCAGCAGTCATTACTCCAGTCTTCAGTGCCACATGATCCTTAAAAATCATTCTAATATGCTGATTTGGTGCTTAAGAAATATTTCAATGATGTGCTACTTGATATTTTTTGGAAACCTTGATGCATCTTTTCAGGATTCTTTAATGAATAGAATGTTCAAAAGAAAAGCATGTATTCGAAATATAAATATTTTATGTTAATTGAATGCATCCTTGCTGATAATGGCTAAAAACCTGACACCTGAAAAATCTATTTGATTGTTGATTTTTTTTTTTTTTAAGTTTTTAGAGGGGATACAGCTGAAATACCACAGTAAAGCTCAGGAGAATGGTGTGTATATCATTGGAAGCTGTGGGTTTGATTCAATACCAGCAGATATGGGCATCCTTTATACACAGGATCACTTCAAAGGTGGGTTGCATGTCTGTGAATTTTTTATTATTTTTTGTGAATGTTTTTTTTTTAATGTAATTATAATAATTTATTATTAGTATTATTATATATGTATATAATATATATACATATATTAATAATATTACATACAGTATATATATATACTTTATATATATATATATAGACAATGTGACTCCTTCTGATCCACAGTGCAGGGAAACTCCAGTGTATTAGAGAAAAATCTGATCCTGACTTAACAGGTTGAGGTGTGCTTTGCATCAGTGTCCTAATGGTAAAACATACATACTTTACTGTGATATTTGCCCTGTTTGTGCCCTTTGACCTTTGCTTCACATGGCTCTTGTGCAGTCGGTTTCTTTAATCTCATCCCAATTAGTGGGGAGTATCATTGACAAAGGCAAAGGCGCTCAGTGCTTACAGGATGTGAGTGTCTGTCGTTCGCCTATTTGAAGTGCTGCTGTGGGCAAACGTGCCTGCAGAGCAGCAGATGCCTGACAACTCTTCTGCCTGGCTTTCACAGGAACGCTCACTGCTGTGGAGAGCTTCTTAACCATCAACACGGGACCTGAGGTGAGCAACAGCTCCTCACCTTTGCAGATCTATATTAAGGGTCCACAGGAATTTGATTGACTTATTGAATATGAGCTCTCAAAGGTTGGTTTGATCTAGGTTTAAAGCAGTGCTTAAATTAAGCTTTGGGAATTCACAACTGCAGCTGCTCATGAATAATGCAAAGAGCTCTCATATCCCAATGGACCAACTAGGAATTTGTGGGATTTCATGTTAATGAGGAACTTGATTGCAGAAATAACATAGTTTTATAAAATTACATTAAGACTTTATATAAATCCCAGTGTAAGGGGAGCAGGCAGCATGGAGTGAATTTGAAGAGAATTATGCTCCATATTATGTAGTGTTTCATAAGCACTCTATTAAATTGTTATCGTATTTCCTGTTGTTTTAATCAAATATGAAGAGAGCTATAGCAGACTGTTTGCATTAGGCCCATTGCATGCCCTCAATAAAGTAGTTGATGTCTTGGCTTTTGTTCAGCTGTCTTATCTTCTTCATCAGGGAGAATGTGGCCATGATGCAACGTGGCAGTCAGCCATCTTTTGCTTTGCTGACAGTGCCAGTCTCAGAAGAATAAGGAAGAAGTTTGGGCATAAACCTCTGCCAGCTGTTGGCGCTGGTATTAAAAAGAGGTGATTTTAAGTATTAATAAAATAATTCTCAGCATTTAATTCTATTAATACTATCTTGATCATGATTTTATGCTTTATATAGCAGCTGACTCCAAGAGGAGTGAAGGAGAATAGTTCTCAGGATGGAAATCTGTACTCGTGTTAATTTGCTTGCTATTTTGGTGTACCCAGGGGAGCTCTGTTCTTCAGTAAGGAGATTGAGCAGTATACCATTCCCTTCATGGGCTCAGATCCGTCTGTGGTGCGACGAACTCAGCGTCATATGCATGAGGAACATAAACACAGCCCTGTGAGTCTATAGACTGGCAAAAAATCACACAATCACACACACTTTTGATACAACAATAATCATTATTAACAGTAATACATGTTTTATATATATTTTAATATTTTATTTTTAGAATTGACTGTGATACATTAATATTTACATTAGTATTTGTTTTATATATTTTATTTTTTATTTATAAATGTTTTTAATAAAAAAAATGGTTTAAATTTTTACATTTCTTTGGTTTAAATAGTTAAATTTTTTACTTTTGGTTTATTGTGAAAATCTCAAATTGTATATATCAGTTATCTAAATATTATAAATTACTCATTGCTGAAAATTTTTATATTTATAAATATTAATAAAAACTAAATACATTATTATTTATAATATATGTAATATGCATTTTAGTATATAGTCATTTTTTTATGAATGTTATTCTTTGCCCTACTTTGTCATTTATAGCAATATGACAAATACAAGTCAAAATTTCTGCTGTTTTGTAGACCATGCCAGACCATGCCAATTTTATCCCAGCGCAGCAGAAACCCAGTATTCATTTTGCTTAAACTGTTATTTCAAAGTAGATCTAATGGGTTCTTTACTACCCTTCTGCTTCCTCTTAAAAAAGACTGTCTTTGACAGCTTCTTCCCTCGCTTTCCAAACACCATTATGCCTCTTAGCAGTTTTAATTACATTTCTTTTCGATTTGTCTTGTGCGAGCATGATTACTGTGATAGTGCTCTGAAAGCCTTCATGGAAAGAGCAGGGGATGATTCACAGTCTTTGTGATTCATCGTCCTGCTCTTTCATCTCCATAGCAATGACCACAGTGTACAGGGTGATGTCATGAAGGTCAACAGGGTGCTGTCAGTATGGTCATTTTTGATTGATGTTTTGCTGTGGATCAAAAAGTGTATAAGTTAATAATTTAACATATTTTTTTAACATGTTTTTTTTGTTGTTGCCAGCAGTTTTGAATTGGTTTCCTCTATGCTCTTGTCCTCAGGTTCAGTATATGGCATATGTAGGTATTGGTGGTCTCTTCTGTGTGTTGAAGACCCTCTTTGCAGGTGTCGTCTTTTGGTTCATGGTCAAATTTAGTCTTGGCAGGGGATTGCTTACTCAGGTCAGTACCATTTTAAAAGTCATTGGAGTACTGTTGAATTGCTACAAGAATATTTAATGGATAAAACTCTCATTCATATATCACAGAATATCAAGAACTGCTTATATAAACTCGAGAATATCAACTCAAATATGTGTGTGTGTTTTTTTTTAATTAGTTTCCAGAATTTTTCTCATTTGGTTTGTTCTCCAAGACTGGACCGACAAGAAAGCAGGTACAAAAAATGCACTGAAATGTCTAAAACACAATACCAAATGTTAACATCTGTCATACACAGCCCTCGGTTGTGTTGTTGAAGTGAAATCTTATTCTTGTCTTATTCCAGATGGATGGAACCTCTTTCTGCCTGAGGTTCATGGGGGAGGGCTACACGACCGGTCAGGACCCCTCTCAGGGCAAGCCAAATGCCACAATCAGCACTGAAATAACAGGACCAGGTATTGTCCTGCTCTCTACTTGTTTAGACGCAAAATAATCACCCCAAATACTTAGATATGGTCACTACTGCCATATTTTGCAGAGCCAGGATACATCGCAACACCGATTACCATGGTGCAGGCAGCTATTACACTGCTTAACGAACCTCACTGTCTCCCTAATAAGTGAGTAAAATCATCTCAACATAATATATGGATGATTCTTCAATAGGCATATTGGTCCTGTGGAATTTAAAAAAAAAACTCTTTTAAAACACATTTTTCATATTTTCTGTTAGTTAAACAAAGCAAATAAACTACAATGTCCGATATTGGATATACACTATTGTTCAAAAGTTTGTGGTCAGTAAGATTTTTCTTAATACTTTTATTCAACAAGGATGCATTAACTTGATCAAGTGACAGTAAAGACAATTATAAAGTTACCAAGGAATTCTATTTCAAGTAAATGCTTTTTTAAACTTTCCATTCATCAAAGAATCCTGAAAAAGTGTGTCATGGTTTTCACAGAAATATTAAGCAGCAACCGTTTTAACTCTGAAAATAATAAGAAATGTTTTTTGAGCACAGAATATGATTCCATGTGGCACGGAAGACTGAAGTAATGACAGCTGAAAATTCAGCTGAAGATTGTAACATATATAAATATAAATCAGTTACTTTACATTGTCACACAATATTACTGTTTTTACTGTGTTTTGACCAAATAAATGCAGCCTTGGTATGCAAACAAATATTTTACCGACCCAAACATATGAACGGAAAGTATAGAGTATACAGTCATTTTTGTCAAACTTGAGCATTCATTTAAACTAAACGTGAAATTATGTGTTGTTTAAATTGTAGATTTAATAAAAGTTTAAATGAAGTTAAAAATTTAATATTGAGTTGTATAGCAAAAAAAAAAAAAAAGTGTTGTAGGTCTGTACTTTGTTTGTGATTCATTAACCCTCAAGCATCCTTCGGGACCAATTTGGGCAAAATCTTTTTTTTAAATAGTTTCCTTCATCTGAGCGTTACAAGACTTGACTACTTCTCCTAAGTTTGCCAGCTAAACACATACAAAACAATTGACTCAATTCAGCAAAGTTAAGTGGTTGAGAAAAAAAAACTCCTTAAATGGTCCTTAGTGGGCACCCTTAGGAAATGACAACACATATATTGTAGATCATACAAACACATAAATGAAGGGGTGAGCCTATACAACATTCTCAATGTGGCAAACAAACACACACACCCATATACAAAGCACTGAATGAGCCTATAACGCGTGATTGTTTCTGTGAATTGTGGGACTTTCCATAGACTTCTATTACTCTTATACTGACCAAACAATATTTTCTATCACCTAAACCTAAACCTACCCCTTACAGAAAACCTGTTTGCATTTACACTTTCAGATAAACATAATTTACTATTTTTAATCATTTTTTTCCCTTGTGCAGGCCAGTCCCCACAATCTTAAACAATTTCAGGTTTTACTATCCTTGTGAGGACATTTGGTCCCCATAATGTAGCATAAACACACACACACACACACACACACACACACACACACGTCAAAGTCAGATCAAAGTCCTACTGCAAGATTTGTTGATGCTGCAAACAAAACATGTCTGAAACATGCTACCTTGTTTATTCTTGCCTGTTTGGTACCATTTTACTTTTTTGAGTTATTGAAATTTGATGTTTTTTGTTTGTTTGTTTAGAAATAAATGACTACTCTGTCTCCTATTTGTCTTTTCCTTATAGCATGGTCAGAGTTGTAAGCATATTTTAGCATCGATATAGTCTCACCAAACTCAAATGTTTAAAAAAAATTCTACAATTTTAATTTGAGAGGTTAAGTTCATTACAACAGTGGTTTATAAATTTCAGCCTATATGCAGCTATTAAGTACTATGGTGGCTATTGATAATTATGCCATCAAATCTCACCAGATGTCACCAGAGTCGCCAAATCTTTCAATTTTGGCTGTCTGAACTTACTGGAATCATTTTATTAAGTAAAGAAATGTTAATTATAACATAAAAATAAGTATATTTTACATAAAATATGGTACTTTTAGAGATAAATAAATAAAAAACAAAAGCATCACGTTAAAAATGGCATAAATTGTTAGTTTTTATTTGATCAAAGATAGTGATATGACATTTATTTTAAAAACATTAGGATCACACCTGAGACCTTTATGTCCAAATTTGTCCATGAAGGACCAGTTAAGGCTACTATACGAAGGAAGCTTGATGGTTAAATGCCTCAGGTCTTAAAGTATGTACTGTGAGCCCAAAACACTTTTGGACACTTAAGTCACGTTAAATAACAAAATATCAAACAAAACGGTGCTGATGCTAGAACAATGCTGGAAAAATTATGCTAAAATCTCAGCCCTACTATCACTTTCCTGAGGTAATTTTTCTTTTACAAATCTATATTTATTATATTTGCAGAATAAAGAGAGAGATTTTAATATTTGTGAATTTGGCTTTTAATCTCTGTGTCCAAACATGCTTTCGACAGGTCTCTGCCACTAGGGGTCCCCTTTTTCTATTTCCACATCCATTTATATGGAGGTGACAGGAAAGGTCATTTGGTTTGAGAGCGGTAGACGTTGTTTGGGGAGATTAGAAAAGGCAATGAATAGATATTTTTAAGGAAAAGAAGAGAGGTGGCTGGGGGTCGCAGTGGATGAAGAACGGGGCTGAAAGATGCAGGCCAAGGTTGAAGTGGCCTGGCAGACGAGAGTTAGTATGACTCAGATTCAGCTGCTTGCACAGTCTCACAGGAAATAAAGAGGCGCTGGGATGGAGCATGTTTTAATGTGTATTGTCACACTTGACTAAAGAGGCGGCATCAGTAGAGTGTGTTGTAAACACAAATTTTGCATACATGTATTGAGGGTGTGTAGAATACAAGAGAAATTAATAGAATGGCATAAAGAAAGACTTACATGTGGGGTCTTTCCTGATATGCAGTACCTTTTGAACATTCATGTTTTATAAATTAAAATGCATGTGTTCTAAGTATTTTTTAAATATAAGTTTACAACTAAAAAGACAAAGGGATAGTTCATCTAAAAATTAAAATTCTTTAATTTCCTCTCCCTCAAGTTGTTATAAACCTGTAAGAGTGTATTTCTTCTGGTGAACACAAAATAAAACATTTTAAAGACTGTTGGTAACCAAACAGTTGCTGGTAGCCATCGACTTCCATATTTTAAGATTAAAAAAAAAAATGTAATATATATTTGTGTGTGTATGTGTGTGTGTGTGTGTGTGTTCAATAGAAGAAGAAAAAGAAACTCAGGTTTGGAACAACTTGAGGATGAGTAAATGATGACAAAACTTTCATTTTTGGGTGAACTATTTCTTTAAATAAGCTTAGGTGCTTAGGCTTTATATAAGAATTGTTAATACTTTGTCATGTTTGTGCTGTTACTTCCCCAGGGAAATGTATGTCACTTACTGAAGGATGATGTCAACACTGGCTATTGTTAGCCAAAAAGTCATTACAAACCTTGTGGGAAAAAGTATACCTTAAAGGGATAGTTCACCCAAAAATTATTATTATTTATTTATTTATCGTATGTTTTTGGCATTTACTCACCCTCATGTCATTCCAAACCTGAGTATGAGTTTCTTTCTTATGTTGAACATGAAAGCAAATATTTTGAAGAATGCTGGTAATCAAAGAGTTGATGGTCCCCATTGACTTCCATAGAAATCCTTTCCCTACTGGAAGTCAATGGGGACCAACAACTGTTTGGTTCTTCAAAATATCTTGTTTTGTGTTCAACATATAAGCTTATACAGGTTTGGAACGACATGAGGGTGAGTAAATTATGACAATTTTCATTTTTGTGTGTACTATTCCTTTAAAAGTGTACTTATTTGGAAGTAATGTAGGCTACTTACATACTTTAATATACTGAGTTGCAAAGTGAATGTCAAGTTTACCTTTAAAGTACCTTTTTAACCAACTTATGTAGGACTCAAATACATCTCTATATGTCATTTTATAATTACTTTACTGTTGTCTTTAAATTTGGTTAAAGTGTACTGCTGAATGTACTGAATGGTAACTAAAATATACTTAAAATCATATAGTATGTCAAAATGACCCGACCTATTCTATTAAAACCGAAATGATGCATGTATTGATTAAATGTCAAATATATTTACTTTAAACTTAATATTTAATAAAACTACAGTTAAAAGTATAATTAAGTACTTTACATATGCTTTATTTTAGTCATCACATCAAAATAAGTACTTCTTTAAAACAAGACAAAAGATTATTGAAATAATTAAAAATGTAAACATAATATGACATTACAAAATGCACTTTTAAAAAAAATAACAGTCATGTAGTTTCTTTAGATGCTTCTTTTATAATTTCTTTAATATCATCAGCATGTATGGTTTTATAAAATATTTTTAAAATACTTTTAAGATTTGAAGTACACTGCAAGTGCATATTCAGTACAGTGAAGCACACTTATTTTTCAATAGGGAATGAATGATTTTAAGGCCAGAGGAAGAAATCTATAGATTATCCCCCAATTAAAACCAAGAAAGCATGCTTTACCTAAAACATTTTGATTAGAAAATGAAATAATTTACATACACCTAGAATATTTCTAAATAAATGACCAGTTTTGAACTTCAAATGTACATAAAAAGGGGACAAAATGTACTGCATAATGGAAAGCACCCGGTGGTGTTTCCTTTGTTTTCTTTCTTTCTCTCTGAAAGAAGAATTAACACATCTTTATCTTTCAAATGCCATTCCCATTCCTCTTCTCCACCAAGCCTGCAGTCCAGTTCAGAGGCTTCTCTCTCCGGCACATTGTACAGAACCCTTATAAGTCTTCAGTACTCTTTCTCTCCCTCCCCCTCTCCTCCCTCATTCCCGTCCTCCAGAGGAACATTGTTTCTCTTGCCATGTTTTAGAGCGCCTGGTACTCAGAATCTACCGCAAAGCCTTATGTAAGTCACCCTCCCTTCTCGTACGTTAATTTTGCCCAAACATCACCCTCCTCCACCCCTCCCGAGAAGCACGGGCGGTAGTCCGGCGGATCGCATTAAACTGCCGCACGTGTAATCTCGGAGGGTTAGGACTGTGTGTGATCTTTCTCGGCTAGCCACAGGAACGTGTCAAAGATCTGGACAGATCCGTTGAAGCCGTGCTAATGTGTTGCTGTGAGCGCTGGGGCGGAAGTGCAGGATTTGCTGTATGATTTGGACTCTGCTCTGCTGACTATTTAATAGTGGGCTTGTTTTGAGGTTGCAGGACATCGGGCGGGGGGAGAGCACTATGCAGCATCACTTACAGCTACGGGAGGAGGAGGAGAGAGGGGGAGGGGTGATGAAGGTGTGGAGAAAGTGAGACGTGAATGAAAGAGGGGGATGACGCGGTATATGAGGAGAGAATGTGAAATTCAGTGAGAGTGACGCGAAGGCGTGACGTTTTGACTTAATGTGACAGCAAGAGAACATGTTGTTTCAGTGGGACATCAACAGCGGGAGGACAGACTGAGCGCTAAGGGGAGTTTAAACTATTTTGAAGGAAATGTTTACGGGTACACTGTAGGAAAATGATTTTCAAAGCTGTAAATAAAACATTATTTTAGAGTACGATTTTACAAGAAGTGAACAACTGAAAGTTTAATTTAAAATGTGGTTTGCCATTTCTTTGTAATTATTTACCAGCAAATTCAAAATAAAGTTGTTGTTTTTTTAAGTATACTCTATTCTATCTAGGGTTTTCTAACTTTTTATCTAGAAGCCCTAGATTTCACAAGAAAGGAGATTAATCTATTTTCACATTTGGATATTAAATCTTATTGTTAAAAAAAATCAGATATCAACAGATTAAGATAATAGCATTTACTCTAATAATTTCTGACAGTAAATATTAAAATTCTGTAAATACACTATTATTTAAAAGTTTGTGGCTGATAATATTTTAAAAAATAATAATAATATTGCTCACCAAGGCCATATATTTATTTGGTAAAAAATTTGGTAATTTTACAATTAATAATTACCATATTCTGTTTGAATATATTTTAAAATATAATTTATTGTAATGACAAAGCTGAATTTTCAGCATCATTACTCCAGTCTTCAGTGTCACATGATCCTAATATGATTCTAATGTGTTGATTTTATTTATTTATTTGTTTGTGGAAACCGTGATACATTTTTAATGATTTTTTTTTTTAAATACGAAGATCAAAAGAACATTTATTTGAAATAGATTTTTTTGAACAATGTCCAAGTATTTACTGACACATGATCAATTTAATGCATCCTTGCTGATAGATAGATGGATGGATGGATCAAAATTCTTTGAGAACCTCTTAATAAATTGGTCCTCTGTCAATTAATTTGGAAATCGAACAGAATTGATAACAACACACAGACAGTTGGAATTGGAATTTATATGACTGAAAGAATTTATCATTTGAAAAATTTCAACAGATGAGAAATTAAGTGTTCTGACACCCTGATAGATGGATGGATGGATGGATGGATAGATAGATAAACAGCCATCTTTAAATATATTTTGCAGTGTCTCAGGTTAGTCCTTTGTCTGAGAGAGGTTGCGTCTTCGTCGTAAATCTCCAGCATCTTTAATTACCTCTGGGTCCGCAGAAAAGCACACTACAGCACCTCTTTCATCAGCTGGTCGCACACACAAGGCCAGAATGAGAGAAAATCACATTTGTTTTTCCTCAGGGGGGAATGCAGCTCACAGCACTTCATTTTATCAACCCGAAGGGCTGGATTTCGCACCATTCCCTGTTTCACATGTCTGTCGGTTCACATTCGAAATAAAGCGTGATGCATACTGCACTGATCCCTGCCAGCATAACTGGCATGATCATATATATATATATATATATATAGGATCATTCAACAGATGCAGGTTTGTTTTCAAACACACAAGCCTATATTAAACCAGCAGCTGAGACATTATTTAGACGAACCACATGTACACCATCTAATCTTCATATTCCATTACTGTAATCCCCTCTTTTTTCTTTTCTGTGAGATGACTCCACTTTGAAAATGGTGGGTAAACATAGAGTCTGTCCAGCTTTCTATGCCTGCAGTGTGGATATTTTTATGGTAATGAATATTTAATGTTGCTCAGTATTACCTGATATTGCAACACCTTTTCCAAACGTCTCATACAGAAAGTGTGTGACGATACAAGAGACCTGAGCTTGCATCCTGTTAGCTCCAATGTTTAAACATTACCTCTATAAAAGTGATTGGAAACAAAGTTTTTCCAATAAATCTCATATATAGTGTACCATTTTTTCTCTTTTGTATGAAACAATTTCTAATAAGCTCTAATTTTTTATGTGCCCTTCATAAGCTTGCAATGTATCTCAGTTTATCAAATGTTTATTATTTTTTTTATAATACAATTTGACAGCATCTGTGATTTATTAAGCTCTTTAAGGCTTCTGAAGACGTTTTTGGATAAACTTTAGACGTTGCGCTATAGCATTAGCTTGTTGTGTTGTTGTTCTTGGCTAATGGAACTAAATTAGGCTGATGTGCCTTGATTATTTTATCGCAGCAGCAAATTTATCCTTATTAGTCTTGTCTAACCAGGACTGTTCAAGGTGGCGAGCTGAAACAGAGACTATAGAAAAAGGAGTGGGAGAAATCATATTAACTACAGGTATGGAAGTCTAGCCTTTTAGTTAAAAGAGCTAATCCCGATTATGGCGTCACTTTTTATGTTTTTATTTACTTTGCTTTTTGATTTAAATGATTCTTCAAAGTGGTCAATAAAACAAATGATTGGAGTATTCTTACAAGAAAAAATTCTGCTTCAAAATTTCACGTTTCATTGTAATGTTTTACTTGGCGTTTGTAATTATATCGTAATTATTTGTGAAATTTACAAGCAATGAAATTAGTTTTTACACCAGTTTTCTTTCAGTGTAGCTTGTTTTAGCATGTTTTGAACTAAATGTATGATACCATATCGTTTCCGTACTTTATTGCGGAGTTTAAATCTGTTATTGAAACCTACTCTTGTCAGGATCTTAGTCATTCCCTTTTCAAGTAGACTATTTCAACAGCAGTGACCTACCTTGAAAGAAATGTTCTCCCAAAAAGAAAAATGTACTTACCCTCAGGCCATTCAAGATGCAGAAGGGTTTGTTTCTTCATTGGAAAAGATTTGGACAAAATAGCGTTACATTACTTGCTCACTAATGTATCGTTTGAAGTGAATGGGTGCCGTCAGAATGAGAATTCAAACAGCTGATAAAAACATCAAAATAATCCACAAGTAATCCATGTGACTCCAGTCCATCAATTATTTTAATGAGCTGTGTGTTTGTAAGAAACAAATCCATTATTAAGGCATATTAACTTTAAACTGTTGCTTCTGGGCAAAATACCAGTCGATAATCCATAATAACACTTCCTCCAGTGAAAAAATCCACCATCATCAATATATTTGTTTAGAACTGTTTTGGACGGTTTCTGCTTGCAAACAGTGCTTGCATATTTCTCTCCTGATTCAGATGAGATGCATAGAGGATTCATATTTAAGCTGGAAACAGTTTGAATGCAGTTTGAAGTTAAAAAGGTCTTACTGATAAATTCTTACAAACATGCAACTTTTCACTTCACAAGATATTAAATGATGGACTGAAGGCATGTGGATTACTTGTGAATTATTGTGATGCTTTTATTTGCTGTTTTGGAGAAACTCATCTACATCTTGGATGGCCTGGTGGAGAGTATTTCTTTAAAGGGGCCTTGTCTGATTTACTCTGTGATGTCTCATATCATTCAGTGGCATTTTTGACTCATCAGAAACGCATAACCTTCATAAAATGACTAATATGTGAAATGGTACTTCAATAGCTCAACTGGTTAAACGTGACACTAACAACACCAATGCCGCAGGGTTTGATTCCCAGGGAACACATGCTGACTTCTAATTGCTTGCTTTGGATAAAAAAGTCTGCCTGCTTTGTACTTGACATAGTGAAGCAATATGATTCAGGTTTGGCTCATTCAGCACTGCTGTTCTTGTACAAAGCAGCTCTGACAAGCGACAGTGAGGTTTTGCTTGAGACAATAATGAAAGCCCACAGCGATTAGGGGTTTATTACTTTTAATCAATTCAGCTAGCTACAAAATGTCAACCACTTCACAGACTGACAGGATACAGAGGGAGTTTTAATATTACATGCGTTTAGGACATCAATCTCACAGTTTAACCTATGTGTCATTCAGGTAAGGTATTTATTTGACTTCTTATAATAACTATTCAACATCTTAGTGATTTGGTGTGCATAGCTCTAAGTACAGAAGCAACAAAAAAACTTCTTTTTTTGTTATGGATTGTTATAATTTTTTACCAATAACAAACCACACGGGGAAAGTAAACTAACAGGATACAGTCTTCTTATAAAAGTAAGGTCTCTCAGAAATATGATTCTTTGCTTTACATTGCAAATGATTTATTTATTTTTTCAGAGCATCCAAAACCTATGATACAGTAAACAACCCGTCCCCAGCTTTCAGAACATCATTTTCTACACCAAACTGCATATTCATTTTAGAAAACAAGTCATTTTTGCAGGACCACCACAGCAGCCTTTTCCAGCATTTCCTCCTTAAGTCACTTTTGCATTATTTTACAACAAAGGTCACAGTCTGTGAATATATATCGACTGAAATGGTGGCACTATTGCAAACTTGCAGTAATATGGAACGTTCCACTGTGTCCTAATACTGAGCATGCTTTTGTCAATTTTGCTACTGCCATGATTTTTTTCCCCCTTTTTTTTTGTCATCTTTTTAAAACAAGGTTTATTTATAAGACGCTAAGATCTACCATTTGTCATGCACAACGCACAATTCACATCACTTGGAATGCAATGTTTTTACTACTACAGCTACAGAATCTAGTTGCACATTGTCTAAACAGTAACTGATTATGGTTGTGATGAGGGATATGAACCAAGGACATTGATTGTAAGTGCTCGTTGTAATAATACCATTTGCTAAATCTTTTTTCCCATTTTTCATTGTCATGACAACATCAAAATAAGGAGCATGACAGTAGCTGAGTGGTGTGACACAGTTTTACCAAGACAATACTGAGATATACTGAAAAGGAAAGACAGCTTGTATAGCATTCCTACATAGTTCCTCCAGCAAAAATTATATATATATATATTTATATATATATATATATATATATATATATATATATATATACACACACATACACATAGGCTATATGTATACACATACAAGTGGATATATGTATACATACATACATACATATATGTATACAGGCAATAGAGAGAATAAAAACTTCACAAGTGAGCAAGAGCCATCGAGTCAGCACTATATACAACCTTTGGAAAGAATGATACAGAGTATAAGAAATCATTTTACGAGGACAATCATTGAAAAAGCTGACAGACGACACATAGAACGACATTTACAATGGGGGCTGGGTGATATGTGCATGTGTGCAAACCTAGAAGGTAAATACCATGATAAGAGCATTGCCTTTTGACAAACTGCACGGTTGGTAAAAGCAGGCAAACCAGAGGCTTAGCCACTGCCGAGCATCTTTGTGGCCCTCTGGTTGGCTTCATCAATCCTGGTCTTGTTAGAATCAGCCTGAAATAGTTTAAACAGGGCTTTATTAGCAACAATGTATTCATTACAATCAAGCCATTATATGCAGTTGCAATATATATAGTTAGAAATGTATATCAGGGTTATTATAGTAAACTACAAAAAAAACATTTTGTTAATTGAAATAAAATATTTTAAAAACTTATTTTATTTCAGCTAGTTAACAAGGCAACATTTCCCATTTTTATTTAGTTTAACTTGATGTACTAAAATAAAAAACGAACAAAAACTACAATAGTATCTCAATAATACTAAAATAACACATATACATATGTCGTTTCATTTTTAAAGTCAACATGAAATCAAAACTGATGTTTAATTTATTAATGAACAGTCTCATTATTGATGCATGTTGTTTCAAAGAACAAAAATATTTGTCTTTTTATTCCTTTAATCAAAATAATATATTGTATAATTGATCAATTTATTAATTCCCAATTATTTATGTTATGGAAGTGAAATTGTGTATATAAAATATTGTTTCATTTTTAAACAACATGAAATCAAATCTCATTATATTGATGCATGTTGTCTTAATTTTTAATCAAAAGGAATATATATTTTATATAGAAAATGTACAATATATGTATAATTTATAATATTTAGTAATATTAATAAATATTAAGTAAATCCCAATTACTTGTGTTTTGGAATTCAAATGGGTTGCAAACAGATATTCAGTTCAACTCGTAATTTGTTGAAGTGAGTTTTAAAACTGCACTTTTTTTACAGGATTTCAGATTGTGTGATTTATTATTGGAAAATCCAACAAGTGAATCTGGCCTTGAGAGCCAATCCATACCTTCTCCATGATCCTGTCGATCTGGCGGTTCTGGGTGTCAATCTCGTTGCCCATATCAAGGGCCATGTGGCGCAGGTTACCAATGACGCCTCCTACCTGCTCTAAGTTCTCATCCATCTCATTTTCCCTGGCGTCATCTGTTACCCTGCATGCCACAAGCACAAAGTCAATTTCAATCCACAAACGCCAATAATTTTTCAAATCTGACTGCATACAAATAGCCTATCTATACATTTGACCTCTTAAGCCATTTATTTGAGCGTACTCAGCTGTTGTGACCAGATTTATTAAACCTTTTGGCTACACGATCAAACCTCTCTCTTATCCAGCTAACCCTCTGTACAGAGCCTCCTGGAATTCGGGGCCTCTCACCTGCGGATGAAGCCTCCGCTGATGGCCATCTGTTCGCGCTCATCCACCACACGGGCGGGTTGGCTTGCAACCACTCCGTCCTGGTTGTTTCCCCAAGCCTTGCTGGCGCCGGTCTTCATTCTGCACAGAGTCGGGGGAAGTGTGAACGCTAGGGTAACCGAACACTTCCATATCAGCAGCAGTGTGTTCACAGATCAACAACAAACATGGATTAACAGGCAAGCATAACAGGGATGGGCTCATTCTCAAGGGGCTTTTGTAATGTGTAATGCTATATCCTGCGGACATATAACATACATGTACTTGATGCTGAGACACATACCTTTCTGAAAATGGGGGATGTAAATACGGGGAGACAGACATTTCCAAACAAAGAAAAATGAGACTCAGAGGTCACCTCTGGCCGCCCCATGACACATAAACTGTCACCCCTCTCAAATTATGACAAGTAACAAAGAGCACAGGCCTTGGCGACAGACAACACAGAGTAACAGGACTGCCACATCAGTGGAGACAAGTGTAAATAACTTCAACAGAAAAGAAACTGGAGGAAGAGAACCGCATCCTATCTTGCCTTCATTGGCCACCTCTCACCTTGTTGTTTCTGACTCTTAAATATGAATATTATCATGTAGGAAAGACAATGACAGATCAGTAATGCTATGAGATTATTAACCCAGAACCACAAATGAATGAACTATCAATTATTGGTAATTATAGCCTCTTTTACACTGCATTTATCCAAAACATATGCAATCTTATCAAATTTGACAACAGCCTATAATAGATTCTTACTATTTATTGTTGTAGACGTGACAGTGGGATATTCTGATCATTTAGAGGCCAGAGGTGAGGAACAGAATAACAATAATCAAATGTAAGACTGAAAGCAATTTTGTCAATATGCTAGCCTTGAATTCATTATAATTTTGTCAGGAAAATCATAAACCTAATTTATAAATTATAAAGATTGAAACTTTTGCATGAACAAGACAGTTTTATTCATCAGCTGTTGTTCTGGCTGTGGGTAGCTGATATAGATTTTGGTTCTAATATTTCTTGATTTATCTAAAGAGAGATGGCCAAGCCTCCCACTGCAGTATTATTTATAGAGACGGACTAAAGCTACAATTCCCCCGGCTGCCTTACCTCCATTCTCCCTCTAAACAGCATGTTGAGCTTTATCTAATGTGAAGGAGCAGTTAATACTCAAACTGGCAAGCAATGCCTAAAATATTGATAGTTAAATTACTTTCCCTTTCCTTTCAACTATTAAATAATCTACTGAAAATTACATTTGATTTTAAAATAATGACTACTAAAAAAGTGACTAATGTTGTTAAAACTATGAACTAAGTTTAATGTGAACCACTGACCGACCCAAAATTCAACCTCCTTAAGCGCACAGGTTCATTTGCGCCTCTGCATCAGTCTGGGATTTTATCACAGGCTGTCACATAAAAAACTGAATATCTGCACTGTATCTTTCTCTGTCTGACCTAGATCCCGTCTGCTCCCCTTGGGGAACCAGCAAAAGCATTGGATCTCTCCACTGTACTGCGGCTATAGACTGGACTGCGTGTCCTGTTCTTTGCCAAACTATCCCTGTCAACATGAATGAGACAGGCTTGAAACTGTTAGATCATCTGAATGACTTTCAGTAGGAGTTGGTCATCAGCATTGTTACGCATTATTGTTCTTTAACAAATAACAGCAATTAGCAAGAGATGCATGAGCATGCATTTGGCATTCAGGGACATGCTATTGCAGTCATACAGGTAGCATTGATGGATGTGCTTTCAAAGTTGTAAAAAAAATAAATCTAATGTATGCATGTAAATTTTCTAGCAGATGCTTTTAAATATTTTTATCTTGTGTGTGTGTGTGAGTTGCTCTGTCATTTTGAGTCATTTTGACCAAGAAACATATTTTTGAGTTTTATGCACTGAAAGAGGAAAGTGTTTCTATTCCAAATTGTTGTAATCATTCAAATGCTGGCTGTCATTACAAAAATGTCCTTTATTGCAAATAATTTTTAGACGTTTATTGAAAGAGTTAGATTTATACATTACACATACATTAAAAACACTTCTAGAACATTTTAACATAGCGTATAAATTTAAAAATATATTACAGATTTTAGCGACATGAAACTCTTTGTTATTTTTTCTAGATAACGTCTATAATCGTCTGAATGCCGCTTTCCTAAGGTAACGTCACGTGACATGTTGCTCACGAGCTCCCAAGGATTCAAGATTTTTATTTGTCACATACACAATTATACAGAGTATACAGTAGCAGTGAAATGTAGGTCAGGTCCGCTCCAAGGACAGTGCAATTATAAAGTATACAGATATTAAGAAAAAGAAAAGTAGAAAAAATAAGAGAATAAAATAAAAGATAAAAAATATAAATATAAATGTGCAGGTCAGTATGTTGTTGACTTAAATAGTAATAAGAGGAATGTGCAAAAAGAATGTGCAAAAAGTTATACAGGGTATTTAAATAGCAGCAATATGAGGTAGAGAAAAATTATTGATATGGTGATATTTACATGGAGTCATGTGATGTTATGACACGGAGTTAGAGTTTAGGAGCCTGATGGCCTGGGGGAAGAATCTCCTCCTAAGTCTCTCAGTCTCTGCATCAGACTACTTAAGTGCTTACCAGATGGAAGCAAAGTGAATAGATGGTTACCAGGGTGATTTGAGTCATTGATGATTTTAACAGCTCTACTTTTGCAGCGTTTGAGGTAGATGTCCTGCAGAGAGCTATGCCTCTTTGCGGTTAAAACATGGATCACACGACAGATACATTTTGGTAAATTGTACTATATCTTTTGATATATCCTTTGATGTTCATTCATGTTTCCTCCTATAATTAGTATAATTCCTCTTTAATTATTTAGTTACAAAAAGAAGCTATCGGTTTGCTCGCGATGTCACACGTTAATGAGCGCCAAAACGCCATTTATTATATAATTTCATAATAAAATTGACATAATTTGAAGTCTTTGTTTTAAAACTAACACAAAACAGTCTACATATTTGCATAAAACCGCGTTTCTCTGCAAACGACTCAAAATGATGAGTCACGTATGAGTTATGTTTAGTAATCTAGGCTGGATGGTAACAATAAATTATCAAATAAAGATGTAATAATTAAGTTGGTCAAAAATATATGTAGGCAATAATTTACTTTTCTTTAGGTATTTTGAATGAATTTGTGTTGGACTATATTTAACTCAACTTTGGCACATCCATGCAGTTTTAGTGGTTTGGTTTAACGTTTATTAATACCTTGATTTTAAAAGAAGGGTGGCTTTGGGTTGTGCAGCATGCCTTATATTCATACATTTCGTTGATAAACTGTCTATCAAAGGACCCAGAGCAAAAGCAATTGGGCTGCTGTACGTCTGAGAGCATGTGTGACCATGCCTCATGTTCACTGTCTGTGCTTAGGATCATGGGTAGTGAACATGGCAAGCCACCCTGGGCACGCCTGACTATAGGGCTACAGGCCTCTCAGTATGATTCATTTTTAGGCAGGCAGGCAGGCAAGCAGCACCTACTTGTTACATGGACAGGAACAAAGACCACAGAATTTTCCTAGATCGTTCAAATTCTTTTCTGCATCCTTCATGTCCTTATTGATTTGGTCCATTCCCTCCTCGATGCGTTCCAGTTGCTCTGATTAAACAACAAGTAATTTATCCCTCACAGAATGAGAGCAGGTGTCAGGAAAATAAAGGAGGGAAAGAAAGAGGAAAGAGAGGACAAAGAAGAGAAGACAAAACTTCAGACAGTCACTGTGACAAAAAGAAACTCAAAAAAAGGGGAAGAAAAAAACGGACGCCACCACATACGTAAGACCCTTCTGCCACATGGTCAGTACCTACTTGTTACACGGACATATGAAAAGGCCACAGCATTTCCCTAAATCTTTTAAATTTTTCTCGGCCTCCTTCATGTCTTGGTTGATATGGTTCATGCCATCTTCAACACGATCGAGTTGTTCTGGTCAGGACAAAGGGATGACAGCAGTGGAATGAATTTACTGGCTTTTGTTTTACAAGAATATATGAGAAATGAATTGCTGAACTGGATGCGAAATTGCTCAATGCATCTAGAGGGGACGCATGCATTAGAATGAACCTACATATGCAAAAAAAAAGAGTTAGGAAAGAGTTCAAATAGCAAGACTTCAACCTTTATTTATTTAGAGATGCATCAAAGTCAACATGAAATCAAAATGGACCCGATTTACTTAATGCATGTTTCTGGTCTTATTGTGAACGATTCATCTGTCCATGTATTTTCAAAAATAAAAAAGTGTCTTCGTAATCATTAATCAAATAAGGAATAACTTTTATTTTCTGCTGACATCACTGAGGCCGCACAGGCTATTGAATAATATTAAGTTTTTAAATTTATGTTTTTTGTAAATTTTCACTTTTCATCAATTCCCAATAAATAAAAAATAAATAAAATAAAGTCCCGTCCAACCTTTTTTCTCAATATCCTTTGTCACTCCAAATCCATCACATTTTGGAAGTAAATGGGTTGAAAATGGCAATTCACATTGACTTTCACATTTAACACTTGGAAAACTTCATCAAGTGGATGAAGTCACAGTGGACACTGGCAGTTCTAGCTTGAATTTAATCCTGCCGGCCAACAGTAGACAGATTCTCCCATAAGGGCCACTGCATGAGTGCGACAGTGTCTCTTTAATTAGACCTTGGGGCAGAATAAAACACTGCCCTGATCTCTCTCAAGGCTTTGTGGCTGTAGTTTGCTGACTCATTTGCTGGAAGCCGACAGCCTCCTTTTCTCCTCGGTACAATGGAAGAGGGATCAGCTTATGGTTTGTTTGTGTGACTTCTGTGTGGTTAGGGGATGATATGGCTGAGCTGCTGGGTGACCCGTGGTGATGCAGTCTGGTGTGTTTGTCGTGCAGACAGGGTGTGTTCGATATTGTTAAGAGGTTTAGTGAAGGTATCAAGCACAGGAAGGAGAGAGGCAAACTGGGAATGGTTCAAGAGGGAAACAAGCTACCACATCAGTTACTTTTGTTTAATCCCTGGCGTTTCAAGGCACTTTCATTTAGGCAAAGCAAATGAACCTAAAGATGATTAATGAAAATTCTATAAATTCTCATTTAAAACAAGGAATTGAACTTTTGACATACCTCATTCCTTGATAACAGCCTAGCTTAGTGTCACCTCTGGGCTGAGAGTTTCGTTTAAATAAGCTTTAGGCCTCAGTTTGAGGGGATGAAGGAGTGAGATCTCATTCTCTGTATGAAAAGACTAATTACTGGCTGCAGACAGGGGGCCCTCACATGCAGGAGCCAATCAGGGGGCTTCTAAGAAGCTAATGCTTACAGCAAGGCCAATTATGTCATTTTTTAAATCACACTAAGCTAACGAGCTAACGTGTGCTTTTAAAGTGGGAGCAAGCTGTTTAGAGCCTTGTCGATTTATATTTGATGGCCCACTTGAACTTACACTGTTGAAGTATGTAATATCTGTTTTTTATAATATTAGTATTGTGCCAGGGATTATACAAAAGTGTATTAGTGCAGTTTATGGGAAAGAGTGTCATTTGTCATTACCAGCTAAATCGATCGTTGCTTTATTTGTTTTCTTGAAAGTTTGTTGTTACAAGCTGCTTACCTAAAAAACTAATGTGATGGCAACTACTTTTTAAACTGAACAGTAAACTTGTTTTAAATGCAAGCATTAAATGGACAGTTACAGTGGCCAGTCCTGTTTTTAGTAATACAGTATAACAAAAAAATATGAAATAAAAGAGGAAACGTGTTAGCAAAAGGTGAAAGATTTAGTATTATTTCAGAAACAGCAGAGGAAATCATAATTATATTACATAAAATGACTTTAATTGCTTAATGCATTAATCAGTGGAATTAACTGAAAGAAAATCAGGGATTAAGCTAAAATTCAATTTATGATGCATGCTATAATTTATTTAAAAACATTTTCATTTTATATGAAAAGCTAACAGACATATACAACATTATATTTTTTATGTGCCAAGAATGCATGAAAATTGTCATCTAAAATGCATACACACTTACCTCCCTGCTCATCCAGCATAACCAGAGTCCTGATACCAGCATCTTTACTCTATGCATCGAGAGCCATGGAGAAGAAGCATGGAAAAGAGGGTGAAATACATGGAAAACAAAGTGCTGGGAATGGTGCACACAAAACACAATGCTCATTCCAGAGGCAGTCTACAGGGAAACCTTCAGGCTATACTGGTGACATTTTAAATTGCATAATGTTCTTCTCCTTTTTCTTAGACTAAATAAGCAGACGCTAATTACTGTGGAGCATACAGCTCTGATCAATATCATTAGCAAATGCACTCTCTGTGCTAATGTGAGACAGAATCTATTGAGAGTCTTTTCTGAGCTTTCATGGATTGAGACAATTCACCCTTAAACAGTAAAAAAAACAAAAAATCCATCAATAAAATTCTGCTGAACAATGGCAGCAATGAATGAATCCACTTTTTTGTTTAGAAGAATAAATGAGTTTTGGAGTACAACCAAATATTTAGGCAATGCAACAAATACAGTGGGATCTCATTGAAGGTGCTACACAGAACAAGCGATGCCTTTTCATTCCTCAGATATTGAGGACACACTATTTGGTTTGCCCATTAATATCACAACAAATCATCTGTCACCTCATTAAAGCTTATGAAATGAGTTACACTCATACAGAAGACATTTACTCCTCCCAAACCTCTGTAAAAATTATTAGGGGACATTAGCACAAGGACGTAAAGGCCAGATATTCTAATTCATATTTTGCTATAGATGTCATCCATGACGTGTTTATTATTTAATATTGCCCTGAAAATGTCTGCATTATAAATCAGCTCTTACAGTTCTAATCTTCAATAAGAAACGTCTTAGAGCAACCTATTTGGTAACTGGCATCCTAGATCTCATCCACCACTTACAAAATATGACTTTTCCGTAAACCCAATGATCAGCGAGGTAAATTTGCTGTGCTGTTTTTCCTGGAGTTTGGAAAATAACAGGCAGCTGTGACATATTTCAGTAAAGTGCAGCTTCAGCGCTTTGAGGGGAACGGGATATCGATATTTGGGATAATCGTAAGGCTCGGTGGTGCATAAATCAGCAGGACATGAAGCAGGACCTCCCCCCTCCATTCCGGATGGGATCACAATGTGCCCTAAATGGATCCTTGGGGATTAATTTGTTTGTGCCATAAACCGCTGAATTTCCACGCAGCAGTAAAAGCCTGGAAAAAACTCAATGCTTCTACAGGTATAAATAATGAATGTGATTTACCTCCGTTTTGACCTAACTCAGGAATACTGCTGATCGTCTATAAATGCCGAGAACATTTGATTAGTCTAACTAAAACATGAAAAGGCTGGTATGGGCTGACATAAGTAGTATCTTGGATCCACTGTGTCAGCAATGACAAATTATTCTTGATCTATGTTCACCCTCCCTTTCCAGTTTTCTTCTGTCTATCAGTCTGTCAGTCTTAGAGGCCTCAGGCGACTTGTCTATTTGTCAACTCAGAGGCGACTTATCACTTCCCTGATCTGCCAGTAATGGACATAGGGAGGTGCTCTTTGCAGAGATTATGGGCTGTGATTATCGATATGACCTTGAGATATGTTGCGGAGATTTCATCACAGTTCTTCCCCTCAGATATACACACCTTCTCTTTCTCTCTTTAACACCCTCAACCCATCTAGCCTAGATTAGCCAAGTCCAGCTTGTGCTGAGCTCTGTCTGCAGACTACAGCTCTCAAGATAGAATAAAATACAAGTATTGATCTGTTCATTTATGGATCTATTTTTTCTAGGGCTGTCAATTTAACATGTTAATTTAGTACATTTAATGTTTTGTTTTATAATTGTATTACTTTTATGCTCACCGAGGATACATTTATTTGATCAACTATAATATTGTGAAATATTACAATTTAAAAGTTTTCTATTTTATTATATTTTAAAATGTAATTTATTCCTGTAATGGCAAAGCTGAATTTTCAGCAGCCATTACTCCAGTCTTCAGTGTCACATGATGCTTCAGAAATCTGCAGAATTCAAATATGCTGATTTGGCACTCAAGATTATCATTGCTGAAAAATAAACAGTTGCTGCTTAATAATTATTTATTAATCTGATTGAATATTTAATACAATTTAAACCATGGGACATTTTTTAAGGATTCTTTGATGAATATAAAGTTCAAAAGAACAACATTTATTTGAAATAGAAATATTTTATAATAATGTAAAAGTCTTTAATGTCAGATTTGATCAATTTATTGCATCCTCGCTGAATAAGTGTTTATTTCTTTCAAAAAAAATCTTATGACAGATCATATATTGAACATCTGTGATCAGAAAGAAAGAGCATATGCATACACTGAGAAACAATTTTAATATAAATATAATAAAGTGTCTCTTTACCTCTTCCACAAGCTGCAGCATACGGCGGGTGCTCTCCAGCGACTGTTGGTGGGGGGGTTAAAAGATGTTAAAATCAGAATTGAACTGACAGAGATAAAAACTTCCACAAGCTGTAGTGTGTGGGAGGATTTTTTACACACACTATAATAGAGAAATAATCAATGGATGTTCTTTACAGCACTAACATACCAAAACATTTAAGTCTCTACAGAACAATGTACGAAAAAAAAAATCTGCATTAAGCATCAGAACATCATTCACCTCTCCTTTCAAACTTTAGATCTCAGGCCATCCACCATTGTGACCACCTCATCTTTCTGTCTCTCACTGATGTGAAATATCAAAAACGTCGGAGCTGAATAATTTCCTTCTTCCTAAACATTACAAATACCGAACATATTTCAACAGTATGCCATTTATATAAGTAGATCTACAGCATTTTTCAAACAAATATCATGGACTGAGAGTCTGGTTATTATTAATTCATATCTCTGTGGATTAGAAGGCTGGAGGCCATTTTTGCAATGTGGTGTGCTGTTTATGTTTTAATATTCTGCTCAGCTGTGAGAATCATAGCGTGGGGTGGCAGCGAGGAGCTCCATCAGGCTGCAAACTCACAGACGCCACCCCCAGCTCTCTCTCTCTCTCTCTCTCACACACACACACACACACACACACACACAGCAAATGCTGCATCGTTATGTAAGGCAGAGTGCAGGTGAACCCTCCTGCTACATCACACACACACACACACACACACACACTCGCATATGGACTCTGACATCTCACAGTTGCAGCCCACAGAACAAGCTGTGTCCAAATAAACACATCTTTAGAATAAATTACAGCAATTTATTCAAGCTTCAATCAACAGAGCATGAAAATGTGAAATAATTAACTTATGTCAGTGACCTGGATGAGAGCAAAACTAATTTAATGTCTGCTTCAACTAAACAGATGACTTAGTAAATACAATAATGCTAATTTATTTATTTATTTATTACATTATTGTTTATGTTACGCTGATCAACAGTCATCAATAATGGCACTGATGCAGCATGATTAATGTATTAATCTAAAATTATAATAATTTCAAATAATTTATAAAAATATATTAAAATTATTGCCTGTATTAATATTATAATAACAGTTAATACAAGTATTAATAACTTTATAAAATAGAAATGCACTATTCATAGTAAGCCATGATTAATTAACCTAAAATTATAATTATAAATAATGAATTAAATATTTAATAATTATTTTAAATTATAATTTTATAATAATGTAATTTATACAATTATTAACAACTCAATAAAGTGTCCAATAACAGGAAGTTACAGAGATAAAGAACTACATTCACTTTCATTCACATTCTACATTCATTTTAACTTTCACCTGCTCCATATGGGAAAAAAATCAGTTTAGGCTACTGATGTGAGCACTGTTTTTATTAGTCTTCATCTCATGTGAGTGTACATGATCTTAACTATTCATTTCTTTATCGCTGAATGCATCTTTAAACAAAAAAAATGGGAGTTTACGTTTTTTTACTCTAAATATTCTTCATTATCACTTGGTTTGGTGGTCAAAAACACATCCGTGCTTCATGAAGCTCCATTTTGGTCCCTTAGTTGGTACTACATTTGTCTTTTGATTGCAACTAGTTAAAGTTTGAAGGTTGTTGTTCATGTAAGTGTAGCATAAAGAGAGGAAGTGAATGACCTTACCTCATCGGCCAGCTGGTCTGCACGTTGCTGCATGTCAGAGAGCTCATTGCGCATATCCGAATCATCTGCCATGGCTGCTGGGTGTGGTGGGTGGTGGAGCTGGTCTCCAACTGGGAAGAGTGGGTTTTATTGGAAGTCTGGGGGAAGCTAAAAGAATCGGACAAAGACAGAGAAAAGGAAAACATTAAATGATGGTGCTCACTCGAATAGTGAATTGTGTCATCTACATTTAAGAATTAACAAAGACAATATCTCCATGCAAAACCAATACTGTCTTCCTCAGAGAAACAGCCACGGACGTTAAATTCATAGGCTCATACAGCTAATAAACTCATTTCATTTACACAGGCTAATTAAATGTCATGAAATGGACAGTAGGACATTGTCTGCTCTTAAGGAGCCCATCGCCTCTTCTCTTCGTGCCGAGGAGCTGGCTGCTGTGTTTAGCTGATTAAATTCTTCCCTGAGGTTCTGGGTGTACCAGGAGAAATTTGTCCCTGCTCTGTCATGGAAACTGTGAGCTTGATGGATATATTCCTGAAAAGACTGGCATGACAGCTAGCAAGATATCCCAAGGGGTCTAGAAAGAACAGCTTACTGAATAATTGTGAGTGTGGGTTAAACTACACAAGCATGTGGGCAATGATGGCATCCTGATTCAAAGTTAAAAGTAAAACTTGCTTTTACTCTCATGATCGTATACAAGAACAGACATCTTAATTTATCATCCAACTCACCATACACAACACTATCAGTGAAATAGCCAATGAATTCCAGGCAGGTATTAAAGAGGGATACTGCCTCCATTAATTGCATAATTGTACTCAAGCGATTCAATTTAACACGCCTGCTTGACCTTATACTGTGAAATACTCCAGAGACTCTAAAGGCTGCAATATTACGCTCCCATCTTCACCAGTGAAATGAATGTCATCTTCTGCTTTGGTTAAAGATCATGGAGCACCAATCTAAAGTTGATTGACCCATCATCCAGGCTGTGTATTCATGCAGGCTCGCTCAGGGTAATAGAAATGAATTTGCAGCATGGTGCCATATGCCATGGTGCCCTAGCTGGTGCCAGTGAAACACACCAATACAGAAATGTCTCTTGCATGTCCTCGCTTAACCTCTGATGAATGAACTCTTTCAGATTCTGATGAGTGCATAAAAATGTCAGGTCAGTGAACGTCATGGTGAATTCTTTGTGGCAGTATTTTTTTAAATAACCTAAAAGTTGAGCACAATTTGAGAGACCAGAGAAATAACGATGGGCCAAATCAAAGAGGTGCCTTGCTGCCTTCATTTTGTCATGTGGAAAAGCAAAACAATGTTGGAAAATTGTCTTAACTAGGCCAGTGAAACCTCAGGACTCGTGTTTTCTGCTAATTTCCTTTCTTTGGTTACTTCCCACGCTGTTCTTTACTGCTGAAAAACTTTTCATTTGCTTCTCCCTCCACATCTTTCATCCTCTCATTTTTGAACTGAGCAAACGTAATGTTATTTGCTCTATTATGAATATGAATGACACCATTAGCAGGCCTTTGCATTGTCGGTTAGCTAAACCTGCAACAATGCAAAAAAGCTAACATCAATGCAAGCCAGAGAACTGAGCAGATGGGATACTCAATTATTGACCTGTTAACAGATGTTCTGTAAACAAAAGGTCAAAAGGTTAGGCTTTTATTTTATTTGTAGTTTCAGCTTAATAATTTTGCAATTCGCTTCTGCTTTCATGTTAAAATGATTGTATCTCTTGCCTACATCCCAGGATTATTAATAATGCATTAGGTAGTGGTAACTATTCATGTTATTTTTTCCAGTGCACTACCAGTCATTAAATATAGAAGAAAAATGGTGCAAATATGAAAATGCTCTCCTTTCTGCTTAATTGATGACTCTTATTATTTTCTGCTTGTTGAATGATGGCAGATGAAGCAAGCTAGTTCTGAGGCACTCAAATGTAGACGGTGAGACCTGTGTACAGCTCTATAGAACATTACTATATAAACATATATATTTAAACAAGACACCTACAAGATTGGACAGGGATTACAAGAAAATTAATACTGGTAAACAGAGAAAAACTTATGAATAAAGCAGGGATCATTTAAACTTTAAAGCTTGGCCTTGTGCCAAGAGTACACTATTAATGTTTTTCCATTTATTATGTCTAGCCATTAAAATAATCATTACACATTACTTAATACTTTTGGGGAGAGTTATTATTGGGAGAGACAATAAAATATTTAGTAGAATGATTGGTTTGAAAATGAAAATTTGTTTCATTACACAAAATGTAAGATCAAACAATAATTGGACTCGATTACGGTCCTGGAATAAAAGTTTTACAATGACTCTAAAAGCAGTAAACATAATTTGGCAAGTTTCTTACTGAACTAGGCTCCAGAGTATTACTTATTGACCATTAGGTTACTGTCTGATACTGGAAATTGTATGTAGCTGTATGTTTGTTTACCTAGACAATGAGAAGCTCGATGGTTCAAACACATGCTCTTTTAGAATAGCTGCATTTGTGAGTGTGTGTGTGTGTGCTCACTCATCCTCCGACTCTGAGCTGGCTGCCATTTTGTTTTCTCTCTTCAAACATGCAGCCTCTCCCTTCACTGCAGCACTTCAGTTACCACACAAAAACTGTCCTCCTCCAAAACTTAAAGCTTAAATACTGCACCAGTATCCACTCTGTTGTTGCTCTCACACATTTCGGGGCAGTCGTGGCCTAATGGATAGAGAGTTGGATTTGTAACCCGAAGGTCGTGGGTTCAAGTCTCGGGTCCGGCAGGGATTGTAGGTGGGGTAGTGAATAACCAACACTCTCTCCACCCTCAATACCACGACTGAGGTGAGACCCTTGAGCAAGGCACCGAACCCCCAACTTTTCCCTGGGCGCCGCAGCATTGGCTGCCCACTGCTCCAGGTGTGTGTGTTCACCACTATGTGTACACTTGGATGGGTTAAATGCAGTGCACAAATTCCGAGTATGGGTCACCATACTTGGCCACACACCACTTCCCCTTTTTTTGGGGGATGGTTAGAGAATCGGACTCGTAATCCAAAGGTTGTGAGTTCGAGTCTCAGGCAGGCAGGAATTGTATGTGGGGGGAGTGCATGTACAGTACTCTCTCCACCTCTCCACCCTCAATACCCCACGACTGAGGTAGGTGTGTGCGTGCGTGTGTGCGTGCGTGTGTGCGCGCACTTTGGATGGGTAAATGCAGAGCACGAATTCCAAGTATGGCTCACCATACTTGGCCGTATGTCACGTCACTTTCACTTTGCTAAACGGTAACTTCACCTTATATCCCCTGAAATGGAATGAACTTATCATGCCTGATCTCTAAATCTCTGAGTCAGGCGAAACAGACGTGTTTTACGAGATTACCTTTGAAATCGGGTTATGGTATTTCCCCTCTACAGTGTTATGTATGTTTCAACAGATTGACTCTCGTAGAGCAAGTTATCGAGCTTGACGTGTTTCAAAATCAGAGTCTCTATGAGAACCCTATTTCACCAATGCAATGTCGGAAAAAAGAAGAAAGAGAAAACTGCTCAAAAACTGGATTTTTGCCATATGTTATTCATACATTTTATGCTTGGCAAACTGATGAACATCTGAGATTGCCATCAAACCATATACCACAATAAATCGACTGCATAGTTAGCTTTGTTTTCTCATACCACCAGAAAGCACATTTAATGTACAATGTAAAAAATGATTTTTCAAGTTTTAAACAAAACAAGAAAATACAATTTCAGTATTTCTACTTCAAGATTTCACATTTAAATCAATGTGTTACTTATTTTTTGTAATTATTTGTCAAATTTACCAGAAGTTTCTGAGTGAAAATTGTTTATACACCAAATTTGTTTCAGCGTAATAAATACACATCAACAGTTGCAGTTACATTTAGTTGAACAAACGTACAATATAAACTGCAGCAGGTGATGCATTATTTAGGGAGGTCCCTGAGTTCATTAATGCTCCCATTTGTCTCCAGCCATGTCTTGTCCTTGATTGAAAATCATGGAGTAACAGATGAAGCCGGCCACCTATAAACTATAGCAATGGCTTATTATTCACAAGGCAATACAACCAGATGAGGACAGGCCTGCACGATGCCGCCCACTCCTCTCATCAGCAGTGATTAATAACATCAGTCCCCTTCCTCCTGACTGGAGGATTGTGTGGAGAGATTCCAGAGCTCTGCTAACACTGGTACTGTTCTCACTCCTTGTACAAATCATGTGTGCAATATATAGAAATAGAAAAGTATAATCATGTAAACCATGTGGAAAATTCAATATAAGATAAAAAGACCTCAACACAGTATAGTTCAAATTTGATTATACTGCAGTGAATTGGGAATATGCCACCAGAAGTCTAAGGAGGTGGGCTTCCCCATGGTTTTCTTCTCAGCTACAATGCAAAAAATATTTGAAGAGTTTAGATGCAAAAGCCTCTTAGTGCCGCCTGACATTTTCTTCTAAAATGAGCATTTTTATCAGGCTCCTATATTTATGTTCAGTTATTTCACTTTAATTGCATGGAGTAAAATTACCTAAACATAGGATCCTGATAAAAATGCTCATTTTAGATGAAAATTTTAGATGGCACATAGAGGCTTTTGCATCTGAACTCTTCATTTATTGTCTAATCCTTGAAATTAAATAAATTTAAGATATTTTAACATGTAAAAAAATTTCTTACATCTATAGGACATTATTCTTCTTGTTTATGCATAAAATGTATTAAATTCTGTTATATTTATGCTCAAATAGGGCACTGTACAGTGAAAAGTGCTGTTTTAAAAAAATACAAAAAACAAACATAAATAAAATGTCTATTTACTGCAGTGAATATCCAGTAAACATAAATATTTACTGATATTTTTTAAATGGACATTTACTGTTAATTTAAGCCTGCTTTGCAAAAATGCTGAAAAAATAAATAAAAACTAAATAAAATGGATATTTACAGCAGGACCTACTAAAGGTCCATTTTTTTTATATTTACATAGTGAATGCTGCAAAATAATCAACAGACCATGTACTCTCTAACAGAAAATCATTATGGTTGTGATCTGTGACGGTCATTACTGATCCAAATTAAACATTCCAGTGTGCATGCGGCTACATACTGAGTTTTCTTCCTAGCAGATTCTGCACTACGCACTCATGTTGCTGCGCCATGAACTAGAACGAATGCAGCAGCTTTAGAACCTCATCTGCCCCTTTTACACTGGGTTGAAGGGTCTTGTGATTTAGCAGGGATCCAACAGCCAATGCAATTAATTTGACAGAGTCCATTTCACAAGCCCATTTGTGTTCAGCTCTGCAGCAATGGCATCAGGTCCTACTGCAGAGAGCCCTCCCTCCTCGCCACCTGTAAACCTCAGAGTCAGACTTCCTCTCATGGGGAAGCCCCAGGATGGATTTATGAACAACACGGCCATTAAAGCAGACACTGTGTTCCCCACCCGACACCCTGTTCCCTTTCGCCTCTCCATCTAGCTCCAAGGTTCTTGGCAAAATGACGAGTGATTAATTGATGAGTTTGACAGGGCAAGGATTGGATTGTTGGCTATGCCCTAGCTATGCTGGCTATTTGAGTGTGACCTTCCGTTTTTATTGCAACTTCATAGGAATGATGATCAGAAAGCAGCAGAGGAAGCTATCAGCTACCATTTTTTATTTTCTATAGAAACAGACCCACTAAAAACAACAATATTCAGACGTCCTCACACCTGCAGAAGATCCGTTTTTAACTGCATTCCATTGACATTCTTTTTTGATTGGCGTACTAACATTCTCATATTGCATTTATATGTCCCTTCAACAACAGACATTGCAGCAAAGACAAAATGCATCAAATGCGAATTGGGTGCCAACAAAAGTAATTTATATGAAAATCTCATAAACTGCATTGATGGTATCATGTGGTTGTGACATTTGTTTTGTTGATCAGACAGGAGGGGTGGGAGGTATGAAGAAAGCACAGAAAAAATGACACCTGAATGACAGCATCAGCAGGTGTTAAATATTTGAGGAGTCATAAACAACAGACATTAAAAAGCAATTAGAAAGCCCAAGATCCAGGAAGCAGACAAAATCTTTTGCTCAACAGAAACACGATTAACAGATTTATTTTATAGAGGTGCATTTAGCTAAAAGAAATAAAGCTGTATAAATAAACAATTCAATTAAATTATGCATTTTAAAAATTCTTCTTGAAAGCACCCATAACTGATTGAACGTAAGATAACTATTCTATTCATAAAATTTGAGCTAATCTGTTTTTCCTGATTATTAAATAATTTTTCTTGTTTAAGCATACATTTTGTTACACATATGCTCAAAATAATAATAAAAAAAAGGATATTTACTGAAGGACCATCTAAATGCTCAATTTTCCATTTTTGGAATACATATAATCAAAAACAGTGAATGCCACAAATTTGTCTTTCTCCGTCCTATTGAATGACTTAAATGAGCCAGTGTGTATTGTTATCAAATGACTGTTTGGCATCTCAAACATGGGTCAACAGTCAAATAATCCTGAAAAGAAATATTCAAACATGATGCAAAGGCTAATATTGAATTTCCAAGTAGTATTTACTATAGCATGCTACTTAATACTGAAATACGATTCCACTTTAATGGAATCAGATTGCCTAATCTTTACATGTAAACTGAGAAAGTATGAATCATCTGCATGATCTCATCTGTCTGTGCCTTTATGTACACTATATATATGCACCATGCTGTAGAAAACTTCATTACATGAGCTCTCAGTACTCTGAGAGAGCTACAATTCTAAAATGGCTTCAGACTGCAGCTAGGAGCAAATGAACAGATGCCATAACATTTGTCCAAATTGCTCACACCAACAGCTTGCAAAAGTAGCCAAATGCATAAAATGTCCATCTGATAAGGCACAAACATTAAGATGCCTAGCAAAGACAAATGGAACAGGTAAAAAAGTCATTTTCATCCTGCATTAATACAGACATATTTTAAACAACTTACCCATGATAGCATACTATTTCCACATTGTAACAGCCACAAATATAAGGTCTTATATGAACATTTTCATAAACTAGATGTCAAATGCAGTACATACCACATTGCTTCAGTTCTTTCAATATTACGTGGCAAGTACAAACTACAGTAAATTACATCAGCTAGCTCTTAATCCTTTGCTTAATCTCACTTTTATTCAGTAAGTTTAAGACTGCACTTATTAACCACTGTGGCCTCTTGAAAATTGTGTTCAGAGAGAGAGGACAGTGTCAGTCCTTATGCTGATTTATGATGCTTCTCTTTCCGCCTTCAGAAACCTCCAGCACTATTGTTATTTGCAGATGGTGGAGGGGAAACCCACATGTGTGGGCAGAGTTTACAGGCTGAGATGTTTGCCACGAGGGGGCTTCTTTCTGGAGTCATTATACATCATACAAGCTAATTCTTCAGGGTATCTTGTCTTTTCTCCTCTCATTCTCAGCCGCCCTCTTCTGACGTCTCTTATCTGCTTATTTTTCTTCTACCAACAATATCCCCCCTCTTCCCATTGCTCATCTTTTCATCCATTGCTGTCTTCTGCCTTTTATGCTCTTGTGACACATTTGACCATTTTTTTCAATCTGTGAGTGTTCAACCAAGTGCACTTGTGCAGGACTGTCGCAGAGATATCCGGAAGCCATTTTGTACTTCGGTCCATGTTATTAGTTTCTAGATTCTGTTCAGACTGCCTGCTTTTTTTAATTTAGGGAATAGCAAATCAGTTCTCATTTTTGACCCAGCTGGTGCTTTAATCTAAAACAATTTTGTGTTAAAAAGCTATATGTAATTAGGAATATGAAATCAAGGAATTGCTGACAACTGACAATAACATTGCAATTTCCCGCAACAGGTTGCTGGTAAAGCTTTTGGTTTTCTTTTTTTCATTATATCTATCACAACATTTCAGATACAGTGATTAATTAAGACATTGAGACAGCGAAGTGCTTTATTATGGTTGCTCCAGTGTCGAGATTAGATGAAACCATTTCCAGATGACATATTAATTGACTGACTGAGCTCATCCATTTATTAAAACTGTGAACATGTGCTGCTCAAAAATACATTATAATAAACCTGAACCTATCATTTAGACTTTGGGTGCAATTGTTTATCCTTGCATCAACTATCCATAAGGACATGGATAAATCACTGTATCTTTTTGTTTATGTTAAATATATATGAACTATGTATTAACATTACATGCTATATATTATAGAATCAGGTATGTTTATAATATTAAGTAGCAATGGGCATCGATAAATCAAGATGAATCGCGGTCTGGTATCGCGTGAGTCACCACTTATTCAGGGAACATCCCTGCCGCCCTGCGCTCTGCAGTCAAGCTTTAATAAGCCGCATTAAACCATCAGATTCAACAACAGAAGCGTGCCAACCTGTCTCTCACAACCGCCCCAAGACAAATACAGACCGGAACAAGCGAAACCCAATGCTCCGCTCATTATAGTAAAGTATCATTTTCTGTTGCTCATATGTGCGTCAGTAAAGGCATGCGCATTTACTAACCTTACAACAACAGGAGGATGGCCAAAAACAATCGTGATGAGAAACAATAACGTGGCTTTAGAGCATTTGCAGGTGCAAGATGAAGGCACGTGACAGAAAAAAATAGCTCTTCTGCAGTATCCTGACATGCCCAAGTCACTGATTGGATGATTAGATGATATTTCTGGCTGTTACGGACATCCGGTTAATGTAGGGATTTTACGCGATAATACTATTGTGTAATCAGTACATTCTATGAGCCAGAATGTGTTTTGCACGTGAGGATGTGTCATAAGGCGAACATGGCTCTGGGTTTGGGAGCGTTGTTAAATCTGCATCACACAGGGTTTTCGAACGAAGAGCCGTTCGATATTCATTTTCGTCACATTCGGTTCCGTTTACGGCTCTCAGACGCATGTGTGGTTATAAAACTAACATGCTCTGGTAGTGTTATTCAACACTGCTGCTGAATGTAGAACGTTTACGAATGACTTTTGTGAGCCGGTTCTTTTTAGCGAATCAAAAACGTACAAGTGTAGATCGATCCCCGAACCAATACGAATCGGTTCCTTTTAGTGATTAAACTCAACAACACACAGCGCGACGAGTGTAGATCGATTCCCAATCGAATGATTCATGTGAGTCGGTTCTTTTTAGTGACTCAGCACCATACAGCGCGACGTCTGAAACCGGCGTGACAGTCATGAGTCAGTTCCTGGTGACTCAAATGACAAATTACTGTTTCTGTGTTATGTTGTTATGTTAAGTCTCGTGAGACTTAAATCAGTGTAGGCTAGTTACTGACTGGTTGTTCATACGACAACGTGTAACTTAACATTATTTGTTATAGTAGAGTTTAGTTGTAGTCTGTGGCATTTTATAAAAATACATGAATGAATTAAATATGTTTAAAATAAATTGTATAGTTAAGGACGCTGCCTCTAAAAAGTAGGTAAAGGTCTGAAATGATCTCATTATTTGGCAACACTCAAAAGTACTAAAAGAATCGTTTATGGAACCGTGCAATTCTTCTATGATTTCCATCCCTAGTCAGATGTGAGCCCAAAGAATCATTGTCAGTGAGGGTATCTCCAGCATCCGCCCCCGCTCGTCTTTGCTCAAGCCCCCGCCCATCGTCTACCACCAGGAAGACACGCACTGATAATTACCGCTGCCTCATCACATACATACGGCAAGGTTGAGATGATTTGGTCCAAATAAACGTCTGCAGACAACGAATATATCGGTTCCATTAAATAAGTTTGACCTCTGTGTCATCCCATCTGACTCTCCCCACACTGCTTTCTCTGAAACACGCATTAATTCTCGACCACTCTGGCGCAGTTTGCCATATTGACCTCCCCCACTATCAATCGCTTATCACTTTAGATAAATCCTCACCCGATGCCATCGAACCTTTATTACTTATTCAGAGACAAGAAAATGAATCTGGCAGGCAAAGCAACGAGAGCCCATCTGCGATAAAAAGCTGCTGCAAAATAGGCTATAACAACTAGGCGTTAGTTTTCTCTGTCATTTCAGTGATTAATGGCCTGATGCTGTAACGTCAACAGGGTCTTTTGCAAAAAAACCTGTCTTAGTCTCTTAAACATCTGGTAAAATCAACCATTTTTTAGACGGCGCCTCTGCGCAAAACTTTGCTAGACATATAATGGTAATTCAGCTGCAGGGGCTGGATGTGAATTCAGGACAGAAACGCAGTGGAGAAAACGCAGTCTCTGTCCAGGGTGCTGAACGCAGAAACCGCCCACACCGTGCCGCATCCAACACACGATTCAAATGCATGTTAACCACACAAGACTGTCCCTGAAATCTGACATCCTCCGAACAGTGCATTAAGCATAAATTCAAACGGATACCCAAAATGAAAGGTTACGGATTTCTTTAATTAGCCAGTTTTCGCACTGCATTTTGAAAAACATCCACTGTTGCAACAATCCCATCAAATCCTTTTCCTCATCTCTTTCTTGAAATAAAGCTTACCTGGTCCCGTTGTCGCTGGACGACCGTCAGTAATGAAGTGTCTGTCTGCGATTTTCAACAGTGAAGTACCATCAACCCCCTTCTGTAGGGACTGAGCTGCTGCAACGGCAATGCGCGTGTGTTCTTCTTCAATGGAGAGCTGCTCTGCCCTCGACAAAGATGGCGTCCGCTTTGACGTCAGCGACGTTTAATAGAAATCTGTCGGGGAGGAGAGGCCCAAATAAAATTTAGCTCCTGCCGTGAAACATTGTTTGGCAGCAGCATGTGAATGTTGAGTTGACAAGAATAGCACAACTCGTCCAATCTAATTTGGTCCGAGTATTCCAGAACTTTTTTGGTCTGTTGGGAAAAACAAAAGTGAAAGTGAAACAATTGTTTGAGGATGTACAATGGGAATATATGGTACAGTATCTTCTGAATGTGTGGCATTTTCTCTCACATAGAGTAAAGAAGGTGAATTTTTATTTTGTTAAATTTAGCATAGCTTATTTTAGGTTTATTCGTTCACTCAATCAGATGAAAAAAATGTTAATTAAAAATCCTATATGTTAAGCAGACTACTAAAATTAAAATATTGTACATTCTACTGCATGTCAGCACTGCAAGCACCAGAAACTGAGGATGCTCTCAGCCATTGGTCAAATGGCAGATCTTGTAAGCCAATCAGGAAAGGAATTTTCACACTTATCCTTATTTTGCTCAGTTCAGAGAGTAGCATGCAATGAAGTAAAAACTATTTTACTTAAATAACCTCAGCATGAGGTCGAACTGACTTGTTATGTCAGGAAGCCATGTGACAATGACTAAACACACTTATTAGGAAAACCCCTCTGGAGAACAAAAAATAAAAAATAAACCCTGCAAAGCCAGCAGGACACACTGCTACAGCAAGGACACCTAAAAACTGGAAGAATGACTTTCAAAAGCTGAACTAGGTGCTCCTGCAATAAAGGGCCGGTCACACTACACTTGTCTCTCCATTGACTTCCATTCATACATATACTGCGGAGAGCATAACATTATATTACGGCATTTCAGTGTGCATAGAAATTTTGAGTGCAGCCTAGAAGTCAGATTGTATATGTTTAGTGTTCATAATTCATTAAAATTAAATTTTATGTTTATGCCACCATGCATATTTCATGCACATTCCATGAGGCCTCAAGATAAAAGAGAGATTTTGCATGTTTAATGAATAAACTCAACTCAACCATATATAATTTTAGTTTTATGTGATACACCACTTTAATAGCCATAGTTTCAGTAAATATGCTATTAGGGATGGTGTGAGAAAGTATTACTGCCATAAATGATGTTTTGTGATGATTCAATTGTAAATTTGAGTAAATATCAGTAATATTATTATCAATAATTCAATCTGTGATTGTCAACCAGAGTAATGCTGAAAATAACTAAATACACAGGTAGCTCCCAACAAATCTTCAGTTATTTTCTCTTAAATATATTTATAGTGAACATCACAGACAATTGCTTGTCATGAAATTTAACTTAACTTGAAACAAAGCAGTTCTTGAAGATTTCTTTCCCTCTTAGTTGCCTCTTTTTGTAATGTTGAGATTAAAGTGAAGCTTAAAAAAGCTGAGTGAATCTTTGAAGCCTTTGAAGTTTTTTTTTTTTTTCATCTGTGGCGTTTGACTTTGCTGCTGCTGTTTTTGCACCTTTGGAACAGAGGCAGCGGGAGAGAATTAGTAGTTGCATTATCAACTCTCTTTGTGACTAGACCTTGCTCTCTGACACATCACTCACAGACTCATTTCCCCCTTAATTAAACCAGAGAGAGGAGAGTGAAAGAGAGAGAGAGAGAGAGAGAGAGAGAGAGAGAGCACAGAGGAAACTGGGCAGGGGGGTGCTGACAGAGATAAAGAGACAGAAAAAGTTGGGGGCAGGAGCAGGTGGGTATAGATGGGAATGAGAGAGGGGGATGAGAGAGTGAACACAGTCCGGAGAGGAGAAGAAAGTGAGAGAGTGAGGAGGAGAGCCATTGAAAGGAGGGGGAGCACGATTCTATAATGGATTCGACCAGTGACTCAGCAGTCTACTATAAAAACATGTATATGCTCTGCTGCTACAAAGGAATCCTTATAACAGGCTCTAAAATATAACTATGAGAGTCTCAGCATAGACACAGCAACTGCAGTTATATGACTTATTTAAGATTATCCAACTATTTGTTTATCTCTTATTTGCATTTGATGTTCAGTCAGTCAGCTCTATCTTACAATATGCAATGTAGTACACTGAGCTTTGATAAAAATAAATTTACTATAAAACAATTATCCATTTTATTATCCATCGTAAACACAAGCAATATGAGCAAGACATTTTCTTAGAGTGAGTGAAACGTATTTTTATTAAGGGTCAGTACATTACAGTGCATAAGCTGATCACAACCTATTTAACTAAAATAAATGGACATGAAATATTAGATTTTTTTATTAACTGAAGAGACTGCAAAATGATACAAGAAGTGAATCACTAGCACTATTTATAGACTAGAAGTGATTCTAGTAGTCATTATACAAAAATATTGGACTGCAGGATGCTGCTATCGACCAACCAGAATCAATTATTCTAGAGAGCCGTATGATTTGTAAAATGGATGAAAATCCATGAAGTAGTAACAGGTTTGACCTGTTCACCGTATCAGTTTTATATTGCCTTGTATTTTCCTAAGTCTCATTTCAACTATTATGTTATTTCTAACTAATGATCCTTTAAAAGGTGCACCCAAAAATACAAATTTGCTGAAAATTTACTCACTCTCAGGCCATCCAAGATATTGATGAGTTTGTTTCTTCATTAGAACAGATTCAGAGATCTGGAGAAAGCAATACTATGGATAGCGGTTTGAAATGTAAAAACCATCCATCTTAATGATGGATTTGTTTCTTATAAACATGGAGCTTTTTGCTTCACAAGACATTAATGAATGGACTAGAGTTGTGTGAACTACTTGTGGATTATTGTGATGTTTTCATCAGCTGTTTGAACTCTCATTCTGACGGCACCCATTCACTACATTGGATCCATTGTTGAGGAAGCGATGCAATGCTAAATTTCTCCAAATCTGTTCCAAACAAGAAACAAACTCATCTACATCTTGGATGGCCTGAATGTGAGTTTGTTTTTATTTTTTGGGTGAACTATTCCTTTATATAATGTAGTAATATTAGTTAATATTCTTAAATATTATAATTTTTACTCTTATTGTCAATTGCTACTGAGAAAATCTAGCTTTTTATGTTGCACAGTTTGAAAACCCCTGCACTAAATATGCACACAAGATCGAGTTGTTTTAGATCTTCTGTTTTACCATTACTCATCATTACTCTTATTTGTTTTTCATGCATTTTCTATTCTGGTGACCTTAATCCTGCTGTTTTTATTTAGCATTTACACAAAAGTTTACTTTGGCTGCCTTGTCACTCCAGCAGATGATATTGTTCTAGTTGCTCATTACGTCCTGTCTCATTTGTCCTAGACGTGCGTGACCTATTTTTCCACAGAGGTTCATTCAGATTTCTCTCTTTCGTTGCTCCACTGAGTCTGTTGAGTGAAAATGCCAGACTGCAAGCTTGATAATTTTGGAAAGTGATATTCAGTCTGATAATTGATGAGTGGCTAGATTTGAGATGGGTGGCAATCTTGATAAGTGTGTGACCAAGGCTTTCAAATGCCCTTTAGCACAGATATATGTCAAAAGAAATATTGATGCATATTGATCCATATTGAGTCAATATTCAATTGAGTCTCTTTATACAGGACTGTAGTTTCATCTCAGACCCTTTCATTCAATCTAAAAAAATATTACGGGTAATTAAAAAAAAAAAAAAATTCAAAATTCAAGTTTATTATCAAAAATATGTATTAATATGTTTGGATAATCACTAAAATGCACAGGAGCAACATCACCAGTATAAAAGAATCTAAAACTATGCCTGCTGTCATTCTCTTTCTGAGTGTTATGGGGGCAGGAAAGGGTTACATTGATCCCTTGGGCAGTAGGTTGTAGCACTCAGGTCAAAGGTTAATTACTACCTAACGTGATTTGATTCAAAGTCATGTAACATCAATATGCATTTAAGTATATGTACGCAAATGTAACCACAGTGGAGTTTTAAGTAGACCCAGTCCAAAGTTGACCCAAAACAAATGTTTCATTCTCACCTGGGTGATAGTGCAGAGAATAGTTTTGAGCATGCCTGTGTGCATTAGGCTGGAATGTGATATTCCTTCTAGATAATTAACAAGACGTCTTATACTTCTGAATGTGTACTGTACTTTCGCTCTCTACATGCATGTGCAAGTATAGTAGTGATGTCTATTTGCTCAACTAAAGGCTGTGATGTTTGTGTGCACAGCAAACAACTGATTTTTGTTTGCACTGTAAAAAAAAAAAAAAAAAAACTCATAAAAAAAAAAGATGCAATGCATGGCAGCACAGGGTGCCAAACGTTTGCTATTAATGGGAATAACGGTGATGCACCATGAACTGAAGTAACATGTTTACGCAGCAACGTGATAAATGGTACATTGACCATAAATGAAATGTTTATAGTGTAATCTGAAATTACATGTTTTGTCTGTGTAATTAAGAAACATGCAGAGACCATTAAATTAAATACCATTCTTTGACTGAAAATTTAAATAACATTTTAGAACCCTTATTTAATGAAACATGTTTTAATTGTATGTAAAAACATGGTTAAACATTTACTTAAATAAACCAGTTTTGACTATATATATACATAACATGTAAACCCATTACTTAAGAAAGCATGTTTTGACTGTAAACTGAGATCAATTTTAAATCGTTAACAGATTTCGACTGTAAATTGCAACAACTTGTGTCAGCCAATATTTTAAGAAATGAACTGAAATGGACCATAATTTTTAATTACATGCACAGCACTTTATTTTAAAAATTCCACCCTAAGTTTAAATGTTTCACTTGTAAAAATGAGTTGCAATGATTTGAAATATATCATACATGTGGTATCATGATTATGGCTTACAGCTGCAATTTTACATTAAGCTATGACCATTTTTTTTAATCTGTGATATTTTAAGGCTGTTAGTTATAGTGTATCACGTAAATATGTCACACTCACAAAAATGAATTTATTACAGACAATCAATATTAATTTGTCCCCCTCTATTTTCATGTACCGCAATAAAGTTTCTGTTGTAAATAACACCAATCTTACAAACTTAAAACAGCAATACCAACATACATTGCTTAAAAGTATCACTAGGTTTTAACACGTAGTAAAATATGAAATAATTAAAACATTTAAACTTATTCCATTTAATAAATTAATAAATAAGTAAATAAATAAGTTTTTGCAAGTCTTCCACATACAAGGGTTTGGACAGACCAACAGGTACAACTCCAATTAATTCTACATCTTGGTCCCTTAAGAAAGAGAAAGAGAAAGAGAAAGAGAAAGAGAAAGAGAAAGAGAAAGAGAAAGAGAAAGAGAAAGAGAAAAAGAGAGAGAAAGAGAAAGAGAAAGAGAAAGAGAGAGAGAGAGAATATTTAAACATCTCAATTGTAAGAATTTAAATTAGTCCCCGGCTATATCATAACTATAGTTACCTAGCTGGGGACTACTTTCCGGCGCTGTGTGATATCATTGCGCCTTATTATTATCCTAGCCATATCGGCCTAGAAAATCGCAACTTTTCATTTTCCGTCGGTCTTAGTACGTCGGCGACGAGGACTCAGTATGTTTTCAGAAAAACCACATTCCTGCGCCTGATCGCCTCTTTAACGAATGATATGCTCTGCTCTGGTTACATTCATGCAGCAAGGTGTTTCAAAAAGTGCTGGGGACAAAATCGCTCCTTGGCAAAACGTGGTGGGGACGTCTCACCCGTGCCACCGCAAATTACGCGTTTTCCAGTAACACATATTATAATCAGTTAAATAGCTGACAAAAAGTAGGCTATTGGTGTCAATGTATGCGTTTTTATGGAATTTCCCAGTACCTATCAAAATGTGATATTACTGTTAAATTCTTCTGTTTTTTTCTCTGTAAAAATACATTTATTTTTTACAGTGTGGTTTTCAGTAAACATCTTTAAAACGAGAATTTTGCAGTATCTTAACTTTTTGTTATTATTTTTAAATTGGCTAATATTGTGTATAATTTTGAACATATATTGAACTTATGTTTTAAGCATAAACATTCCTTATTATTTGTTAAAATGAAATATATTCTTTGAAAACTTCTTAATAAACTGGCCCTTTGTCAATTCATTTGGAAATCAAACAGAATTGATTACAACACCCAGTAAGTTGAATTTTGAATTAATATGAGTGGAAGAACAGTGACACTTGGTCTACAAAATCAATTGGATGAATGGATGGATTGACTGATTGATTGATTGATTGATCGATTTGAATTGAATTGGAATCCAGCTTCTTGTTTAGAGTTCAAAATTGATCCTGAAATAAAAGTGATATAAATTTCTTCAAATTTGAAAAAAAATAAAATCGAAATGTTGCACAACACTGCTTCTCAGGTAAATGAATCTTGTTCCAAAGATGTTTAGATTTTTACTGGAAAACGGCAAAAATACTAATTAAGACAATGATTTTTGCAGTGATGCACTTGCTCATTTGCATCATAGGAAGAACTGTGGAACAGATGAGTTGTTCTTACTGCATGATGACATCTGATGTGTCCAGTGAGCAGACGTAATGACCACACTTTCAAAATAAGGACATCAGGCCTTGTAAAAAAAAAAAAAAAAAAAAAAACAGTGTTAGAACATGCAGATTTGAATCTTGCTACAGAATGAACGTTTTCAGCTGATTGCATTATAACATCTGTGTGTTATTGTTTGGAAGTGGGGAAGACTGCAGCGTGTCATGAAAGCTATCAGTCTTACACATGGTGCAATAACTTCTATGTCTCTTGCTCATTCTCTTCTGCTGTGAGTAGTGCAGCGTTCTGGTTGGTGAGTCAAACCTGCCTGCTTCTGATCATTTTCATTCTAGGCTTAGTAGAACACAAGTGATGGTGAATGAGTGTGTGTGATGGATTTAAGCGAAGACTGCTGTAACAATGCTTAAGCTTCATAGATCTAACACCAGATTAGTCCTCGATGCCTTCACCTGCACGTTGCCATGGAAACATGGGGGTTCTCTCTCCATGCGTCACCTGTAGCTTCGTTTTTTTCACAGGGATGCTCACGTTCATGTAGAAAACGTATGAACAGGTGAAAATGGATGTCCTCAAGCCACATTGTGTCATAATGCACACGCATTTGATGAATGATACTCTGATTCACCCATGACATTTCTCTTTGTGCTTCGATATATTTTTTTGTTGGAAGGTGTTTCCCAACCAAGGGTACTTAAGCAGGTTCCTGGTGGTAATTTGTTTCTTAGTTAAACCTGTAAATTAGAAAGTTAAGAAAAAAAATATTAGGGCTGTTAAAATGTTAAAATAATTAATTGAAATTAACGTCATCATTATTTGTGTAGGGAATGTCTTAACACATTTCAGTTCCTTTTTAATGAAACCTAATATAAAATCCAATAAAAATTTCATGACTTTTTTTTCAGAAGAGTAGGGCATTATTTTGATATATGGTATGAACCACAATATGGACTAGTGTCTGTGAATATTAAAATGCAAAAAGACTTCCATTTAAATATGAAGCCTGTATGTTCTGTGTGACTCGGTGTGAATGTGTGGCGCAGAATATAAAAAAAAACAAAGATCATTTTTATTAAAACTTTGATAATTAGATAAATTGTAAATGTTTCATTATTTCAGTCAATTGGACATACTTTCTGATTACTAAAGTTGAATTTAAAGAAATTGTTCATCCAAAAATGAAAATTCTGTCATTAATTGCTCACCCTTATGTTGTTTCAAACCCGTAAGGCCTTTGTTCGTCTTTGGAACACAAATTACGACAATTTTAATGAAATCCAAGGGCTTTCTGACCCAGCATAGACAGCAACGCAACTACCACGTCAAGGCCCATAAATGTAGTGAGGACATCATTAAAAGTCCATGTGACATCAGTGCTTCAACCCTAATTTTATAAAGCTATGAGAATACTTTTTGTGCGCAAAGAAAACAAAAATAAAGATGAACGAAGGTCTTCCGTGTGGAATGACATGAGGGTGAGTAATTAATGACAATTTAAATTTTTGGGTGAACTTTCCCTTTAACATTTCAAATGGATTAAAAAAAAATTTAAAAATGGGGGGAAAATAAAACAGATTCCATATAGGGCCATTGATTCCACTGACTATGGCTTTGTAGTGATTGTATTTGTGCCATGTAAATTTCACTCTATTTTGTTAGAATAGTTCAACCTGTTTGTTAAAACAAAGTGAAATATTGATCATGGCTCAAATATGCACCTACTTTACAGTTTTACCACCAAATTTCAGTCTCAAGAACCTAAAGTGTGTATCACAGTACATGCAGTACACAGATTCCTGGTTTATTTAAAATCTTATATAACTAAAAAATGATTTTCAGTGTCATTGAGGGAGTCAGCTGTAAGCTGCGAGTTCACTTTGAGAGTAACAGTTCTGAATGTTTCAGTGAGTAAATCTGATTCAAACAGTTAACGAGTGATTCCAAGATCGTTCTGGTTCAGTAAAAAGAGCTGGTTCACAAGTCACTGTGGCTTGCACTGTTTATTGAATAACATTCAACATATTGAAATTTCCTATCATGCGACACTGAACAGACGCAATGGCGCCTCGATTTTCATTTATTGGCAAGAATATTTGTTTCACATATTTGTGTACTTGAGCGTTATATATGGAACTGTGGGGCTACCTGAAACAAAAACGGTGAGGAAACACTCTAGAGCACAAGACTGGACCCAGAAAGTCATGTCTGACGTCTGCAATACATACAGTATCTCTTGCAGAGCTGATGTAGCATTTTTATGTTACCAGGGTGTTACTGGCAGATCTCACCCTTAAGGGCTGCTCAGAGGGAAACTAGTACCTTGGTGCCTTCTGCATCTTAATGAACCGCAGCTTGCAAGATTGTGTGCGTGTGTGTTTATGTGGCTCCGTTTGTGCCCACAGGTGAAACAGCAGACGCCTCCACTGCAGTGAAAATGAAGCTGCCCAGTGCTGAAACCGTGACCCACTCCAGCTCGGCCAGATCGATGGAGTGCAGAGCAGATCTCTGCCAGCTTCACCCTGCTGGCTCCGCAGTGCTCAGCTCCACACTCTCAGCCTCTGAACCCTGTCACTGATATATGGGCACTTACTTCAACACTGCATGCCGCTCAACCCCAGTGCGTTAGACCTGACTACAACACAGTCATACATTAGTGATATTATCCCTGGAGGGTTCATAAAAACTGCTTTTTCACAGACTGCTGGAATGACAACAAGACAATATAATTTCTTTCCTCTCAGCATCTGGTTGTGAGATTAAAGATTAATGTCTGCCATCCTCAACAGCGCTCTTGCATATGCCTGATTCAAATGTAAAATGACCACCGTGGTGATTAAATTACTCACTGTGTTACTGAATTATCACTGGTTTCGAGACTATTTCTTGCTAATTTTAAAACCAATGAAAGTAACCTGGAAATGTCTTTTGTGCCTGCATTTGTGTTGTTTTGTCAAGTTCCCCTGGGTGGGTATGAAAATAAACTAAGGGCAGCAAGTAAAAAGTGGACAAAAACACCACGCTACAAAGAATAGAAGCCAAATGCAAAGTCTAATTGCAGAAAAATGCTCAACAGCAAGGTACTTGAACTTCTGCCATTGTTTTCTATCGACTGAAATTGTACACCAACACCTTGGGAGAGGAACTTGAGTAAGGCAATCAAACCAAAACAATCCCTTACTCTACAAAGACAGCAGCTGTACTTAAGGCTGCTGGTAGGAAAATGTGGGCTTATTAAATGGTAATAATATTTCACAATATTAGTGTTTGTATTGTATTTTTGATCAAATAAATGCAGCCTGGGTGTCCAGTCAGCTTTAATTATGGTTTTTCCATATTAGCACTATGTTCACAGGTTGTGAACATCTCCATGTTCCTTCACCTTACAATAATTACCCTAATAAACCAGTAATCAATTATTGCGAATGACAGACTGTACCCCTCACCAGTTATGTGTAAGAAAGTTGCTGTATAAAAGCATCCGGGGACTTATTACAATAAAACAGTCACAGCGTATTCAGCACACCGAATTAAACTGTAATTCACAGTCCCTGTGATATTGTAACAGCACTAATACCTATGTTTATATTACTATTCTCTGCCTAGTTAAAAGTATGCAGATTCTCAGTCCCTGAACTGAGAATTAGTGGTCTGCAGGAACATCTTAACTCTGTGTCAGGACAGACCTAGCCGGCTGTGTTCAGTTTAGTGGCCTCTGGCAGTGGGGCAGAGCTGTGACAGGCACTGAATAAAACACAAACACAGCACAGGCCAAGCCTGGCCAGAGCTCTCTGTCTCCCTTTGGTCCCAGGAGGAAGAAGAACGCTGAGTAAGCTCGGTGTGGGGGTGTGTATGAGTAGAAACACTGCAGTGCTGCAAGGAAAGACTTTCAACCCAGAAAACAATGTGGACGGGGCAGACATATCATTTCAGATGGAGCAAAACAAAGTCTTAGCACAGTACTACATGACAAAATTTACAAAAATAACACATACATACATTGTAATAATTAGTTTAGAAGTCACTTATGCTCACCAAGGCTGCATTTATTTGATCAAAACTACACTAAAACAGTCAATTTTGAAATATTTTTACAATTTAAAATAACTGTTTCTATATATTTATGTTTGAATATATTCTAAAATGTTATTAATTCCTGTAATTCCTGAAAACTACATTTTCAGCAGCCTTAAGTTTCACATGATCTTTCAGAATCATTCCAATATGCTGATTTGGTGCTTAATTATTATTTGTGCTTAGTTATTAATAATGGTTATTATTATCAATGCTGAAAACAGTTTTTGCTGCCTAATATTTTGCTATTTTTTCCTAGGATTCTTTGATGAAATTAAGTTCAAAAGCATTTATTTGAAATAGATATATTTTGTAACATTATAAATGTCTTGATCAATATAATGTGCCCTTGTTAAGTATTAATTATTCAGTATTAATTTCAGTTTTATATATTGATAATAGTAAATTATTTAAATTATTTTAAAAAATATATATTTTAAATTTTAATTTAAAAAATAATTTAATAAATAATAATTTAATAATTATATATATTTATTTGCACAGTGTGTATTAAAGGGTTACTCCACCCCAAAATGAAAATTTTGTCATTAATCACTTACACCCATGTCGTTCCAAACCCATAAAAGCTTTGTTCGTCATCGGAACACAATTTAAGATATTGTGGATGAAAACCGGGAGGCTTGTGACTGTCCCATTATCTGCCAAGTAAATAACACTGTCAAGGCCCAGAAAAGCATGAAAGACATCATCAAAATAGTCCATCAAACGATGAGAACACTTTTTCTACGCAAAGAAAACAAAAATAACAACTTTATTCAACAACAGTAATCGAACAAAGCTTTTACGGGTTTGGAACGACATCGGGGTAAGTGATTAATGACAAAATTCTAATTTTGGGGTGGAGCAACCCTTTAATTGTGGTCATGACAAATCCTATTAAATTCAACAATGTACACGAGTATTATGATGAAAAACAACATCAATGGAGATTAATCGACATTCATGTATAAATGCAGATACTTCTGCACATGAAAACACAATTTGCATGTGCGTGCTCATCACTCTTGAAAGATCTTGTTTACACTAAAGCCGGGAGCATTGATTTTATAAAAAATTCACTCCTCCATTTGCATCCCTGACTCACCCCACACTGCTCTGTGTCGTTACCCATATCTACAGGGATGAATGTCACTGACGGGTTCACACTCACACTATCGCACTATAGCTGTTGGTTTTGACCATTTATTTTGTTATGTAACCATGCCCAACAGATCTTGAAAGCATAGCAATATAATGATCTAATTCGGTGGTAAACGCTGGTATCAGCAGACATGAGCGCATTTAATCAGATCCACATTGTACAAATACAATACACTTTATCTCTGTTTTTCAGACGCCACTGTTGACATTTTAAACAGAGCTTACTGACTCTGCGGTTACAGTAAACGTGTTATTGCGTTGGTTTGATGTGGATGTTTATTTCTTTACCACTGTGAGAATCATTTACATTCATTAGTGGTACATTTCTATTGATTTTTAAACTAACAGAATACATCAGGGAATAAATCAGAGAGACTGTTTATGGAAAAAGACTTACAATGGCAGCTACGATTCGTAACACATTCAATCTATACCTGTAAATTTTGAATGAAACTTCCATCACATGATTATTTTAAGGAAGTTCAAAATTCGACTCTAAACAATCACAATTGTTTTGGCTGCCATTTTACAGTACTGTACTGTGCTGAGCTTTAACACTATAGTCCCTTAGGATCTTGGAACAGCCATCCAAACCAGACACTGTTCATATGTTAGCACTGTTGCGCCATCTGATGGCCAAGATCCAAGCATTTCCTTGCAGCAGAAAGAATCTAGAATCTGCCTTGAGGCCAGCGATAACTGGTGCACGTCACTTCAATCTGTAAAGCATAGAAAATAAAAACAGCGTTAACTGCAAGTCTTTCTACTAGTCAGTTTCAATCACACATTTCTACAATAACTATACCAGACATTGTTAATCAGCAGTTAATGTATCCGATTCTTGTTAAAGCATGTGGATAGAATCGCTGGGTTTTCTGAGATAAACAACATGAGGGGTTTTGCGCAGAGCTGCCTGTGGTGAAAGGCCTGTACTCAGCATGCCCGACAGACGCTGAGACACGGAGGAGACAAACTGCATGCCAGCATGTAGGCAGCAGCTCTCATCTCTGCCTCTCCTAAACACATAATCAATCTTACTTAACGGGCCTCCCTCTCTGATATGACAGAGAAACAGCCGTGAGACATGCGGTATTAATCCCTGAGTAACTACAGCATAAAACAGACTGCATATTAGAATGTTACCTAAACTAAAGTGCTGATACCCATGGAAAATTTTGAAGCTATGATTCTAGGGATGTGCACAAGTACTCTGAGGTGACAAAAGTAATTGATAATCTAAACAATGATCAGGTATTATCATGTGTGCATTGACTTTGTGCAAAATTTTAAAACGGTAACAACTGCAAAATCGACTTAAACAGGAACCTAGTTTTTAATTTTAATTTTATAATTACAACAGTTTTCATCAACATTCAGGACAAAAGAACTACTGTATATAAAATGGCAAGTGCTCATCTAAGAAGATCTTAAGAAGATATTTAGGACTTTCACTTAAGAACATCCTTACAAACTTTTAACAATTTATCTAAAGAAATTTCTTGACTTCTTCCTTTAGAGAATCGAGAATCTGGTGTCTAGATGGCCCAGGTCCCTGTTTTTATGGAATTTCCTGTCCATTTTATTATCTGCCAGGTGGAAATTGTTTGTGTGATCACTTAACAAAAAGTTAGAGGACATGCCAAAGTTTATTACTTCTGTTCTGTGGGGTCTGTGCAAATCCGTAACCCAAAAAATGTGCAATAATAATAACAGCGTTTGCCTTAGCAAGCAATGATATGTCTACATTTTAATCTCAAACAAGACAAGGTCTTTACCTTTCAGTCAGTGAGCACAAACTCCACAGACTTCTTCTGAATGTTTTTATTGAATGGCATCTTGAAGTCATCAAAGTCCACCTCAAAACTGAAGCGCTGCCTCCTTCTTGCTTTCCTATCCATCAGCTCGATGGTGGACAGCTGATTTTGCCATGTCTACAACAAATAGCAAGAAAAAAGGAAATCATAGCCCAATGAAAATAAATTTGCTTATCTGCTTCAGATAGATAGATAGATAGATCTGCATAAAATGCTTCTGAAAATGTGTAGTTTTGGCCTATATTCAGGCTTTCCTGTAGCTCAAATAGTAGAGCATGGTGCTAGGAACGCCAATGTCATGGGTTCGATTCCCAGGGAAAGCAAGAGCTGATAAAAATGTAAAAACTGTAACTTGAATGCAATGTAAGTCGCTTTGGATAAAAGCGTCTGCTAAATGCATAAATGTAAATGTCTATATAAAAGGTATTCCATGTACTTCAAAGGGTTTTTGAGAATTGGTATTGAAAATTGAAATTAAGGTATGTGAGAATAAGGATGCATTCTCTGTGCGTATACCTATGAATGGTGTCCAGCTTACCGTTCTTGGCACAAAACTGATGTCCAATTTGTTGAGCTTGCCTGTAGTGATCTGAGTGCTGTGCACGATAACACTGTCTTTCTTCATTGCTTTCTTGACTGCTGAGTTCGAGGAGGCTGTAGGAGTGGGAACGGTGCCCTGCTGAGAAGATAAAGCACCAACACCGTAATCAAGAGTGGACGTGATGACACATTGACAATGGTGTGACTTTCAACAAAGGTTCAGTAGAGTTTCTCTGAGCACATTAAAGAGTCACGAAGCCGCCAAGGCCTTGTTGGGGGGTAATGTGACACGTCTAGACTCGTTTACTTACTTTTTGCTTGGGTTTTCATTTGCTGTGTCATCTCATTTTCCATACCAGATGGTTTTTATCTCAGCTCTTATGCTGTTTCAGTTTTATATTTGAAATGACACAGCGATTTTAAAATGAGAATTATTGTGAATAGTACTTGCCAAATACGTATGTAGTGAAGAAAAATTCAATAAATAATAATAATAATAATAATAATATATTTTTATTTTCATAGCACCATTCCAAAACCCAAGGTAGCATTACAGATGTGGGGAACAATAAAAAAACCCCAATGTAAAAAACATGTTTCTACATAAGAATGAATATTGATATTGCATTGATAACCTACAACTATGAGACACTTATGGTGGCAGAATAAATTTATCATGGATAAAAAATATGCAAAATAGCACATTTATACAATAGCATCATTGATGCTGTTTATCCATGCCACTGGTGTCAGTATAAAGTCCAGGACTACTGTAGCATTGAATCAAACCAAAAAACTTGAATCTTTAAATTATATGTACGGAGAAATAATATTTATCCATGGTCTCATATTATGTTTTAAGATTTTATTCAATACTGTAATGCATAGCTAGGTAAAATAGCTTCTCAATGAAGAAAAAATTAAGTGCGGGGCTTGATTTTGTCAGGAATTTATTGGCTCGTCCATATGTTGAATATGTTGAGTTACATACAGTACACTTGTTCTACCTTTTCTTTTGTAGAGCCAGGGGTTGAGGCTGGCGTTAGTTTGCGGTGGACTCTGACAGGCTGTGGCTTTTTATTCTCCTTAGGTCTGGGTAGCGTATTAATCTTAGCCTGGATCAAATCCACCACCCTGAAGTCTGCATAAGCGTGGGCAACGTCCAAGCAGTTTTGCTCTGCAATTAAAAGATTAAAAGTTTCTGACTCAAATGACAGCAGAGCCAAAGTTGATCAATCTCAGAGATTTAATACACTGTAAATCAGGGGTGTTCATAAGATTCCTCCAGCAAAGATGAGGTGGCATTGTGGGAATGACGTACAAACAGTCTGGACTGAGATGGTTATGAAACAGAAAAGGTGTTCATGGTTTGCACACTTGAATAGATTTATGATATTCTACAACTATCAAGATGTTGAAGTTGTATTATAATAGTTCTTTGCTAGTAAGGGAACACTACCTGTCTTATTTGCTGCATTGACCTTGGCCCCAGCTTTGATGAGGTACTCCACACAGGACGGCCTACAGCTCTCAATGGCTCTCATTAGGGGAGTGGAACCATTGAGGGAGGGCGTGTCCACAGAAGCTCCCGCCTCCAGCAGCAACTGTATGATGTCCAGCTGTCCTGCATGACAGGCGTGGTGTAGAGGTGTCCAGCTGAACTGATCGCATGCATTCACATCAGCCCTGTGGTGAGATTATCGTTTGGATGTCATTTTTACAAATATGCATATTCCAAACCTGTATGACATTAAAGAAGATAATTTGAAGAATGTTGGTAACCAAACTGTTTCGATTCCAGTTGACTTCCTTTGTATTTCCCATTGATTTCTAAGTCAATGGGAACCAAACTGTTTGGTTACCAACATTCTTCAAAATATCTTCTGCAGAAGAAAAAAAAAATCATAGATTTGGAATGAAAATAGGGTGAGTAAATCACCATTTTTGGGTGAACTCGCTATCCTTTTAAGTCAGTTCTTGTAAGTACATTAAACTTACCCATTATCAAGAAGGAACTTTGCCACTTCGTAGTTACCACTTGCGCATGCAGCCATGAGTGGTGTCTTGTAGAAGCGATCTTTCACATCTACAGGAATCTTTTGGCTGAGTGCCAACCTGAGAGACTCAATATCTCCTGTTTTAACACAGTAGTTCATATTTATGTATGTCTTTTCGGGCTCATCGATGTACCATGCCGTATCATCTTCGATAGGATGTCCTGGTCGATGGTCCCGATCATATCTGTGGGTGTCTGTAGCATGCTGGTAACTTTCAATCATAAAATTCGGTGGCCCACCATCATCACGCCGATGAATGAGATCAGGCGGGACAGTGCAGATGGGCATAGGTGCATTGAACTTAGTCTTTTTGGTCTTTCCTGCCTTGGTTGCCTTCTTCTTCTTAGGCCCATAAGAAGCCATAACATATGTCTTTGGAATATATTTGAGACCTTTTAGAAAATCACTTATATTTATAAAGCCCTCTCTTCTCTTATCGAGAGCAAGCAGAAGAGCATGAATTTGTTTATCATCTAGAGGAGTGTGAAGGTCCTGAAGAACAGACACAAACGTCATTTTGGACACCATTTCTATTCCCATGTAGCCGTCTGATGCTGACTCGAAAGCACTTCTCAGTGCATTCTCATTTTCATGAGACCAGTCGTGAAGCGTCAAAGCCCATGGTTCATTTGTGCCACCTGCTCCTTTTGAGAACTTTCCATGCAGTCGTTCAGCCTTCTTAAGCTCTTTGACGGTGGCTTTGTGACCACAGTCCTTAGCGATCTGACGGGGAAGCAGACCTTCTTGGTTCTTCAGTTTGGGATTGCATCCTAAAGTAGGAATTTGAATCTTCAAGGCATCAAATATAATATTTCAAATCAAGTTAAGCTTGTTGCATAACAAGAAGCATGACTGCTTTTATGGTAGGGCTGCAGGATTTGGGAAAAATCTAATTTTTCAAATAAATATTGCGCTCCTAATTTTTGGGAGGGTTGCACATTTTTAATTATTATTATTATTATTATTACTAAATCTTTTTTTTAACAAAATAAGAAATATTATAATAATATAAAATCAAGTATTAAAGAAAAAGAATATAATAACAATCATAAAATTACTTAATTTCTTAATTTTCAGAAGAAAACCGAAGTGGGACCTTAAAGCTTCTCTTTTGTTGACAATAGCCGGTTTATGAGCACTGTTCATTACAAGTTTGTGAATTAATTTGGTGCATATAACTAAAGTAAATGTACAACCAATAAAGAAAAATAAAAAATACAGAGAATTATACCTTATTTTGTTGTTTTCAGGTATAGTCAGTTGTTTTACTATTTATATCCTTTTTTCATTGAGAATTTACAGCAATCTGCTCAAAAATAGTTATAAGCAGCTATTCTCCCCAGGTTTAATGATTCTGTTTGGCTTAAAATAAACTGATTTACCTCTTTGAGCTAGAAATCTGCAGCAATCTGTGTAGCCACCAGAGGCAGCGAAGTGCAGCGTTGTATCCCCCTCTGATGTTACCACTCCAAAATCTGCTGCATATGCAGACAACACCGTAATGATCTGGAAAAAAAGCAGTAATGATAATCACTTGGAGAAATACGTAAGCTTATAGCCAAATGCTTGGAAAGTTTCATTCAAAAACAGCAAATTGTATCACTCAACAGAAGTGATGCTCACTTCAAAGAAGCCTCTTTCAGCCGCAAAGTGAGCTGCATGGAATTGCTTCTTATCTAAGGCATTGACGTTTCCTCCTTTCTTGAGAATGGCTCTCACAAGATCTATTGCTCCTGCTCTGGTGGCCTCCATCAGAGCTGTCCGACCAGTTTCCTGGGATATCATACAGGCAAAATCAATATACAAACACCCAACCCATCAGCAGTCTTGAGTTTACTTAGTTGGTGTAATTCCATGATTTGTGAGCTCAAAGTGCTTTGAAGGATGTCATTTGAAGATCAGTTTAAGCTGCAAAATCAAATGTAGGTAAGATGTAAAAGCTTCTTTTAATTATTTAAAAATGGTTTTAAATATACTTTAAAGTAAAACATGTGGCTGTGTGTGTGTATATACAAATATATACACAGACACTTCAAATATACAAGATTTGAAGTATTCTACACATTCAATTTTGGAGTTCATTTATGAATTATCCAACATTTTCAAACCTGATTTGCAGCATTGGGGTCTGCTCCTCTCTCTAGGATACTGAGACACATTCCTTCACAGTCCTGAGCTTGTTCACAGGCCAGCAGGAAAACTGGCATCCCAGTTTCTGAAACATTGTTGACATCCGCATTGCCGTTTAGGGCCACCTGGAGGCAGCGCATGTGCCTTTTTGTAGGGTGGATGCAGTAGAAGAGCAAGCCTGGGAGAGAAGCCAGAGTAGGGATTACTCAGATCAGTTTACACACTAGTTTTACTGGATGTGCCCTGATCTGTAATTAGATCTGCATACAGTAAATCTCCAAAATGGCAGGATGCTGCCAGTCATTGATGATCCCTGTTGACTATGTGGTTGCTGTTAAATTGTCTTATGAAGAATAATTGTTGGTAAGGTGTCAAATACTGGAAGCCTTATTAATATCTAACCCTAGCGAGAAAGATAAATATTGTATATTGCTAAATAAAATTGAGTATTCACAGATAAAGTCTATACAGTACATTGATATCAAACCCGGCACTGACAGAAGCTTATAACACTTGCATGCATATTTATATGGACAGCAATGGATAAAAAGTGGCAGTTAAACTATATTATAAAATAAAATAATAAAAAATGACCTTTCCCATCTTTGTCTACAAGTTTCATGTCTGTGTTGTTCTTGGCCAATAGAGACACGATACGGTCATATCCGAGCTCTGCAGCCAGCATCAGGGGTGTCCGCCCCCTCCTGTCCTGCATGTCTGGACGGGCACCTTGAGCTATGAGGAACTCCAGCATGTCGGGTTTGTTGCCCACCGATGCCAGGTGCAGGACCCCGTTCCCCTCGCATGGCTCAGTGAGATTTATGAGGTCACGAACACCCATGTTGATTAATTTCTCTATGTACAGCTTATCCCCATCCTGGACAGACTGCAGTAGCCGATAGATCTGCAAAACTTCAAGCCTTCCCTTGGCCAGGGTGCATGACATCATGAACCTAAAAATCTAAAAAAAAAAAAAAGTTAAGATAGCATTTGTAGGGTTTTTCCCCCTGTTTTCTTTCCCGTTTTAAATGCATTTCACTTGAAATTTTAATCAAGGTGCAATAGTAGGGCACAACATGGCTGAAAGAGTTTCCTTGAGAAAGGAAAATTTAAAAGCAAAAAAGAACAGTATATGAAACAGTAAATTATGAATAATTTACTTCCATTGTGTGAGTATATAATCATGTAATCCATTAAAAAGTAACTGACTATGAGCATTTTATTAAAGGTGACGACTTACCCAAGGGTCTGATGCCCTTTAACTTTAATATGTACACGATTTTTCAAAAACACATTTCTTTTTGTGCAAATAATGTTCCTACATGAATATTCAATAAAAACAATTTTTTCGACCATGTGATAATTTTGGAACCCGATTTTCCTAAGGTTTTATTCTTCTTCTTTTTGCACCTTACGGTTTAATTTGGAGATTTTTGGAGAAGTTGGTAACAATACAGCTGTATATCTGATAAACACATTTCACAAGACTACATTCAGTGTCAAACAACAATCATATTCTCTTACCTGTTTTGGGTTCTGAAATCCACACTATGTTAAGTAAATGTTACATTGTTTCCAAGCGTCTCTCTCGCTCTCTGAGCTCGCTGTGCGTCTCTATGGCAACAGCACGCCGTGAACTGTTAAAAAGCTTCTTGAAGAAGTAAATCCCGCCTCTTTTTTATTTAGAAGCGGCCTAGATAGAATTACCGCGCTTTTACGTGATCACTTGACCTGGGTTGAGTAGCCTGACTAGAAACGGCGTATCAGTTTTCATGGCAATGTCTTCAAGCGTGTGAGTAACTTTTTATATGAGTGACATCTATCACAAAGAGAGGCTTCCTCGCGCCATGCTCATATTGGATATGGTTCTCTCACCATTAAGTCGAAGTCATGGATAATTTAATTCAATAATTAAAAAAAACTTAACACAATAAGAAATTTGTGAAAAATATTTTAATTAACAGTTAGCATTGCAAATATACTGTATATCCAATATATATCAGCATTGAAGAAGTTATGATTCTGAAAACATTTTGTGCCGAAAATTTGATTGCACAGCAGTCAGATACACTTTATTTGCATAATTATAATACTGTTTTGTAATGCCTGTAGTGAGACAAAACTTAAAAATGTCAGATTTGAACATATGGTTCAGGTTATGCCTGAACAGGTGATATAACCTGGTCCCAATTGCAAATTGAGCAAATCAGCTGTTTTACCTCAAAATGAAGCATTCTGAAGTAATATTTATGAAGACCTCTTCTGAGGGTTAAAATGGACTGAATGGTCAAGGTTTAATCTCACAGTATACTCAAAGTCCTTTTAAATCCCTTTGTATTAAAGAAAACATTAGGCATAGACCACCAAGACAGCTAAGGTCGCACAAATAGGCTACATGTCTGGCAAAGATACAGATTCAGTCTATTAAGAGAACATCTGCAGTCCAAAGAGACAAAATAAAAATCCATTGACAAAAAGATAGCCAGGATGAAATCTTTTCTGCATCTAGCACAAACAGCTTTGATAGTTTTCTTTGGAAGAGTCACCAGAGAATGGGTTACAGAAGTTTCCTGAACTATAGCCTCTGGCATGTCTAAAAATGTCCTTCTCTGCACAGCCTGCTTTATTTGAATTCATCCTTTTATAGTTACTTTTCCAAATTTGGAGATTAAGTGAAGAAATGTGCTGCAAATATGAAAGAATAACACACTGAGGAAATGGGAAATAATAGAAAATATCATGTGTAATATTTATTGTATCCATCTTTAAAAAACCTGAATGGGGCCTTTGAGGGAAAACATCTTTCCCCATTTTAAACTGAAACCACACCAATAGTACACACAGATCCATATTTTCTCACGGTCTCTGGATTCATTCTTCTTGAGGTGTATTTAATGAAGCTTGAAAGTTAGAAGGGGATAATGGTATATGGTTTAAACAAATTAATTACATTTTTATTTTTCACATACCGTATGTTGTCCGTGGTTTTTGTGTTAGCATTTTCTGAGAGCATAAACACAGCATTTCTTAAAATAAAATAGTGTTTGCATTGATTGGATAACAGAAAATACAGGCAAACTGCAAGTGGCCAAAAGGACTTGTAGATCCACAACAAGCTTTAATATATATATATATATATATATTAGGCGCTCTTTTTGGTTTCTTTTGCGGTTTGAGAAAACACTGCAAATGATTCAGTGTATGAGTGAACTGTCTGAATGAATCAAAAATAAATTCAGACCATTTTACAAAACCATTTGACCAGTTAGCTCAAGAGTGCTTAATTTCTGAATCTGGCATATGATCGTAAATAGCTGATAGAAAACACACAACATGATTGCAGAAATATTATCAGGCAAAATGATTCGCATGTCAGTAAATGGTAATCTCCATTCTCAGTATTTATCAGTAATGTTTACTGGGGCGTATGGGTATTTCAGGGGTTTAGCAACACGCTGCTGACAACCACACAGTATCGTTATATGTTCAAATAAATACTATGATGAAGTTTTGTTTTAGGTTATTAGATAATTATGTAAAATATTCTACTTGAGTCCAATCCCAGTTTGACAGTCAGCCATTCTCTTCTGGGGCAACAAGTGACATGGATGTGCTATTTTTTAGAAAGATCTTTGCCGTTCTCAGTTGCATTTTAATATAAGCAAACATGGCTTCTCACATACAGTATATGGAAATATATGATTTGCCATTCAAGAATAAATGTAAAAAAAAATGTAACCATATAAATCCATTTTTGTTATAATAGAGAAAAAAATATATCCATCTTGTGTATCCTTATGGCCTGTTATAAATGAAACCTGCATATAAACCTTACTCAACACTGAATATGTAGAACTGTTCTTCAAAAAAGTTATGTCCAGATACAAATTTTTACATCTGACATTGTCCACTCCTCACTGAGTCTCAGATGGGTCTTACAATCTGTCGTCTGTTTCCTCATAGAGCAACATCCCACTGAAGATTGTAAGGGGCTCCACAGAGTGGGCAAGTTTACCTGTGACCAGGTCAATGCAGACAGTATCTCCCCTCTCCAGAGGAAGTATGATATTGAAGATGACCAAGGAGCCAGGAGTGTGCCGTGCCTCTGCCATGGGTTTCTCAAGACCCTCAGGCTGATAGCCTGCTGAATCTCCGCGGGCAATTCCATAATTGGATTTAGACAAGACTGCCTCGATCTTGACATTCTTGTGACCTGTCAGGACTGCACTGAAGAAGTATCGCCCCTTCACAGGTGCAGTGAACATACCTGTCAAAATACATTTAGGGAGAGAATTTATGATTATGACAGGCCTTAATTCACACACTATAAGCTTGTCTTTAACATACACACCTGTCTTTGGATTGTAGGCCTTTCTTTCATTGACAAAGACCTTATTGAAGACAATAGTGCCTGCATTGGGTTGTGGTCGTGTGAGTGCTGCTGAGAATGACAGTCGTGGGACGTTTGCATCCTCTCCAGGAGGTCCTGTTAAGTATGAGAAGAATAGAGAAAAAACTATTTATTTTTAGAAATATCAATTTATTAGTAGAACATTTTATTAGTAGTTGTAGCAGGAGTAATAGTAAGAACACACTGACCTTGTTCACCTCTGAGGCCTAAAAAGAAAAATGTGAAAATATATAGAAAAATATAAGTGATTTGACCATATAAAATCCTGTTCTGGTGATATATATATATATATATATATATATATATATATATACGTATTTTCTCGTGTCATTTATTTACCTGGGGGTCCTATAGGCCCTTCTTTCCCTTGTGGTCCTTCTCTGCCTGGAGGTCCTTGAGGCCCAGGTGATCCTTTGGATCCTTTCTCTCCCTGAGGACCAGGTGGTCCAGGAGGTCCTGAGGATTGGCCCAAAAGAAAATGCTTGGTTTTTCACATTGAAAAACAAATAAAAAATGGATAGATGAGGTATAATGTGTCCAATTGCTTTTAAATTGATAACACAAATTATAAAATTTATTTTCGTCTTGAGATATATAACATACCAGTGAAGTCTTCTTCAATGAAGCTCTGGAACTCCTTGAGAACATGCAGTATGGAAGAGTTGAGGTTGTTCATTTTGCCATGAATGTTCTCTAAATGAACATTCTGAATGCTGTTGATAGCCTCACCGTGAGAGATAACTGTGGAGTTTAGGTCATTAACACATGTCCAAAGCCCAGAAACATGTTTGCTCAGGCCATCTTTGATTGTATGAAGGTTTACTGACAAGGAATCCAGTCTACCGCAGACATCCTCCATCTTCGAGAGCCTCTTATCCAGCCCTTCTCGAGAAAGTTTGCATTCTCCCATTTCAATCATCAAATTGCTTTTAAAGCTACTGAAGCCATCAAAACGCACTTTACTGTCTGCTTTGTGCTTGTTCAAATCATCCTGAATCTGATCTAATTCAGAGTAAATTATTTCCTTAGAGGAGTCCAGACCAGTAATAGTGTTTTCATGCCCCTGTATGGTGTTCCTGAGGCCTTTCAGAGTGTCATTGATGGAGCTGAACGTTTGGATTACACCTGTGAGCTCACCCTGAATGGACTTGAGGTCTTTGCCAAGCTTGCGAGTTATGGTATTTTGATTATCCATGTTCCTCTGATGGTCAGCCATGCTGATCATGCATTGGCCTGTGCATTTCTCAACTTCTTCTTTCAGTTTGCCCACTTCCTCCTGGAGGTTTGAGCATACCAGCGAGCAAGCATAGTCATTTGAATCTACTTTTCTGTGTAAATCTACAAGTTCTCCCTGGATCGTGTTAAAAGTATGGCTGGTTATGTTTCTTATTGTCTTAAGTTCTTCCTTTAGCAAATTGCATACGTCACAATCACGTAACATATTCTCCACATCGGTGACGATTTGGTTAAAGTGCTCTCCATTTTGTCCTGTCAGATCCTTAATTTTTTGAACGTCTTGGCTGAGATCTATAATGCGGTCCAATAAGGAGTCACCAGACACACTTAAAACCTTTAGTTTGGTGTCAAACTTCTTAATGTCCTCCTCATTGGCAACAACCTTCCATTCCAGACTTTTCACAGTATCTGCTGTCTCACTCCCTTTTGAAATGCACGTCTCTGTGCACAAATGAATCGCTGACTTAAGCCCGCTGTCAAGATCAGTTGTTTTGTTCCCTAACCTTTCCAGATCATTTTTGTGATTGTTAATGAAACGCTTCAAGTCTTGGACATCAATCTCCACAGTAGATATTCTATAACCATGATCATCGTTTCGACTGAGGACAGAGTTCTTTATCTGGCCGATCTCTCGGTGGACAAACTCCTTCATGCTTGTCTCAGTATGGGAGCATTTTTGCTCGGTTTTTCTCACAGTCCCATTCAGTCTTCTCTCCAGTTCTCTAAGACGGCTGTTTAGTTTTTCATCAAGTGCTTTTCCCCGACCTCCATTGCCATTGCCTGATCCCCTCAAGTCTTTCTCAAAATGTCCTCTAAGGATATCATATGCCTCTGCAGTCGAACTGACCTTCCTTTCAATGGCACCAAGCCTCCTGTCCAGATCGCTCAGGGAATCACAGCAACTCTGATAGTGTGATAGCTCCTTCTTGAGCAAATCTACAGTTTGTTGGTGGTGCTGCTCCATCACACTTATGTGCTTCTCCAGAGCACGGATCCTCTCTCTGTCTTCCTGCTGTTGCATTTGAATGCTCTCCACTCCGGTTTGACATGACGAGCAAGACAGTGTCACCCGCCTTTCCAGCTCCCTAAGAATCTCCTCTTTAAGTGTGCCATAGCGACTGTCCAACTCGTTTCCAATTCCATTGCCACCCACAAGGTGGTTGTTGATGCTCGAGAGGGTTCTGTCATGGACCTGTGTCATGTTGTCCAGCATGTCCAGCTTGGTCTGGATGCTGTGAATGGTCTCCCTCATCCCTGGCTGGGATGCATCGGCCAGACTGTTGCCACCACTGATGCCTTCCCTTCGAGATTCTTCATGTAATTTCTTATTCATGTTGTATAAGGTTGACTGGAGATTTTGAATTTGATCCTCAAGTTGTCTAATCTTTTCGCTGTCACTTCTCCCTATTGAGGGAGATTGATTACATGAGTAATTAACATTGAAGTTATTTGACATTTACTAATTCGAATTGAGACCAGCACCAGAGTTTGGACACATCTTTTTCAATCATTCAGGTATGTCCAAACTTTTTACTGGGAGCATATCTACAAAGTGACCTATGAAGCAATTTTATTTTTTTTAAAAGAAGACAAAAAATAATAATGATACGAACATTTACAACAGATTACTGCAGAATTTAAAATATTCTTAAAATCACACCCTATCAGATCAACTTAACTCACTTTATGAGTTCTAGGGTTAAAGTGCTGTAACGCCATACCTTCTTCACCAGTAGTTCTGCCCCTGCCATCACTGCAATCATCTCCCGAGTAGCCATGACAGCACTTCCATTCCATCTCTGTGACCATTTTATAGGCAACCTTGTACCGTGGTTTTCTATAGGTCCGATACCTGTGGTGTGAGATATTTCATCATATACAGTTCTAGCAGAAACTTTGAATATGATCTCTATGTGTAGTGTTTTTGCTGTAAAAATTAAGCTTTTACATATGTGTACTTCTGTGATATTTCTGAAACTTGTCACTTAACGTTGTCAAGTTTAATTCAATCATCTTTCAAGACGTTAACCTCAGTCTCTAATTGCACTTCTCAAGTAGGCAGATAGAAAATATTCCTTTTCCATTCATATCCTTGCTACGTATCACTTTTCGAAAGGCTACAACTCTGCTTGGCAACAGTACAAAAAAGGCCTGTTCTTCTTTTTCTTTGAGCTGTTGTTTCTGGGCATGTTTTTGTTATTTTATTCAGTCAAAGCTTTCAATACATCATTAAAATCTTTGAAAGTGTTTGCTTTGCTCTGGCAAGCCTCTTGAGTGTCTACTGAACTTTCAAGTGCAGTTGTTGCTATTATTAGAACATTGTTTATACTCTATTCATACTTGTGATGTGGTTTCTGTATTTTATAGGGGACTAGTATTATGGCTTTCTTTGAAGATCTTTGATAAATCTGAGGTTTATCAACTTCATCTTGGACTTATGACTGAATGTGTTCTCTAAAAAAGTGAGTAAAATAACAACATTACAAGTAACTTTCTGGTACATTAGCAGTTTCATCTGAGACAGATTTATGTCTCGACTTCTCTCCCATCTCATTCCATGCATAGTTCTGGTGGACATGCGTCCAGTTGAGTGAGGGACACGTTCCAAACCTTTCCCGTTTGACACTGTCATAACAGCAAGTGGTAACCAAGATTAAATGAAATGCAATTTGGCTGTGTCTTTTCTCATGAATACTTACAAAACCACATGGGAACATTGGCCCCAAGCACAACGCTGGTATTCAGGTTTCACATACGTCTCCACTCCATCTTCCATTACACAGCTTACAGTCTTTGTTACTACGTAGGCACACCAGTTCCTGTTTGTGTACAAAGCATAGGCAAATTATACTTATTAAGGCTTCAATTCAAATGGTTGAGGACTGCCATCTTAATTTTAGACAGAGCTAAATTAAAACATACCCTGTAATTAAAGTACAAGTAATTGCCCTTCAAAACCAAAACTTTCTTCTAGTGACACCTACAAAACCAAAACTTTCCTCCAATGACACCCACAAAGCATCACATAAGTTAGTAAGGTCATGGCAGCGTTAGGCTTGGAAATTGTCTTTCTGTTCTGTCAGAGCATGTGCATTGTTCCATCGATTTGGACGGAAAACCCTACTAAAATAATCGGAGAGTGTTTATTTTTATTCAATCAACAAAATACAACACAACCAGTGTTGTCCAATGATCTAATGATCAGGTCTTTGTAGAGAATGAAACATACACATATATGTGATTATGTTAGGCTTTGATGTATTTAGTCTAATAATAAGTCTATAAATATTTTTAATGATCCTGTGATTTCAGTGTCTTGGAGCAGCTTGGTTTGCTCTGCGATTGCTGTTGGGCTACTTATGACATGCATTTGAAATTGCAACTTACGCAACCTTCTTCCCAAATTTGTAATGAGAATCTCAATTTTTATTCAATTATGACAAAATGATGATGTGGAGGAGAAGAATTGTTGAATAAAGTCATTATTTTTGTTTTCTTGGACTATTTTAACAATGTCCTTATGTTTCTGGGCCTGGGAACATTTCAGTTGCATTGCTGTCTATGGAGGGTCTGAAAGCTCTCGTATTTTATTAAAAATATCTTAATTTGTGTTCCAAAGATGAACGGGTTTGGAACGACATGAGGGTGAGTAATTAATGACAGAATTTTCATTTTTGGGTCAACTATCCCTTTAACGATTTTTCATGACTACCATTCAGTTTAGCATAAAATATAAGCGTTTGTTTTTTTCAGACAATTGTTTGTCACTTGGGTTTATTGGATGTTTATATCTTAAATGTCCGCCCATCCTGTAAGTGAATGAGGGGAGGGATATCCCCATCCTCCTCAGCGATATACATCTACTCTGGGCACACAGAAGACTAAGTACATTCATATAAAAAGCATAATAAAAGTAAAATAATAATCAAAGATCCTTTTTTTCTCAAGTGGAATTCTAGTGTGACTTCATAATAGAAAGTTTAGCGAGTTTAGTGTAGTTTCCCCAACACCTTGGAGTGCTGTATGATTTAAAATCTCATTTTCTGACTAAAGTGATAAATGATGCTGTTTTCTCAGGGAGCTTGTTTAGATGGGATTGAAACCAGGCTGAAATCCAATGCTTCTGGTTCATCACAATAACTCATTGAGCCTGGTTAATCATTCGTTATCATGAGCACTGCTGAGACAGGAATGTCTCGATGCATCAGCTGCAAGTGCTCTCACACATACAAACAAATGGGGCCCAGACACTGAGAGTACACAAGTTCAACACGGACATCTTCACCACAGACAACCATGCTTTTCAAATTCTACACCCACTCAATCTTTAATTAGTCAAGCTGCATCTATTTGTATCTGTCTACATGTTGAATAAAAGTCTTACTTTTGATCGTCGTTATGAATATAAAATGTTGTGTTGGTTTGTAAAATAATGTGGAATATTTATGAGTGCACATTGGGATTAAGGATGTGATGAAAGAGAACTAAATTTTAATATTGCAAAGTTCTGGATGGATTCATGAAAAACAGAGTGTGCATAGAAGCATTAAATAGGACATAAATTGTGGTTTGGAGTATACAACTAAAAGTGTGATGGTGAAAAGAACACTAAGCCATTGTTTCCGCTTTATTCTGTGGGGGAGGTAAAAAGCGAAGGACAAAAGCCTGGGTCCATATATACCAATGGGAAAAAAGGAAACAGTGGCTCTCAGCTTCATCAAATTTGAGAGAGGAAAAGTAAACAAAAACTTTAGAGTCACAATGGCCTCTTTGTCCTATCTGTACACAAATCCATTTTGATTTTGTACAAGATCACTCAAGAATGGGTTCCAATGTCCAGCATTCTTGTACCACGTATTTTTGCTCTCGATTTAATTACCACACAATGTTTTTTTCTTCAGGATTGAATCCGTTTTTTTTTTACTCTTTCTATAAACACTTCCAGTCATCTAATTATTTTCTTACACTGCAACTGTCAGCATTTACTTTTATACAAGAATAAAATTCACTGCTGAGTCATATAAACAAGAACACCTAGACGCAAGTGTCAAGCCTGTGCCACTCCAACTCAAGAACATCCAACTTAAGTTGAATAAATAAACACTTTGCCTTGACAGGATAAAATCCACAGAACCCAGTTTGGTAAGGAATGAAGTATCACTTCAGCATCTCAAGCAGAACCAGAACTTGGACAGAAATAATAGAGTACACAGAGTACACAGCAACAGTAAGGCAATGTATTGCTCCGCTCAAAAGAGGAACTGTGGGTAGGTCTTCAGGGTACATGAGTTACCCATACAAACAAAGCTCAAATATATCTAAGTAAGCTGTTTAAAGACAGATCAGTAGAAGGTTTTCTTTGTTTTTTTAGGTCAACAGAGAAAATACGTGCAATCTAAAGTCTACAGGCCACATTTGAAAATCTCGCGGTTTTCTTCCACTAGCCTTATTTCCAGATAACACATCATTAACTCTTTAAAGCCTATACGTATATGATTAAAAAGAATAAAGCCATATATGATGTATCATAAAGCCATATATGTGACCCTGTCATAAGTAGCACGGGTATATTTGTAGTAATGGCCAACAATACATTGTATGGGTCAAAATTATCGATTTTTCTTTTATTCCAAAAATCATTAGGATATTAACTAAAGATCATGTTTCATGAAGATATTTAGTAAATTTCTTACCATAAATATATCCAAACTTTATTTTGATTAGTAATATGCTCTGTTAAGGGCTTCATTTGGACAACAGGTGATTTTCTCAATATTTGATTTTTTTTGCACCCTCAGATTCCAAATAGTTGTATCTCGGCCAAATCCTAACAAACCATACATCGATGGAAAGCTTATTTATTTATAGATGATGTATGAATCTTTATTTCAAAAAATTTACCCTTATGATTTGTTTTGTGGTCCAGGGTCCCATATGTGTATCATAAAGCCATATATGATACACAAATTTCTAAGGCCTCTAAATTATCAACATGTTCAAAACTGTGTACTATTTGCCTTCTGTCATCTGACTGATATTTCATACTTTTAATCTTCACAGACTTTTATATTGTTAATAATATTTCAAGATAGACACTTACTGGACTGAAGCAACTTAGGTTTAGTTGATTATCCATATACATACCTTTTTATAAAAATAAATAAAATATAAATATGATACATCAGGCATTTGAGAAACATTGTATTATGTTTTCCGCCCCTGATAAAAACTACACAACTTTGATGATAAAACATGAACCTAAATATCATCTTAATAAGACTGTTATTAGGAAATATACCAATGATATAGTGACAAATTATATATATATTTTACGTAAGAAGTCGGCTATACTTTTATAAAGAAGATCTCATTCATTTACATTACAAGCCATCAGAATTTCATCTTGACTTTTTCCCCATAACAACAGCTGTACCAAACTGTTTATTTTTACTACGTTTGGGCCCTAAATACAATTTAAGTGTTTGGTCCTCCCTCAAGTATGAACCACATTTTCCGATATCATAATATATGAAGCATAAAAGCCTGATGTATATGCATCTTTTGTCTTAAAGTTCAATAAACTGTTCCATTTAAAAACAGTATAGATTTTCTGACTATTATTTGATATGGAAGGCTTCACATGGTTAATGTGCAGAACCTACACTTTTACACAGTTTTAAACACTGTCCAAAATATCTCCACACAAAGATATTAGCATTGGCTTTGTCAGTGTCCCTACATTGCTTCGGTAGCATATTTACTTGTTATATCCAATTTCACAAATGTCTGCAATTATGGTTTAGATGTAAGAAAGTGTGTATTTCCTATTTGAAATCTAAATGATTTAGATCAAAGCTGAACTCAGCAAACTGTTTGCGAGATGCTTACACATACTTCCAACAAGCAAACACAGTGTGCATGTTTGCTGAGAACACTTACATGAATACACTTCACATCAAGGATGAAACTAGCAAAGTTTCTTGAACATCATAAGATTTATCATAGCAGGAACTACTTGTTTATGACTCCAGGCAATGCATCACAGTGAAAGATAAGCATTTGAAACAACATATTTGTTAAAAGGTAAGTTATGACGTTGCTATATATATATATACATATAACAAATTATTTTGGGATTTTTAAATGCATATCATACTTCAGACTTTGTTCTATATAGAAAAGTCTGCTAGTAAAATTAATGTTAAGGAGTGCAGTTAATGTCTCTTTCAGTTTTCTCGCATCTGTTTTAGAGAAATACCTTCCCAAAATATACGTCAGCAAAAAAGATGAATTTTACTGGAAACTGGCACATTTTTTTCTGTTGGATGGAAAGCATCTGTGTATACCAGCTGTTTATATGGCATAATCTGGACTGCAAGTCATAGTACAACTCAATCAAAAGTAGAAGAGCAGCTGATATCACCCAAGATGTTGAACAGACAGGAAACACGGGACAAGCTGTGATGGAGGATTTCTGCTACCACAAGTCTAATATTTCACACATCTGTAAAAACAAAGCAGAGTTCAAACAGACAGTCTTAAGCAGTGGTGCCAGCAGGGGCCAACACATTCTTTCCCAAACTAGTGCAGTGTAGAACCTGTTTACTCCACTGGGCTGTGCTAGTGCCAGGATAAGTGCGCTTAAGGTCTTCACCGTTTGGCCTCCGTCCCATTGCACATGCATTGACGTCTGCACAGTAAAGCCAAAAAAGGGCAGACCTGTCCAACAGTAGCTCACTCACCCAGAGTCTGCAATTTCGTACTAGATTTAGTGACTAGAAACTAATAAACTCAGTAGCTACAGTATGACCTTATATTTGCAACATCAGCACAGGTGTGACACACGCCACATGATCTTAGAAACTCAGCTTGAATGTTTGTAAGCAATGGTACATGACTTAATGAAGTGCTGTGACAGTTGACCATATATGATAAGCAAGTAATTTTGAACACCACATAAATGCTTCAGCCCCGACAACCAATATTTCACACTTTTCTACTTAGTTATGAATCTTTTAATAAAAATAAGTGCCACAAAGTTAGTCTCTACAGAATAGCCCAAAACAGCCCTAGACGTAACTCAGATCATTTAAAACAAAATCAATATAATGGTATAAATACATAAGAATAATAATGAAATAATTAAAACTACAGATTTTTGTATAAATTATACTTTACATTTTTAGTCTATTATTTTATTACTGATAATGTAAAAAAAATATTAAATGATCAACTCTGAGGTGTGTTGCTAAAACGAATACTTACCTGTGTCTGCTGGTCACCTTAGATCCACTCTGTGCAGCTGATACAGACTGACTCTCATCCACATGTTGAGTGTACCGTGACGCGTGTGTTCCTGCTCCCCAAATATCTCCAGGCAAAATCAGCGCCAATAGAGTCAATAAGTAAACGATATATAGTGCCATGACTTACAAGTAAAAACAGATTTAAAAAAAACGATCGTTCGAAAAATTACATCCAACAGCTTCAACTTAGAAAACGTGCCTTGTGCGCATCGAGTGCAGTCCAGCAGCCCCGCTAACTCTCCCCTGATGTACTTCATAAAGTTCTGTGAAAGTGTTGTCTAAGTTTATGCACCTTTGTCATCATTTCGCAAAATGTCAATTAATCTTAAAAGACGCCGTCAGTTCACCCATGACACACGGTCCTCATTGAAACACTGAGAAGTGTCCGGTTTTTTTCTTCATCGTCTGCGCAGTCATAATGTGAAAACTGCCTTGAAATGATGCAGATCCAAAACTCCTGCCCCCCATCCCCTCTCTCTCTCTCTTCCCATGCTCTGCTTTAAATTTTAGGTCCCTCCTGGATTTTTACTCTGAGTATCAATTGGTCTCGAATCATAGCAAGCCGATAATAGTTATCTATTTAACCCTTATTTTGTCTTTACAGTAAAAAAATATTTTTTTTAAATGCTATAAGTTTTACACTGTTTTTGTAACCATACTTTAATCTATGACATTATCAAGAATGTACAGTATGCTCAATGAAAAGTATGTATTTGTATAAAATTGATTTTGTCAGAATTATTTTATCTGTGGCCTTTAGGCATTGAAATTTGACCCACATTTGGGGGAAAAGAGTCATAGCTTTTCACTATTCGCTATTCTGCAGATTTATTTATTATTTCATTTATTTACAAGTAAATGTAATATTTACCAGGGTTTTTCTTAAACTCATTTATACTGTGTATGGCTTTATTTGCTTTTATACAGTATGGTGAATTGAAGCTGTAAAATATTTACTTTGTATTAAGTTGACATTGTGTCACATTTTCTGCCCCTGGTTTGAAATCCCTCTGAAATACATAAAAGGAAAAGTTGTCTCAGTTCTGGTCTGGACTTCACCGGACAGTTTCCTCATATCTCAAGGTTGCTGAGATAGCATCACATATAATTGCTGTGATCTCAAAGCAATGCCGAAGGGAGGATCCAGGCTGCTAAGAGACATGACCTAACCTAACCTATACCCTTACCATCAAAGACTGTTTCGGTCTACTGGACCAGAATAACAGCCTCAGCAAATTTCCGTCTTTAGCATCAGTCCAAGTCAGGGTTTGTCTGGAGAGTCACGCTAGACGTCAGTGTTGAGGACGATGACCACTTGTAGGTGTTTCAGTTATGACGCTGCTAATGTAAGAACCCAGGCAGACAGCAGTTCAAGGTTAGTATGAGTGAGGTCTTTCTTCTTGGCCAGACTTAAGGAAAAAGTGTGTGTGAATGCATGCGTGGTGTGTTTTTTGAACTCCCTTCCACAGTTTGATCTCTGTACTTTGTAAAAGATTTTTATTTTTACCAAACTCAGTTGCGTCAGATAGATTTAAATCTCCCTTTATGTCTGTCTACCGCAGAAAACTGGAGAAACAGGATCTTATTCTAAATCATTATATTATTCATTACATTTTAATGTCATTCAACTTCAAGACAGCATTTTCCAGTTTCTATTTGACTGTAGTCTGCATTTTAAGCTCTGATTTGTCTTTAAACTTGTTTTAGCCAGCATTGGATCTTCCCGGCTTTCATTTTGAAACTGAAAGCACTGTTAAGACCCTGGACTTTGTACAACAGATTCAAATTCCTGAGGGGACAGTTTATTTGCAATCAGTGAACAAAAGCTGTGGTACACAATATGTAACAAACTGGGGGTGTTGTGGTAGTCACAGTCTTCTCAGGGATTCACAGATATTTCTGAGAAATGCTAAAGACATGGGTTATGGTAAATGTAGAGACTTTAATAATGTTAAAGGGATAGTCCACCCAAAAATTTAAAATGTACTCCCCCGTCATATTAATATAAACCTGTATGACTTTCTTCTGTGGAACAGAAGAAGATTTTATTTGATAGTTTTATATGACAAACTGAAGTTTGACTAAAAGCAACCATGTAATCTTTCCTTCCTGTCAGCTGTAAACTGGGGATTGCAAATGAGTGAATCCGATCAGTCCAATTCATGAACAAACATCTAACTCAAAAGAATGTGCAAAGGATGGCACAACATATAGGTAAATAAATAATGACACCATGTTATTTTTGGCATTTTACTTTCCCTTAAAATGTACTTTCACAATCTCATTAATTAAATGGGTGCAAATTCTACACATCAGCCTCCTTTCCCTGCATCTGCTTTTTCTGAAGTTCAAGTATGTTTACATTATTTCTGTCTTGACCTACCATCCTAACACCATGGGTCATGGTGTTTTGTTTGGTTTAGTTGTGTGTGTTCTCTGTATGTTGTTATTTTACACTTAGAAGCACCCCAATAATGCCAGTGGTTGCCTCCCATCTTCAATATATATTTTACAAGATCGCAGGAGTTTCACTATTTAACAAAACCCCAAGTTTGTGGCTGGTTAATAGGAGTCATCGGGAGGCATTAAACCTCAGTGCACTGCTCTGTGTTCTGCCTCCAGCATGCTGCTAGAGTCCAACACACATTCCAAAAGTTAATATAAATACATTCAATCAAGCTCAGTGACAGCTGCACTCCCACAAAAACACTGTCCCATTAAAATCAGTCTCTGGGATTTGATTTTTTGCTTCTAAGATTAGCACTATGTCACGGTGTCTAGAAAGGATTTTCACTGTCATGACATTGCTGTTTGCCTCCTCAGACACAGGATAATCCTCAACTCATGATTTAAGTTGGTAAGTAGCCTTAAGTGTTTCTTAAACACATGTATCATGTATGATACTTCTGTCTTAAATAATGACTTTCATGGCTGGCCATGAAACATCTACATCATTCTACGTCAGAACGCCTGCTTTTGCATCAGCGGCACCACATGCATGCATTGGCTTTGTTTTCTTTTGTGCACAAAAAGTATTCTCATAGCTTCTTAACATTACAGTTGAACAACTGATGTCACATGGATTATTTTATTTATGTCCTTACTACCTTTCTGGGCCTTGAACTTGTCAGTTGTGGTGCTGTCTATGCAAGGTCAAAAAGCTCTCGGATTTCATCAAAAATATCTGAATTTGAATTCCGAAGATGAATGAAGGTCTTACGGGTTTGGAACAGCACGAAGGTGAGTAATTAATGACAGAATTTGTATTTTTTGGGTGAACTTTTCCTTTAAGATTTCTGGAAAAACATGATGGTGGTAATAGTCATCTCTGTGGCATTGCTAATATGAAAACAAAAAACGGCCACCTGTAACATATGCGTGCTGTATCCAACCACACACATGCACCAGGATCATGTTAACCTGTTTAATTGCCAATTACTTACACTGCATGGTTTACATGTGAAGGCTTAATAGAAATCTGCTGTGAGAAAAACTACTCATTTCATTTATGAGAATGCTACATTGCTTTTAATGTTTACCATCTGCACTCAGGAGCAGTCACGCAGTTAGTGGTCACAAATGTTGGTTGTTGCCATTGTTCTCATGTGGGAAAAGCAAACCTTGACTATGTTTTTGCATACGGTTTGCTATTAATTTTGGAAATGCAAAGCAAAACATTTCCACAATATTTTGTGGCTTACGCTTATGACTTCTAATGATCCTGTGAGAATAAATACACATTACAACTGTTGATTCTGGAACTAAATAAAAATGAAAAGTATGTTGTGGAGATCTTGATAGCGATAAACCCAAATGTGTTCTGTTTGGGGTCTTTCATTTTATTTTTCCACAATGTGTTTTAGCAGGGTCAAACTTACCTCCAACACAGTTACTAGAATTTCACATTTATGAGAATATCATTTTTAATTTGTGGTAAAATATAAGGATGAAGTTATAATAATATCTGCCTGATTAGGTCAGAGGAAAACATTAGAAGAATCTCAAGGGAAGAAAAATATTGTTTAAAAATTACCATTAATATTTTTACACAAACATCATGGGGTCTTATTAGAACATGAGAGTTAATTATTTAAATATTATGATTAATTGTAAATGCCAGAATGATGTAGTTTTGATCAGACCCTATTCCTTTGACATGGCACAGAGGTGGAACACTCAAGGGGATCAAGCCTGGGAAAGGGTTTGGTGCTCCTCAGTGCTCCTGCTGTGTCTTTAAACCAACCAGAGCATCGGTGCTCCACTGGTATTCACTGTGTTCTCAATGAACCGTGGAGGGCTGGGGGTTTAATGGTGGTATGAGTTAAGAAAGCAAAGGGATGAGGAAAGAAAGCCCTCCTTTGTGCAAGTGGATGAGGGGAGAGACCAACCACGACCTTCTACTTCCACCCCCGCCCCAACACCAGCTCTTGCTTTACTATCGTTTTGGCCTAGCACAACCAACCACAAGGTAAATGGAGGAACAAGCACTAAAACCCCACAAAAGCCAAACGTGCATCATTTTTAGGTGAATTTTTAAAGTCATGGATTCAACAAAACAATATATTTATTAAAAGGAAAATAGTTGATGAATAGCTAGCAACCCCATCTCAAACAGAAATGTAAAGAGAAATAAGTCCCTTAAGATGTTTTTGAGTAAAATCCAGACAAATTCAGCAGAATGTAATTTGTTACACCACAAGCATAAAGGTATTTCCTTTTTGAGGGACCCAAAGCAAAGGGCCTTATATTAGAAAGACTTGAATAGCCTTCAACTGCAACAGGACACTGTAGTCACAACGACCATGTGATACTTTGTTTTCTTTTTTCCTCCACCTTAAATAAAAAGGTGAGAGTTGGCAGTACTCCACTGCATGGCTGGAATAAAGGCCAGTATTCATAAGCTCACACACACAGATTGTCGAGGAGTGTCAACATCCTCAAGAAAATGTATAATACTGGGTGTGAATGTGAGAAGTGGTCCCTGTTTCATTACAAGTAACTGTAGCCATTGTGTTTCATGACTAGAAAGTATTTTGCAATTTAAAAAAAAAAAAACTGCCATTTTTTTTAGAAAGGTGTGGAACTATTTGAGGGTGAGTAAGTTATTCATTTTTAGGTTAAATATCCATTTTAAATGTAATGGATTTTTAATTATATCTAATAATTGGTGACATAAATACTATACACTTTTTTGGGGGGGAATTTGTATTTTATATTTAAGAGTTTCACACTAAATTGAAACCAACAGTGCACTAGTAGTGTCTTTCCGAAATATTTATCAACATTCCGTGAAGGGAGAGGAGTGTGTAGCATTCTAGCCTGGATATATCATATCGGCCTAGTTAGGCATTCTGCCAAGGAATGGCACATCCAGCCTTCCAAACTGGAGGAGTTGTGCACCTTCATTTTTTATATGTTCCTGACAGCATTCCAGCAGCAAATCAATACATTGGCTGTAGAATGAGAGCGTGGCTAAAATTGCTGAAGCTTATGTGGCCTAGTAGCAAACTTGAACATAGATTCCAGAGTATATGTTGCACAGTTCATGATTTTACATTTATCTTTCGGAAATGTTTACAACCAGAATTCCAGAAATGTTGGGACATTTTTTAAATTTGAATAAAATGAAAACTAAAAGACTAAATCACATGAGCCAATATTTTATTCACAATAGAACATAGAGAACATAAATGTTTTAAAATGGAGAAATTGTACACTTTTATCCTCTAAATAAGCTCATTTCAAATTTGATGCCTGCTACAGGTCTCAAAAACGTTGGCACAGGGGCAACAAAGGGCTGAAAAAATAAGACATTTTGAAAAGATTCAGCTGGGAGAACATCTAGCAACTAATTAAGTTAATTGACATCAGGTCTGTAACATGATTAGCTATAAAAAGATGTCTTAAAGAGCCAGAGTCTGTCAGATGGGCAGAGGCTTTCCAATCTGTGAAAGACTGCATGAAGATTGTGGAATACTTTAAAAACAACGTTCCTCAACATCAAATTGCAAAGGCTTTGCAAATCTCATCATCTACACTGCATAACATCATCAAAAGATTCAGAGAAACTGGAGAAACCTCTGTGCGTATGGGACAAGGCCGAAGACCTTTGTTGGTTGCCCGTGGTCTTCGGGCGCTCAGACGACACCGCATCACTCATTGGCATGATTCTGTCATTGACATTACTAAATGGGCCCAGGAACCACTGTCGGTAAACACAATCCTCTGTGCCATCTGCAGATGCCAACTGAAGCTCTATCATGCAAAAAGGAAGCCATATGTGAACATGGTCCAGAAGCGCCATCATTTCCTGTGGGCCAAGAGTTATTTAAAATAGACAAATGGACTTTCAAAGTGGAAATGTGTTCTATGGTCAGCCGAGTCCATAGAAATTTGACATTCTTGTTGGAAATCATGAACGGCGTGTCCTCCGGGCAAAAGAGGAAGGAGACCTTCCAGTATGGGGGTGCATATGGGCATACGGTATGGGCAGCTTGCATGTTTTGGAAGGCACTATGAATGCTGAAAGGTATATAAAGGTTTTAGAGCAACAGATGCTCCCCTCCAGACGACTTGTATTTCAGCAGGACAATGCAAAACCACATACTGAAGCTATTACAGCAGCATGGCTTCGTAGTAGAAGAGTCCAATTGCCCTGCCTGCAGTCCAGATCTTTTAACCTATAGAGAACATTTGGCGCATCATTAAACAAAAAATACGTCAAAGACGACCACGAACTCTTCAGCAGCTAGAAACCTACATCAGGCAAGAATGGAACCAAATTCCAACACCAAAACTCCTGAAACTCATAACCTCTATGCCCAGACGTCTTCAAACTGTTTTGAAAAGAAGAGGAGATGCTACACCATTGTAAACTTGCCCCCGTCCCAACTATTTTGAGACCTGTAGCAGGTATCAGATTTGAAATTAGCTAATTTTGTGCATAAAATTGTAAAATTTCTCAGTTTAAACATTTGTTATGTTTTCTTTGTTCTACTGTGAATAAAATATTGGCTCATGTGATTTGAAAGTCTTTTAGTTTTCATTTTATTCAAATTTAAAAAACGTCCTAACATTTTCGGAATTCGGGTTGTAACATTATGAACATTTTAAAACCAGGTTTTGAAAATGCTGGGTTTAAAGTATATTTTCCTTTTTGTCATAGCTCAAGTGACCAAACAAAGAGTTTACAGCAGGTCACAGGGCTTGTCATGTTCTATGTCAAAGTCAGGATGAGGATCTTTCTGGAGTGCTGTTACAGTGGGAAACAGGTAAGAATGTGGACCAGCCGTCTTCTTGCTTATCAGCAGATAACCAGAGCCCTGCATGATCTGTCTCTTTCCAACCTGAGAGCTATTTACAGCACGCCTTTCCTGTAAGTAAGCTGAAAGCTTTAGAAGCACCTCTGATGAAAGCAAAGACATCTTCCCCACATCCTTTACCTTAGTTATTGTCCAACATTGTCTGAAACAGTTATTTTATTATAAATGCACTGCATTGGCAGGTAGTGCTCATGCGCTGAACTCGTTCTGCGTTCAACTATAATCGAGACAGTATACCTGGCACTTAGGAGTTTGTATGGTAAGAAATTTTCAAACCAAGCTATATTTTGATGCTACCACAGTTTTTCAACCTAGAAATGGCTCTGCATATTAAGTTTGTAATAAGAAGTATTTAACATTTACCTCAGCATTAAATGCTTAAATTTGAGATTAGTTTTTTCTGACTCAGATGTTACTAATACTGTTTACCTTTTTATCTCCAAATTCTGCTACTGTCACAATGCATAATATAATGTTGACAAGTGTACAGATAATCACAACTGGAGACAATTATGACTGGTGACTGATTTTATTTGCCTCTCCTATTCTAGCAATGCCAAAAATGTTCTTTGAAAAATAAATAATAGAAGTTGGCCTCAGATCTACTCAAATGGTCTCAAGTGCTTGATTTTTCAGGGCAGACAAACACTGCACTCCACAAAAAAACTAATCTGTTGTGCTTTTCTCATTTAGTGAGAGACTCATATGTTCTCACTCCCATCACACCAATCACTGTGACGAATGTCAGATTAAGAACAAAGACAGTATCTTATAACACCTCCATCAGCATTTGAAGCAGAAATGGTTCTCAGCAACCATATAAATCTGGATTTTCAGCTAGCAGGAGTTAGATTTGGAAGTAAAACATTTCAAACCACAATATGTTTAATGTGACTGCTTTCCCAAATGTTAAACTAGGGAAAAATGACAGATTTGGGTTATACGTTTTTTGGTTATAAAGCAAACCGCTAAAATGCTGCACTTCAACCTTATTGTCCATCACAGTCGGTTTTTTTAATGCAAATATTTACGAAATATATGTGCAATCATATGTAATGGTTTTAATGTTTATTTAGGAGCACTTTTTCACACTTAATTTGAAGAACCAGAAGTTTTAATTTCTCACTACATTTTAAGCCAGGCTGCTCACCTTTGTTGGTTTTGGCACTCGCTGGGCGCTTACGGCCTTATTGCTTTGGGTTCTGTTTGAGAGCATCCACTCTGTTTTGCTTGCTTTTAAATCTTCAGCGGTGGAAGTAGCTAACTGAGAAGATTTATAAATGTCTGTCAAGTGAATGCCTCTCATCTTCTGATACTTTCTATGTAAGCGTACTCCGGCTGCTTTTGTAGTGAGAGTTAACCCCATTAGATCACCCTGACATGTGTCCCTTTGGGTAGCATCAAGGCAATGGGGTTAATTCTATAAGGCACGCTTCCAGATTCATTGCTCTCCCCCAAACCTCATGACTTTCCCTATAGAGTCTAACTAGCAGTAAGCTGCATCTCCCCAATCTTTTGTAATTGTCACGCTTCAGATGATTTATAGGTTCCCTGCACCTCTTGTAGGTCCCTGTGGGCTGATGTAAATTGATGACTTGTGCATGGAATGCTGTAGAGTACCACTGGCTGTCCTTCCTCTACTTTTATCATAAAACGGGGCTAAACTAGGCTTAAAATATTGCTGGGGTGATGAATTGGCTGCGATTTGTTGTAAAGGAAAAGATCAAAGACATTATCTTGGCTGGAGTAGTTTTATGGAAGTTGGGGTGGTGAAATCTGGCACAGGAGTCAGGAACTGAATCAATACTCTTAGGAGTTAGGCCTCTTTTTTTATGAATGACCAGAGCTAATCGACTATAATCAGTTGAGCTTGTTACCATCTGCTTTTTTTATTGCATGATATGAGGGTGAATGAAGGACAGAGGTTAAAGAATGATCAAAGTCTCGTGCCATGTTGTATTTAATGTACTGTCAACCTTGAGAGCCTATTCCTTTGCTCCATGTAAACATTTGCATCTCATTTCTTGATGGACGCTTTTGGCAGTATGCATATGTTTTGCTTATAACCTTTGTGTATTTTATTGCTGATTAAAGACCAATTACTTCTGTCTATCAGCCATTTTTTTTTTTCTAATTCTGCACAAACAGTCTTGCGGGCAGACATTAATAATGTAAAGGACCACAGACTTTATTTGGAGGAAAATATTATTGTTGGAATAGTAGTTTCTCCCAAAAATGAAATACAGAATCTCATTCCATCTGTTTTTACAAGACTGAAGGTTTGTTTGATTCTTATGTCTAACAAAACGGCAACTTTTGCATGCTGGTGTCTTAGTTGATAAATATTTAAGATTTTATATTCAAATATCTGTCATACAGATCCAAATACTCAGACATGCAGTATGTCTGACCAATTTTAAAACATTGCATATCTACAGTAAGTTTTTTGTAAATTTTATTCAGAAAAGGATGCATTAAATACATCAAAAGACACAGTAGAGACTGTTACATAAATATATACATTTTAAATAAATGGTGTTCTTTTGAACTTTCTATTCATCAAACTATTCTGAAAACAAATTCTGAAGACTTTTTGAATGCTGATAAAAAAAATAAAAAATGAAATGTTTCTTGAGCTCCAAATCAGCATACTGAATACATACCTTCAGAATGATTTCTGAAGGATCATGTGATACTGAAGACTAGAGTAATCAATGCTGAATTAAATAGATAAATCTATATTAAAATAGAAAAAAAAAAAATTTAAAATTGTAATAATATTTCACAATATTACAGTATTTTAATAAAACAATGCAACCTTGGTGAGCATAAGGGACTTCTTCTAAAAACATTTAAAAATCTTATAGACCCAAGTATTTAAGTTTGTTTTTAAATATGATTCTTTTATTTTTAAGTAGACTTAATCTAGTGTTTGGACTTCTGCGTTTTTATACATTCTGCTAAGGTCAACACGTGACTTAGAGTTCCTGCTTTTAGTTTCTAAGCTTTAATCTCTTTGTTGCTCCCTTGTGAAATAGGAATATGGCCCTTGACCTTCCCACTTCCACTTGCCACAATTTATAAAGAAGCACTAAAAGGTAACATGTGTCCAGGACTGAAGTCATTGTCCAGTTTACAAAACCAAGTCTCTAGCGACTCTGTTAGCAACATTAAACAAAAGACAATTTAACAAAATTTTCATCAAACTGCCTCGATATACAAAATATTTGCCCACACATTTAGAGAAAACATGCAGCCGTGTTTCTCAGAAATCTGTTCATCCCACAACATCATAAGATAACACAGACATTCTTTGGAAAACAAAAGACACTTAAAATTAATCTTGACTAAATAACCAATTACTTTACTGAGGCAGGACAAGACCCCCACTGTAAGAAATGCTCTCCATTTGCCAAAGGACAACACGGACAGATGGACATTCTCACAGCTCAATTAGTTTTGTTCTATCTCAGAGTTTTAAACTTGGGGGAGCTGGTGAACACCAGTTTAGTGAGAAAAGACAGATGCAATCAGAGGATTCACAACAGAAGCATAAAATTAATTTGTCATATCCCATTCGGTGGGGTGTCCTGGGGGTTTATTGTTTTTATTAGAAGTAACAGATTTCTTATTTTAATTTTGTTGTATTAAAAAGTCTTTAAAACTGATTTTGAAAGTTTTACCATTCATTTCTTAATTTATTTTTATTATTAGGGTTTCAGTTGCATTTTATATATAGATTTTATTGTTCCCTATTCCAGACACAGACTTTCAATCTTGAAAATTCATCATGAATTCATCATATAAATCAATGTAAATTATTACTTTTAAAAATCATAATCTAAATCAATTATAGAATAAATCTCAATATTTACTGTATTGTGTGAAAAATATGGTCTATTTTAATGTCCCACAGTCTTACCCTTATAAAGCGTTTTTGTGCACTTATTTTTACTTAATAAAATTAGTACACACATTTCCAAAGAGACAAAACGTGGGGAAAATACGCCACGTAGTTTCACTTTTGTGGTCCAGTGTTCTGTCACGGTACAGTGTTATATAAACGCACGAAGATGAATAACGGTAAACAGTCTTTAATTAATCCACAGAGGTAATCCACAAAAAGCAGGCAGGAAACACCAAAAGAGGGTAACTTACATACACAGGATAATGATGATTAACAAGACACACCTGAACATAATGACACAAACAGACATGAGGGAAACCTAGGTCACGGAACACACGTGTGGGAAGAAAACAAACTAAAAGTCCTTGTAGTGTGACAGTTCGCCCCCGCAGAAACATTGGGAGGGACTGTGAAGGACTGGCAGGAAACCAGGCAGAAAATACGGGTGGAGGTTCAGGAGGAGGCCGGACACCTGAGAGGAGGATGACGAACAGAGTCCAGGGAGGAGATGACAGAGGGAGGAGCCATGGAAGAAACAGGGAGAGCCAAGGCGGATCAGACGGAGGAGCCAGGATGGAGACAGAAGGAGCCAGGGTGGATAAGATGAAGGGATGAGCCAGGGAGAAGACAGGAAGGACTTGGAGCAGGAGGAGCCAGGCGAGACCCAGACCACAGCCAGGATGGAAGCCCACGGTAGAGCCGACGGAGGGAGGAGCCATGGTGGAGGAAGGGCTGAAGACTCTAGGGGGCCGACCGATGGCAGCAGAGGAGGTGGTGGTAGTGGAGCCCGAGGCAGAGATGGAGAGTCGATGAGCCAGGGTAATGCTGAGGATCCGGAGGGCCAAGGTGGAGCAGATGGCTCTCGCGACTGAGGCGAAGATGAGAATCTGGAAGGCCCTAGTGGAGCTGGAGAAACTGAGAACCAAGTTAGAGCCGAAGGGAAGGAGGAGCTTGACAGAGCCGGAGGGACGAGGCGCAGCCGGAGAAGTGCAGTTCCGAGGTGGCAGATGGTCGACGACTGACCAAGGCTGAGCCAAAGGGACAAGGGAGCCGGCGGAGCTGATGGGCCATGGTGGAAATGAGAGAGCTAGGAACCATGGTGGAGCCGCTGGGTCGACAGACCAAGGTGGAGACTGGGACTCAGAGGTCAGAGGCGGACACAAGGGATCCTCCAGCCACGATATCGATGGAGACTGGCAGACCCACAGCAATCCCACTGCATAGATAGAGGCCTGAGGGGGAGTTGAGGAGCTGACAGGAAGCAGCGGTGGCGGAGCTGAAGCAGGGTTGACAGGAGGAGGCAGTAGAAGGATGGGGGGTGGGATTTGTGAATGTCAGGGTTTTCTGGGATGGTGTGTGCTGCCCACACACACCAGATTGCAATTCCCAGCACTGGGATCACATACAGGGTAATGACCTCCGTGGTTGGTTCAGGTCCAATAGACAGTTCAGGGCAGACAGTTCAATATACAAATAGTTTAATAATGACCTCCGTGGTCAGACGGAGATGTCCATGGGACAGAAAGAAGATGATGGCAGGAGAAGACAAGGCATATCCTGATACAAATCAAAGTCCTCTGAGCGCAACCTCAGCTCACCCTTAGCCAGTGTTGGCGAAAGTTACTTTTAAAAGTAACGCATTACAATATTGCATTACTCCCTAAAAAAGTAAATAATTACGTTACTTAGCTACTTTTTATGGAAAGTAATGCGTTACATTACTTTTGCATTACTTTTTAAATATGAGCAGGGCTTGATTGTTTTTGATACAAGAAGTTCTAATTATAGCAAATGTAAAAGCCCTTTCACACTGGACACACACAATTAAGCTTCTACTGGTCGGGCTCCCTGAAGGGAGAAAGACAGAAGCCTCAGCGCACCGCGGAGGAAACGTGTAACTAGGGGGTGTCTACCCACTGACTGACCACAGACAGGAACGTCGTAGGCCGCAATGGCCGCCACGTACACCTGTCTCGACAGAACGTCTGCTCCCACATTGAGATGCCCAGGAATGTGCACTGCTCTTAATGAGAGGAGTTTGCCCTGGGACCACACAAGGATCTGGTGCGCCAACTTGTATAAGGGTCGCGACCGCAGACCTCCCTGGTGGTTTATGTACGAGACCACCGACGTGTTGTCGGTGCGAACCAACACGTGATGACCTCTTAGGTCTAGGAGGAAGTGTTCGAGTGCTCGAAACACGGCCAGCATCTCCAGCCAATTGATATGCCATGTCAGATGGCGGCCACTCCATAGACCGCGGGCAGGGTGGCCACTCATGACCGCTCCCCAACCGGTGAGAGACCCGTCCGTCGCTAACGATAACTGGCGACATGGAGCTCCCAGCACCGGGCCCTGATTTAAAAACCAAGGTTTCCTCCACATGTCTAGGGCTCGCACACGCCGTCGAGAGAACCTGATCATGCAAAGTAGATTCCCCTCGGGGAAAATCCCTTGGTCTTGAGCCACCACTGTAGGGGTCTCATGTACAGCAGGCCAAAAAGTATCACATTGGACGCAGCTGCCCTCAGACCCAGCAGACTTTGAAACTGCTTGACAGTGAGTGACTGGCCTTCTTTCACTCTCTTGACTGACGTGAGGATCGACACAATCCGAGCAGGGGAATGCATGCCTGCATCGTGGTCGGATCCCACACTACGCCTAGATAAGTGGTTCTCTGCACTGGAGAAAGCACACTGTATTAGTTATATCACTGAGGCGGTTACACGTCATCGGGGAATGCTGGACTGTGACGGGGAACCCCAGTATTACAGCACAGTCACACAAGCCATGATACAAAGTTACAGAAACTAAGCAACCGAAATAAAGAATTAAAAATAATCAATACTTCTACTTAGAGCTTGCTCCATTTCTGCAAATCAGTTTTTGTGAATGAATGGCCTTCATCAACAGCCGATTGCGCCACCTGCTGGTGAGCGGCTGACATCAGCTGGAGATCATGCATCGGTGCTCTACTGCTATTCCTGCGGGTCCTGAATGTGCAACACCGAATTTTCTGCCGAATTTTAACCACTGAATTTGTGGCAGCGAATTCGGAAAGTGAAATAAAATGACCGCAATTTGCCTGTCGAATATTATACATCACATTTTTAAACAGACTGAATATTTTGGAAGTGAATTCTGTGAGGTGAATATGAATTATTGAATTTTTAATTATGAAAATGTTTGTGAAATATTTAGAATTTAAATATTCACAGTTTAAATAAACAACTATGTTCAATTTCAGGACTTAAAAATGCAAGCCCTGGAAATACAAGGCATTAAAATGCAAGCGTTAATTGCAATGCATCTTTTTTTCGATTTGTGGAATTCAGCATGCTTTGTTTCAAAAACTATTGGCATTCTTCTGCTTCCATACTGCTCCCTCGAGAGCCGACTCCGCATGCTTCGCACCCAGGCAGATCGCGCACAAACTGTGTGTATCCCCGCTCGTGATTGTAATGAGAGCAGGGAGGAACACACAGCTTGAAGAGTGATCCGAGATCGCCCTTATGCTTTGATTTACTTGTGGCCCTGGACATAGTGCTTTTTGACAAACAACACCAAATAAGACTCACAAAACAAATATCGGACTGACAGACACACAGAGCGCTTGCTGAATGACAGAAAGCTGAAGCCGGCTCTGTCGCACGTGCCTTTATAGCTTCCTGGTCGTGACGTCACCTGCCCGTGACGCCTCGCCCTTCCATTGGACTGATTGTACAGATGATTCAGAGCGCGGTCACGCTGAAGGCGTTCCCTAAGCGTCTTCGGACGCAGCTCGAGTTCCTGAAGGGGAACTAGGTCACGGAACACACGTGAGGGAAGAAAACAAACTAAAAATCCTTGTAGAGTGACAGACAGCTGACTAGATTTATTTGAACTTAGTGTTAATTGTACTGATGTGTAAAATTCATCTTAATTCAATAAGATTGTGCCAATTTTAATTAAGTATTAAGTTTACTAACTGAGCAAACAGCTAAAATCATGCTTTGAGTGTATATAGGTGTATATGTTAAATTACTGGATGAATTAAACTAGTCAGAGTGTAAAAGAAGTGTTATTAATAGAGTTTATATAAAGTCCACAAGGCCAAAAGAATGCTTTGAATGCTTCACATTGACGCAGACCAGGCCTACTCCTGTCAAACTCTCTCAATTTGAGCTGTTAATTATACAGCACTGTGTAGCTGTACACAAGCAAGCCATCGGGTCTGAGAGGGCTGAATGATTTTACTGTGGATGTGCTGATTCGGATCTACCCACTGATCACAGTCACAACCATAACTTTAAGGTCACTGTGAAAGGAAAATACATCCAATAAGACTTTTAACAATCATTCTCTTTATAATTCCCAGTGAGTGGGCACTTGTTTTTGATGCCAATGTTGGAGCCAGTCCTGGGTCTTTATATCTCTTTTATAGGCAGAGGGTTTCATTCACTATAGCTGATTGTGTGTTAGGCACTGAATCTTTCCAAGATGTACTTTATATTCCCATTCACACTCATCTGGAAGCGGAAAGGGTAGGAAACATAAACTTTGCATATAACATCTATGCCAGTGCCCAAGAACGTTACTTGCAGGCCACAAACTGCCTGGTGGCTAAAAAGGCGAATGCTTAGATGGAAAGAAATATGAAATTTCTTGGGTGGAGCTGTGCATCAAGCACTGAGCGTCATTCAAATAAAGAGCTCTTTTTGTTGGCTCTTTTCAAAGTCCGGCAAAGCGCATGCTTAATCCAGCATTCCTTTAAAACTGGGCTCATGTAACAGCATTTAGGCAGGGGCCGATATAAGCAGTTTAACTTTGAGATACAAATCTCTGGAGCTTAGCCAGTGAAGACACTGTTCACTGTTTAAAACCTCTAACAGCTAAAGTACAAAGTGACATGAAATTTTAAACTCATAGAAAATTTTTTCATTAATATGTAATAAATATAATACATAAAATGAATTAAAAAATGAAATTAAATTAGCTATTTTTAGGAAGCTATTTGAACATGAATCAAATTCATACCAGACTTATCTTCTCATCATCAACATAGTCCTACTTCTCATATTTCATATTGCTCATAACATTATTCTGTTAATAAAGTATGGTTTTAATCACTAGAATAAATTATGATTTTAAAATAACCTAATAATAGAAGGTATTATCCTGGTAAATCACATAGAGAACCACATTTTTTATCAGTCAGTCAGAAAGATTCATAAAATAGACTCGAATTCGCTCATGAGGTAGCAATTTGAATGAAAATAAATGAGTCAGTGAATTATTTCTAAATTCATTTCTAAAGTTTATTTGTAGTTTATTATAGTTTTATTGTAAATATTTACAAAAAACAAACAAACATTCATTTCGACACGTTTACATTCAAAACAGATGCTGGATCTACTGTGTCCACAATATTTCCTCATTGACACAGTCCTTGAAAACTCTGGGATTAAAGAAGTTTCTAAATTTCCCACTTTTACGAAATTATGACTTTGTCATGGCCTTTATTTGCGCTCAACTCACTCACATTGTATGACTGGTTATTAAAAGAGTTAGGGTTTGGCTGTAGTAATAATTAAATAATTAAGTTTATTCAAAATACAACACACTTGTTTATATAAATTAAATTGCTACAGTCCAAAATCCAATCCAAAAGCCAAAAATGTCATATCAAAGTGTACAGTTACTGTTATTAAAAGCAAAAGTAGTTTTCTTGGTTTGCAGGCAATCTGTAATTAATGAGTTTGGTTTTGAATGCATTTGTGGGAGAGGGGAGAGATAGAATGATGAAAGGCAGCAGAACAGAATAGTCTTTGTTCAGTGTTATGATGCCCTGTACATTCCTTTTCTGTATGACACTAAAGACCCCGATCAGCATTTTTCCCTCCGTCACCCATCATCTTCTGTCTCCTTCCAGGTTCCCCTTAAGCCTGCACCATACATTCCATACAGGCACATCGGCCTGTTTAAAGACCTTTATGGAGCTCATAGTCTTTGAGTTATGATCCATATTGTTTTCAGTAGCTGCAGATGCAGGGTGAGCAAGGAGGATAGGAAATATAAAACCTATACATTTGTTTTCTTTAATGTGTAGCGGTTAGAGTTGTGCTCATGTTTTTAACCCTTTATGAGAATGTGCATTAGAAGTATGCAATGTGTTTTATGGTCAAAACAACGCTTCCTGATCTGATCCAAATGGTCCACTAAGGTCTCTTTGGACCCATACATTTTATCCCCTGTTGTTTTTTTGTTTCTCTATCTACTATAAATCAAAACATCTCTTATCCACTATGGATAAATATGGTGAACTTACCATTTCATGGTCAGCTCAGCTGCAGCGTATTCATTAATTGCACAATTGTGTGTGTGTGTGTGTGTGTGTATTACGATTCATTCTACTTTGAATTACTTGCATATGTTCTCTTAGGCTGTGTCCAAATTCAGGGTCTGCATCCTTCGGAGTACTCATTTGAAGGATGTTACGTCACAGCGCCGCGACGAAGGCTTTCCAAATTCGTAGCATCCTTCAAATGCGGCCCACAAATACGTCCTCCTTTTCCCCGAATTGGAAGGATGGGTGTGGTGGATCCTTTCCCGTCCTACCTATCCCATAATTCTTTTCGGCAGAGCGTAATGGCGGACGAAGCGAGCGGTAGCGGAGTGGGAGAGGAGTTTCTCTGACAAAACAAGCTAAAGTTTATGCTTCGGCTCAATGAATTTGTAGGAGAAATTAGTAGAATACTTAAAAACAAATAAAAATAGGCTATAATGGCTTACCTGGATGTGACTGTCTTGTAGTCTGATATAAAAAACTCTCCGACAACGAGCAAAGAAAGTATTTAATTTATTTAATTGCTTTATTTCTTCCAAAAGAATTAAAATGAGGAGAATAACTCTTTGTTTGTCCATTTTCCCGCTTCTTGCTTGGCGCTGTCACGGTTGCTAGGCGACAGGATATGAGCAACGGGTAAGGGAGGGAACTGAAAGAAGGGTAGGCTGTCCAAATTCACAAACACCGACTTCCGGGGTTTGCGGACGTCGGAGGATCCCTCCTCCTTCAACCGGGTAGGAAGGATCCTAAGGAGGATGCAGACCCTGAATTTGGACACAGCCTGTATACCAGCCGGACAACTTGCTAAAAGCAGGTGTGATCGATGCACGCGCTGAACATGGAAGAATCAACATTACGTCGAGTCAAGACAAGCCCAGAAAATGTTTCCTCATCCAATCAAATAATTTAACCAATCCTGAACTACGCAAAACCTTGTGTAAAACATGAGTGAGAGTTAATTTGTGTTTAAAATGGTTACACTACCTTTATTAATTAAATAATTAAATAAATGAAATTGTTTTGACAAATATTTTTTTTTATTACGTTTTTATAAAAGCTCTATTTTTTCCTCCCCCACCCCACATGTAAAGGCTAGTTAACGGTAAATGTTGCTACCTATAGCATAAATGTTAAAACATCAACAAAATGTCCAAAAGAAAGTGTGGAAGTGATATAAGAAGCTTTTTAGTGAAGCAGCCACGCACAGTAAGTTACTTTGCTAAACACGAAAACATATTATATTTAACTTACGTGAATATAGACATACTGTCGCTAATCATGTTTTCTGGCGGCCACTGGAGCGCGCTGTGATTTAATACAACTGAATTAAAGGACTACGTATGAACTAAAGACTTGTACTTTTTAATTGTTTTAATTGTGAAAATCCCAGTCATATATAGAATTGTCCTGTTGCCTAAAAGTGCTTTAACTATTATTCAGCCTTCAATGATGGACAAATGCCAATATATTGCTTATGATTGCAAATGTAAACATTTAGATCCTGGGTTGAACTAGTCATTTTTGACTTGTGACTTTTTAACAATGCCTCAAGTGAACTCACCTCGCTGCGTGGTTGAAGAAGAACCGTCGTCCACCTTCTAGTCATCACTTGATCACTTGATGACAACAGTGAGTGATGATTTGACTTGTGGAACAGAGATATTGTCCAATTAATCTTCTCAAAAATCTCAAATAAAATATTTCAACCTTGAAACAGTATCCAAACAATACGAACATCGTAAAAAGAAAGGTAGAGGATCTGTAGACTAATTATAGGGAAAGGAAACTACATATCCCATGACGCATATCTCGCGATAGTTTCACAACGAGACTTAATATTCATCTTTGAGGACGTTGAAAAGCTTCTGACCGGCGGAAAAATGTGTTAAATGAATAAATTAGATTATGAAGAGTGACGATTTGTAGATGGTGCCTTTCCTTTAATACATACCTTACGCAATCTATTTTTCAGTTACTTTTTAAAAGTGGTGGGGACAATATCGAGCCTGGTAAAAAGTGGTGGGGACATGTCCCACCCGTAAATTACGCCTATGGCCCAATTAGCCATTTTCTCTCCCCGGTGTCATGTGACTCGTTAGTGTTACAAGGTCTCAGGTGTGAATGGGGAGCAGGTGTGTTAAATTTGGTGTTATCGCTCTCACTCTCTCATACTGGTCCCTGGAAGTTCAACATGGCACCTCATGGCAAAGAACTCTCTGAGGATCTGAAAAAAATAATTGTTGCTCTACATAAAGATGGCGTAGGCACGGTGGCCAAGACCATAGGCGTAAATCCCGAGAGGGACAGGACCCCCCATCAGAGGATTGACCCCCCCCCCCCCCCCCCCCCCTAAAAATATCATTACAAGTGATAGTAGTACATAAAAGCAAAAAAGCATTTTAAGTTCAGAAATGTTTTCGGTCCCCCTCCCTTGCCTCACAGTGGTTTGGTCCACTGCCTCCCGATATACACACGAGCCCGGTGGGAGAAAGTAAAGTTCTTCAGTAGTTATTTGTAAGTAACTTAGGCTGTCAAGACTATTTTATTCTATATATATATTTATACATCATGTGAAATGATTCTTTTTATTTAATAAAGATGATGCTGGACCATTAATAAATTAGTCATGACAAAAAGTGGTGATATCCAATGTATTTTTCTGTGAGCGATTATAAGGTTACCAAGCTTAATTCCGGAGCTTGTCACCCACTATAACTAACATGGCGATAAGCCTGAACTGATATTAGGTAAATATTGTAGACCTACCGATGTGTTGGGTTTTGCTCAATATGATGTTAAGTGGCAGATCAGTGAATATCTAAAGAGAAGTCCTCAGTCCTAGACGAAACCTAAATACTATGTGGAGGACACAAAATAATAATTATAATATGACCGCGTGGTGAACAATATGAACCAAACTCATATTTAAACACAGTCTCCATGCTGTACACGTGCTGTGTACACATATCTATCCCTACAAGTACAATTTTGGCTGTATTATTTGTGTCCCCTTCAAAAATTGCTCTTGAGAAATTTTATGTTTATTGTCCCCCCTACTGTTAGATGAAATTTACGCCCCTGGCCAAGACAATACAGCGGTTTAACAGGACAGGTTCCACTCAGAACAGGCCTTGACATGGTCGGCCAAAGAAGTTGAGTGCACGTGCTCCGCGTCATATCCAGAGGTTGTGTTTGGGAAATAGACGAATGAGTGCTGCCAGCATTGCTGCAGAGGTTGAAGGGGTGGAAAATAATGGTGACCACACAAAATATTGACACTTTGGGCCCGATTTGGACATTTTCACTTAGGGGTGTATTGACTTTTGTGGCCAGCGGTTTAGACATTAATGGCTGTGTGTTGAGTTATTTTGAGGGAACAGCAAATTTACACTGTTATACAAGCTGTACACTCACTACTTTACATTGTAGCAAAGTGTCATTTCTTCAGTGTTGTCACATGTAAAGATGTAATAAAATATTTACAAAAATGTGAGGGGTGTACTCACTTCTGTGAGATACTGTATATATACAGTAAAAACAGTAATATTATGAAATATTAGTAGTTTACTATAACTAATTGTCAGCAGCCATTGCAGTCTTCAGTGTCACATAATCCTTCGGAAATCATGCTGATTTGATGGTCAAGTAATATTCACACTGTTTTATCTTCAGGGTTAGGAGTGGGTGGTATACAGGTAGACATCATTAACCGGTAGAAATTTGTCAACCTGTGGAGATTTTGGACTATTATCTCTATGACAGTTACACGTCATGTGTAAAAACACAGTCATGTGGTTGCTGTGCTACGTGGTCACGAAAACTTATCGTTTGCATGCGTTTTTAAGTTTTGTGGTTTAAAAACATGAGATTTAAGCCATTTTGAGTGCTGTCAGAGAGGCTTGTGCAGGTGAAGACAGTGTTCATAGTGCGCAGGAGTTTTGAACAGGAGTGCTGAGTTATTTTTGCCGCTTTCTAGGCCTAGAACGGTTAAATACACACACTTGTATGTGTCAAAATGCCCGTCTTTGCAAGTATCCTTGTAAACACAGTAATTTAGGTCTTAAGTGAAAGCAAACAGCTGAGGAAGAAAACACGTGTGTAACAATAGGAATCGGGCAGCTCTTAAAGTGACAGCAGTCTAATATTCCTGCTGTCTGTCATTCATGATAATCAAACAACAAAACAGAGAAAATATCTCACTGCTCTTAACAAAACCACTTTTGTATCTTTAAAAAGAATAATTTAGACAGTGAAGAATATGCAGTGTTTTTATACGTTTGATTACTTTATATACAATGTATTCTTATTTATAACTATATCGTTATACATATTGTTATTGTGAAATAAAATAACTCATATCATGATATAAGATTTTGGTCATATCGCCCACCCCTAGGGTTTATAAATTTCATTAAAATGGTGAGGGCTGTGATGCAAATGTAGACTTTAAATGTTTTCAGATTCATCATATACTGTAGTTTATCCATTAAGGAGTGTTGGCAGACTATTGCATGCAACATCTGTATGTCATAGATAGGTCAAATTGTTGTAGATACTAGGTGCATGGTTCCTGTACTCCACGAGTTTCCTGTCCCTCCCTATAATCTGTCTAAACAGCTTGCTTTGCTCTCGAATCTAGTCAATGAGAACCGTCAACAGTCTGCACAGATGTGGTAATGAGTTGACCAATTTACTTCCATCTCAATTAGGAAGTTCCTGCCTTATCTGTCCTCAAAAATTCAGGATAGTACTGTTGCATCTAAAAATTGAGGATTTTTTTTTTTGCATAAAGACAACATGGGGGGTTTACAGATTGAACTGACTTTGTACAGTGGGCCAGCAGGGAAAATGATATTCATCTGAATAAATTATAGCAGGATATCTCTGCTGCCATGAGGCTGTATGAGATAAGGCGGTCTGTGCCAGTCTTCTTAGTTTACAGTGAACTCAGCATTTTTATATAGCCTAGTTTACAGTGAACTCAGCAGTTGCCTTGCTTAATCTATTATTCATACACAGTTACTTAGCAAGTATAGAGAGATTCTTGATGTTCTTTCATGGTGCAAGCAGTGGAGAGCAGGAATAATTGTTAGGCTTTTAGCATTTGCTTATTTATTCCAATTATATTCCAGACATATTAGCAGCCATTACCCAAGTCAGTTAAATTTATAACTCAAGTCAGATACAGTTAAACTAGAAGTACACAAAGGTTGATGTTACATTCAGCTAAGTTGAATAACTGTAACATTATGATATGATAAATTTAACTGTGAATGAAAAAGCTATATAATATGCATATACAATATACAATTACACATTATAAGTTTTTATTTAATAAGTTACTTTATACAGTTTATGTAGCATTTCTTATTTATAACTTGTGATATATATCGTTACCGTGAAATAAAATTACTCATCATGATATAACATTTTGGTCAACATCCTGCCAACCAGTAGCATAATACAATTTTATTATAAACTAAAACTAAAGAAATTACAAACTAAAAAAACATACTAAAATTACAATTTTAGTAAAATTTTTTATGTTTTAGTGCTCTCAAAGTTTACATAATATACGTGCGTGTATTGTGTACGTTTGTGTACAGTGTTATTATTTGTGTGTGTGTGTGTGTGTGTGTGTGTGTGTATATATATATATATATATATATATATATATACATTATAATTATACCAAATAAGGTATAATTATAAGATGCTAAGTAATTAATCAAATAAGATATGCATTTTGACACAAAGTTTTAGTTCAAGTTATTTGCAACTTACAAGATGTACAAAACATTCAACAGACAATTAGTTTCCTTTCTGTTTTTTGTTAAAACTGCTCTCCTCCTATGACTGCCTGTGGAGAATCCTTAAATAAGGATGACCGGTTTTCACAAACAGTGAAAGAAATATCCTTTTGGACAGAAAATTCACAGAGTTTGTATGTTTTTGGTTTTCCCTTCCTGTCCATTCCTGTCATCACTGGGCCGTAACCTGAACAATGGAAGAGGGTTACATCTTATTTGATTTAGTGCGTGGGAGTCTTGTTACACAAAACACACACACGCACACACTTTAGACCTCAGGCTGAAATGATCAGATTCCACACAGGCTTTGGAATGAAGCATAAGACCTGGTTTCTATTAACCCTGATCAAGAGGGCAGTGTCACAAGTTTTGAGGGTGAACCAAGCTACCTGAACCCCATAGAGATCTCCTGTGTCAACAAACAATATGATCTGCTTCTGTTCATGCTTACGGTCAAAAATGTTTCAAGAATTGGAGTGCTATTTAAATTCACAACCATTTTCATCATTGATGATAATAAGAAATGTTTCTTTAGCATCAAATCAGCATATTAGAATGATTTCTGAAGGATTGTGTGACTGCTGATAATTCAGCCTTGCCATGATAGGAATTAATTACATTTTAAAATATATTAAAATAGAAAAGTTATTTTAAGTTTGTACATGTAAAATATTTCACAATATTTGCTGCATTATTTTATCAAAGAAAAGCAGCATTTGAGAGTAAGAAACTTTTTCTAAAAGAATTTCTAATCAGCTTCTAAAATATGTTTCGTCCAGTAACAGGACAAAATATATGATACTATTGTCTGGCCTAATAGGTATGACAATATGCTTTATTTTGACAAACTAGGGAAAGAAAAAGGAAAGGTACTTCTGTCTTGTTGGTAAAACTGAGATCGGGAACCCTGCTGATTAGAGTCTCTTGAGATGCAGCGAGGGCAGCTGTCACAGGGTGGTACATTGTTCACAGTCACCCACAGAGGTGGCCCTTATGACATTTCAGCTAAGATTCTATGGAGGTCTGCGGGTGGAGTTACTCTGGGTGTATACATCAATGCTCTCTCTTTTCTCTGGAACTCCACTTGCTCTTTGTTAGAGAGCTGTAGCCTACTTTTTTTCTGTCATTGAAAAGCTGATTGAAAATAAAAGAAAGGAAGAAAAAAAAATCACTGAATGGTGACCTGAAAGTGGTATTTAATGAATTCGTTACTCTCAACCAAACAAACTAAGCTCTTGAATGACTGGGACAGCTCAGCAGTAGTCAAAGAAGTAGCATATTATTTCTCTCCACTAGGGGGAGATTTTCAGCACCGCGACTGAAGCTCTGCAGGAGGTGCTCAGATGATCAGTGAAGCACTAGCAATTACATTCATTTATGAATGCATTCTCCAGATTTTTATACTATATAGTGTAATAAGTAGATCATTTAATTTGAATGTTAAGCTGTGATCCAAGCTGGCAGAGTGGAAACATCAAGGCCTGTGCTGGACCTGATGATGCTTGCAATCTGGTATCTGAGATGATGGGGACATGAAACACAAGCTGCTGAATTACCCATCATCCTCTAGCACCCCACATTTTAGCAAATTATTCTCAGTTCTGTGCATACTAAACAAAATAGGCCCTCTAAACTATAAGGAATCATAAGTATGAAATTTGATTTAGAGGGATCAAGAGAGATCCTGTCCATAAACACTTAATTCTTGAATGCAATTCAATTCACCCATAAACTATGACCTTCGGCAGTGACCCATAATAACTTAATTCCCCTGTAAGCCATTTTATGTGAGCAGTGGGGCATTTCCAGACCACCTTCATTTGTTTTTACCTGCTAAGGTCACAGAGAGGAGGAAGTCGTTTTGAACATCTGGAAAAAGAGTTGATAAACTTTTATGTAAGGCATTTAATTCCTTTTTATGTCTAAAAAACAAATCTAATATCTCAAAAACTGACATTCAGACTGTGCAGGAACCAGAAGAGGTATTTCAGTTTTAAGTTTTTTTTTTCTTTCATTCATTCTTTCATTATTACAGTACATTGATTTCAACCGCAACTGAAACAAATAGGCTGATGTTTGTGTTGGCCCCAGAATTACCTTTGAAAAGTTTCCGGTCGGTTTCATGATTTCAGACATTTAAAACTCTGTAGCAAACCTGCCAATAATTTAAAGCTGTCAATAATTTCCAGACAGTTGTAGATAGTGCAAGACTGTGTCCATGGCAACAAGCCTGAGATGAGAGAAGAGAGCATCTGGCATGTCAACAGGTCCAAGAGTGGTAAAAACATGGGATGGTTAATATCAAGTAGTGTAAAAATTTCCTAGTGGCTGCCCACACATAACTAATTTTACCATTCCACTGCACTACTTTTTCATTGTTTTCATATGTAAGCACACACTAGATGGATGCGATGGATGTATCTTGCATCTCACAGCTGGTAAAAAATAGTTCTGAAAGTGATTCACCGCTATGGTTCATCTGTCATTATCGTTATAGTTGTGGTGTGTATTGTTATCATTATAGCTAGTGTCACTTTTTTTTTTTAAATGTCTTGAGACTGCTTTTTTTTGTCATTCCACTGTCCACGTCTCACATTTTTTCAAATTAAAAATGCGTTTTGTGTGAAAGGCCTCTATAGAGTTCCAGAATTTATTATAGTTGGAGTATTTGAGATGTTTTTTGCAAATACTTTTATAGTCTCCAGCTTTGCATATAGCCGAAGCCTGGGTAAAGATTAAAAGAAAAGGCACATTTAGTATGCATTAACATCCCCCTATTTTAATTACAAATCTCTAAGGATCCATTTCCTGCCCTTTAATCTTATCCTATCAGTCTTTCTCCCTCCCTTTCTCTCTCTTGATGTCCACTGCTGTCCAGTCCCATTACATCACCGGTGTCATTTCTCTGATTAGGGATCTCAACCTAAACACGGCAGAGACAGAGAAATGTTGAAAAAAAAAACTTCCTAACCAGAAGAAATTACCAGGATGCGTATTGAAGTAGGTCAGAGAAATGTGGTTTGGCTGACTATAAAAATTGTAAACAATAAAAAAAAATATTATTTACTGAAAGCCACTGCAATTGGATTTAAAGATGCTATCTAATTGGTCAAGCAGAATCAATATATGTGGGTGAAGTCATCAGAAGGCACAGGATGATGTCAGATTACTTATTCACAGCTCTACTTGATGAGTCTACTTGATGGGGGAAGTCGTGGCCTAATGGTTAGAGAGCCGGACTCGTAATCGAAAGGTTGCGGGTTCGAGTCCCCGGCCGGCAGGGATTGTAGGTGGTGGTGTGAATGTACAGCGCTCTCTCCACCCTCAATACCACGACTGAGGTGCCCTTGAGCAAGGCACCGAACCCCCAATTGCTCCCCGGGCGCTGCAGCATGGCTGCCCACTGCTCCGGGTGTGTGTTCACGGTGTGTGTGTGTGTGTGTGTGTGTGTGTGTGTGTGTGTATTTGTTCACTACTCACTGCTGTGTGTGTGCACTTGGATGGGTTAAACGCAGAGCACCAATTTCGAGTATGGGTCACCATACTTGACAATACATCACGACAGATGAGTCATGCTTTGTGTTGGAGTAAACCATAAGAGGAGTGAGTTGATATGCTTTAATAGGCTGAAATGTACAGTAGCGGGCAGAATATTGAATATTTCAATATAAAAAAGAGCAATTAATTGTTTTTAATCCCAAACAATTTACAGTGAATGTGTGCAGTGCAGAGAGAGCAAGACTGTGCTTCCAGTAACTGTCTCATTTCTGTCACACCTCAGTGGGATTTAATTAGGGTTTTTATTCATTATGCTTCCACTGTTCCCTTCCCCTAAGATCAATACACAGACAGCACCTGGGTCCAGATCCTGAGTGGTGTGGCATGTTGTGAAGATATTCAGTTGTGTCTGAAAGTCTGAGACCGCTGGTAAAAATGCTTTTATTTTGACTTTGCCTAATTAATACAAAATATTTATTTACAAATGATTAGCAGCATGTTAAATCAAATCAAAAAAATGTATGCAAAAAAAAAAAAAAAAAAGACTATGCTGCACTGATGCCTAAATTATATCATCACATCTCTTATTGTGATGATGTCCCTCTCTCTTTCCAGTCAGTGTTTCAGTCATTAGATCAGGAGCACTAGCTGGCTGAAGATCGTTCTTGTTCCAGTCAGACCAATTTGGTTTGTATTATATTGCAGTACGGTACAGAGACACACCCCTTGCTTGAGTCCATCACTCCCTAATAAATGTATTTAGACCTAGCTTCCTGACAACCCTTCATTTTTTGTCTTCTTCTCTTGTTGCATTCTTTGTGGACAGATATCAGGGTGACATCATATACTGTAGGATGGCGTTCTGTAGCAGAAGCGGTGGTTCACAAATGCATGCAGTTTATGCATTATGAAAATGCAGGGTAAAACATAATACAATATAATATAATATAAATACATTCCCCAAGTCACTTATCCAGAAGCAGGGGATATAATATAATTTTGATTAGGTGAAATATAATATATTTTGGAGAAAATTTTGTTTTGTATTTGCTTTTGTTGTATTATTATTATTTATAATTGAATATGTCTTATTATTATTGTACAATCAATAAATATAATGTAATATAATATAATATATAACTCTGTTCTATAAAGTACAGGTGGGGAAAAATATGAAGTAAGGTACAGTAGAGCAATTTGATTAGTTTGATTTGTATTTGCTTTTGTTGTATTATTATTACTCATATTTTTATTATTACTGTTAATATACAATTAATATAATAAATTAATATAACTTTAATTAATAATATATATAAATATAAATTTTAAAAATATAACGCGGTTCTATAAACCATAGTTGGGGATATAATTTATTTTGGAAAAATACAGGATAAACAGTAGCGCAATGTCTGTTTTGAATAAATGTTCAAATATTTTTTAATATTTTTATTATTTGTCATAAAATAATATAATATAATATAAGTACATTCTCCAAACCACTTATCCAGAAGCAAGGCATACAATATATTTTAAAAAGATAAAATGTAATTTACATTTTGTTATATAGTTTTTTCATAAAGTTTTGTTTTTGCTTTTGTTGTATTATTATTACTAATTTTTCTTAATAGTAATTATTTTTGATATTATAGTAAAGTAAATTCTAATGGAAAACACCCGTCCTCTATTCTGCATGGACACCTGCAGTAAGGCACAAAGAGTTAACACCCCTGTCCTTCACAGTGATGGAGAAACGCTCTGCCACTCACCTCGTCCAATGGCAGCACTGGAAGATGATGTCATGCGGTAGGAGGGGTGTGCTGCTGATGCTGCTGAGCTCTTGTATCCGAGGAGCAGCAGGCACAGAGCAAAAGAGAGGGAGGTGAAAAAGAAAAGAGGATACTAGGGAGAGAGAAAGAGACAGGAAGAAAAAGAGGGGGAGATAGGGACAACACCTCATCAAGGAGAAAAGGTAAGTGGGAAAAGGTAGGCAACACAAAATCAAATGAGAGGAGACTTGCTTTGCTCTGATGTTTTTGTGATTTGACTCGCAATGATTATTAAAATGAAAAAGGATACCTTTGAGTTAAGACTAAATGTGCCACACCAAAGGTCTAGACTCTAGAGGGAACTCAGTGTTCTTATAGCATGCTCTGTTTGCCATCTATAATGTATGCGAAGCAACTTTATATGCATTAAAATGGGAATATATTGCAAATGTATCTGTGTATAGATACACACCAATGTGTTAAAAGATGACAATGCTGATGAGTGCACTAGATTATGTCATTCCAAGGCAAGAGTCAGTAAACAACATTTCGCACACATAAGCACTGACTGCAGTGATTAGGGTTGGACTTTATTACTTATTATTGTGTTTTGTATTAATGTAGTCATTTGAGAGTGGATTTTTACCTGTGTTTAGCCTGACATTATGTGTATATGCCATTTTGGGCAACAATTATGTAAAGCTGTCGTATCAGTTTGTTTTGTAACAGAGATGTAAGAATATAGTGATAAATACAGTAACTGAAAAGTGGGGGGAAAAACACCCATTTATGCAGGTGTTTGGATAAAGTAGTGTGTGTTTATGTGTGAACAGGGCAGGGCAATGCTTTGTGGTGTCTCTCCACAAGGTTATATGTCAGTTTTGCTCATGGTTTTAGGATTTCTATAATGTTTAATGTTTATTTTTATCTAAAATTGTGTTGTTTTCTGATAAGTGGCAGCTTTGAGGCAGAGTAACAATAGAGAGATTGTGCGTGACACTCCCTGCTGCTCCTCATCTGAATTCATGCTCCTCTCTCACCAAGTGTCCTGCCACATCACAACACAACAAGCTCCTTTCAGACATCTCATGCACAATGGATCTGCATTTCACTTTTTTTTTTTTAATGTACTGTATTATTTTAATTAATTGTTAATAATTCTTATGTTTCAAAAAAAAATTACTAGGGCAGAGTGTTTTATCTTTGTGCAATGGACTAAAAAAACACACACTTTCTTAATCCTCTCTTTCTCTCTTTCTCTAAACAGGACAGAGTGAAGGGTTGTAAACTACACACAATACTGCATAAACATGACCTTGGCAGGTAAGCTACAAAAGTCCTCCCCGATTTCCAAACTCCAAAGCCTCCATAATCAAATTCAGTAGTACCAAGGTACTTTGATGTCGAACACGCCTCTTGTTTCCAAACAGGTTTCCTAAACACTCCCCCAAACTCCCATTGGTCAAGCAAATGTATAGTTCCGCCCCAAAGATCACATCATTGGTTGATTTTGTGAGAGAGCCGCCTTGAAGTTTTTTTTTTTTTTTTTTTTTTCTACTTTTCTAAGGTTTGTTGCAAAAAGCCATGGAAAAGAGATTCTGTTGTTCTGTTTATATATTTAATTTTTTCATAGACGCTTTAATCCTAAACAGCGTACAGTGTATTCAAGGTAATTGTATTAAATTCCATGGGAATCGAACCCATAATCTTGCTCTATTGTTCTAAAACCGCCAACAGCTGCTTTAAACTAGTTAATTACTTTTAAATTGTCTACTTTCTGTATAATCAAGATCTTTGACAGAATGCAAGCGTTTGTTCATGTTTACTCGAATTGTACTTACTTGAGGTTTGTCCGCACAGCATATCGAGACAAGGTGAAGGAGCTCCCTCTAGTGTCACTTTTGTGCTCCTGCATCAACTCAAATACTGCAGAAAATCCCACATACAAGGCTGAGGGTAAATAATAAAACATTACTCATTGGTATTCATACTTTATAGACACATCTCTACCACTATAATACAATGATCATAAATATAATACAGATTCACACAGTACTCTGTTAAATTCTCCTAAATTCTAAAATGTATACTGGTTTTGCACTACCTCATTTCACGTACACTTTATGTTGTTTGTTGTAAATCTACGTTGTTATTTTATGTTGTTAAATTTATGTTGTAAATTTATGTTGTATGTAGCACTTTGGTTCTGGAGGAACGTTGTTTCGTTTCACTGTGTACTAACTATATATGGTTGAAGCCTACTTGAACTTGAACTTGAACTTGAACTCTATGTGTGATCATTCTTGAAGATGCAGTGGATCTCAACTGGTGTGTGATCAAAGATATGGAGGTCATTGAGCTGAACAAGCGGGCCTCGGGCCAGGCATTTGAGGTGATCCTGAAACCCCCCTCTTTTGACGGCGTGCCTGAGCTTAACACATCTATGCCCCAGCGGAAGGACCCCTCGCTGGAGGAGATCCAGAAGAAACTGGAAGCCGCTGAGGAGAGGCGGAAGGTTGAAATTTACACCCAAAATAAACACCCAAACCATCCCTCTCTTTGGTCTGATTTTGATGCTGAAACAGTGTTCTTATCTCCAGTTTCAGGAGGCTGAGATGTTAAAGCATCTTGCAGAGAAGAGGGAGCATGAGAAAGAGGTTATCCAGAAGGCCTTTGAGGAGAACAACAACTTCATTAAGAATGCTAAAGAAAAGTTGGAGCAGAAGATGGAGGCCAACAAAGAGAACCGCGAGGCTTTGCTTGCCGCCATGCTGGAGAGACTACAGGAAAAGGTACGAACTAACTGGCAGGGCTGTAAAGTACTTTATTACAGGACTTAGTCAATGTGAATTACTTTATTATTTAAACAATAAAAATAAATAATTTCTCATGAAAATATATTTCATTTGCCTATGCATAGCTAAAACATTTAACTTTTCTAAAAATGTTTTAACTTAAAAAAAAAAAAATTACACTTTTTACATATAATTTTTCATACAAATTCACTACCAATCCAACGTTTTATAGGATTTAAAAAATAAAAAAAAGTTTAAAGTATCTTTAAGTAAAAATGTTTTTAAAAATAGTAGTAGTTAATAGTAAAAAATAATATTTGCTCACCAAGGCTGCTTTTTTAATGAAAAATAGTAAAAATATAAAAAATAGTACTAGTACATAGTACAAATAGTAATATTTTTTAAATTATATTATTATTGTTTAAAATAACTGTTTTCTATTTCAGAATATTTTAAAATGTAATGAAATACAATTAAAAATAGTACAAATATAAAAACCAGTAATAGTTAATAGTAAAAATAGTACAATTTTGAAATATTATTACCATTTAAAATAACAGGTTTCTATTTTTGAATGTTTTAAAATGTAACTTATTCCTGTGAATTTTCCATTACTCCAGTCTTTAGTGTCACAGGGTTTGGTGCTCAAGAAACATTTTTAATTTCATAAAAAAAACAGCACAGCATTTATCTGTTTTTTTTTTATAACATTATAAATGTCTTTACTGTCTATTTTGTTCAATTTAATGAATCTTTTACTTTGAATAAAAGTAACAATTTCTCTAAAAAAATATGTATAAGTATTAATAATATATAGAACAGAATATAAAATATTATATTTAAAATATATTTGAATATATTTAAAAATATTTATAAATTATAAAATAATCCTAATAATAAAGTGTCCCACATTTTTGTGACAATTACACATTCAGTGGGTTCCTGGCTTTTGTGCATCTGAGTCCCTTCCCTGCCTAATTATAGAATCAGTATGAATATTGCATTAGAAAGGGGTGGATTGTTTCTCCAGTTTGTTTATGCCGCTGTATTTAGCTTCCCTCAGGCACACTAATGTATGCATGAACACAGGTCGAGTAAGTTTTCTTTTGTGTGTTTATTTAGGACAAACACGCAGAGGAGGTGAGGAAGAACAAAGAGCTGAAAGAAGAGGCCTGTCGGTAGAGGAGCGCCTGCTGCACAGGACTGCTTTGACAATAGTCAAGGGAGATCAAACCGGTGAAGAGAAAATAAAGCAAACGGTACCAATACATCTCAAAAAAGGGGACATATTGGACATTGATAATGACAATTTGCAACACACCCAGCTTTTGTGGGGTTTAACAACATCAAAACTACTTAATATTATTAAAAACAGAAAGATGTTGTCTAGATGACAATGCAAGGTGCACTAAGGGTACGTTGCTTGGTATAGAGCCCAGAAGGTTGCTTCAGAGAAAAAGAACGAATATACCAAACCGATCTTTAGAAATGACATGAAGAGGACAGGAAGAAAAAGAGATGCTTTTTATAACCTCCATAACCAGTACAGATGAATATGTTAACATAAACTACATCTTAAAGTCACTCTTCACTTATGACAGTACCAAAAAAGCATCTTTTTCTGAATTAAGTGCCATCTACTGAGGCTTTGGCTCATGCATCTTTAATTATCGTTTGATATTAATATTCAGTAATCAATAGGGTTTCATAGAACCTCAGGCATGCTTCTACAATATACATTATTAAGCATCAGTAATCAGGTGGCTAGAAGTTTATCTATCACATTTCCTGTTGTGACGATATGCTGTAAAATATGATCAAATGAATATTAGATTAGATCGTTCTAGATGCCTATAAATCCGAAAGCTAATAACCCTCTCAGATACATTAAAAGTGGAGCACAGTGACACTTTAAGCACAACTCAGAAGCACATTTAGTTTTTTTTTATCATTATATTTGTATCATGATGCTCATCAGTAGGAAAACACATAGTAGCATCTCAGAAATGAAGAATGATATCACTCAGGTGTGAGAAAAAGATCCTCTTTGGATTTAGGAAATAGTTTTAGATATGAATGGTGCACTTTGCTTTGGCATGTCACTGAGCTTTATTCTAGTCATTTATTTTACTCGTTCTATACGAAGATAAAGGAGTTAGATGTTGGTGTCTGCAGAATCAAAAAAGAGCCATTGTATGTGCAATGTTGTTAATCGACCAGATTTGGTGAGAAAATGGAATGTAAATGCTCCCTGTGTTTGTAATTTCCAGATGGCTAAATTCTCTAGTTCAAGTCAAATAAATGCTTCTCTTAACTAAACCAAAGATTTTTGAGCTTTTTTTGCATTTTAACTTGTCTTATTCATACAATTATTGCACTGAAACAGACTATTATAAAGCAAAACTAAAACGAAAATGTTATATTTTATTAATCAAGATAATAAATATAAAGCTGATAAGGCAAAAGAGTGCCACAGAAGTCTGCTGTACCCATAAGCAGATTAGATAAACACAATATATAATACAGTAAGAGTACAGAACTAATTCTGAGGCACAACGGCGGGTAGAACGCATGTACAGCCCAAACTAATTACTTTAGTCTCCAACTGAAGGGTGTAATGCGTTGCATTTTTTTTCTTCACTCTCTTCAAGACGTTGATCTGGTAGTAGATGGGTTTAGATTCCAGTCCCAAGTCTTCCTCACCATCTTTGGTTAAACAGCCTGTTTTTTCACATTTTGCCTCAGAGATTTTGGATGGGAATCGTGAATCGTCATAGGTTTCTCTGAATTGAAAGATTTATAAAAATTCCGTTATAAAAACTCAAATTAGCCAAACAACTCCAAATTGTTACAATTCATGTATTTGATACACAAGATCCTCTGCATATACCACATATGAGATTAAAGTGAACAACTGTAACGATTTATCAGATCAAAGACTCACTCGTATGTCCACGGTGACAAAGATCTGTTTGGAGACGGGGGGGCAGTCATTGAGAGGTTCAGAGATGGATCCAAGATTACATACTTTCCTTTCTTTTGACACTTTGATTTTCTTTTTCTTTTACACTTTTTCTCAGAAGCACCACCATTTAATAAGAGGGCAAGGAGGTAGAGCAGCAGCACAGCTCTGAAAACCTGAGGAGATGGATACCAAGAGAAGTGCAGTGTGTAGCTTGATTAGTTTGTTTTCATATTGTTCGTTTGCCTAAAGATAAAAGCTCTTAACTTCATCAGTCATTTTTTAGGTCACTTTAGACATTTCTGAGTTGAATTTAATGTCAGTTAAAGTGAAACGTCTTCACCCAGAAAAATGAATCGGTGCAAATCCCAAAAGTTTAACAAAAGATTTAGAATCAACAAGCCTTTGAAAACTTTTGTCCTGCAAGTCAAATTTCAAATTCAAGTCGCTTATTTCTTGCTTACACTTGCCTAAAATAAAAAAAACAACATCATTAGAGTTTAATTCATTAGTGTGACAAACTCACCAATGAGAGTTGCATCTTCAGAATAAAAATGTAAGTTCTCTGATGGCTCTTAAGAGCTAGTCCAGCAAGTGTCTGAGCACTACATCTAATCTTCTTCTGTTTATATGGCCTGGTGAGAAAGCCTCGAGCTTCTTGATCTTGACGTAGATAGAGACAAATCTAGAGTACTATAGATAGTCATCTGGAGATCATTGAACTCGCTGACAATGAAGACCAGCCTGCAATGCATGTATTTTTGCAATATCGGTTAATTTTTTCCCCACATGCCGTTCTCTTCTATTTCACTGTTTAATTGGACACTTAATTCTGTGCCCACATTCTCACATTTCACCCACATACTGTACACATCAGCAGACTTCTAAATAACTTGTACACCAGCAGTGCACTGAGATGCATTTTATATGGGTCAGCAGCCTTGAAAGGATATGTTGATTGGGTTCAACAAAGATGGGTTATTTTCTGATAATGTGAGACAAAGTGACCCATATACATGTGATCGAATGCATATACATGTCCATCATGCTGATTGAGGCCAAGCACATTAAAAACCTAAAATGCTTAATCTAAATGTGTCTAGCCTTCCTATTGAGATCTTAAGGTTTCTCAACTTATAATATTTCTGACCAATGTAGATGTCACAGTGCACACAGCAAGGATGAAACAGGAACTCAAAATACAGTCTTTAATCAAATCCAAACAAGGCAGGGCAAGACATGGCAGGGCAGGGCAGGGCAGGGCAGGGCTTACACAGACAGGAACACTGGGGAGTAACGAGTAGACCAGACAACATGAAACTGAACAGGCAGGAACTTAAATACACAGGTTAATGACTAAAACACAGCTGAAGAGAATTAACTAATAATCACACTAAACAATGACAGGAAACAAACCAAATATGGACACAAATGGCGGGAACACATGACACACACGACAGAGGACTGACAGTAGGGAGATCTTTACAAAATAATCTATTTTTTTTAATCATCTGAATTCTAATTTAAATGATCCAAGTCTTATATAGCATAACCTAACCTCTGTATGTAGGTACAACATAACCTCTGTATAAAAGCCCACGAGGACTCTTCTTTCTATGTGTTTAGAGCAGTTTCATCAGTAACAGTCAAATTAACACTAACTCCTTGGAGTAAGGTTCAATTTGTTAACTTTAGTTAATGAATTAGGTCTCATGAACAACATTTTTAATTTATTAATCTGGGTTAATGTTGATTCATAAATTCAGTCTTTGTAATATTTGAACTAATGTTTATTTATACAACTTGGAATGTTAAAATCTTTTCAAAAGTTTAGGTCAGTACAATTTGCAAGTAAGTTTACAATACATTTATACAGTAATGATGCATTAAAGTTATCAAATGTAACATCGAAGATTTTTATAACATGAATTATATATATGAACTTGCTATTGCACAAATATTTAGTAACTATTTTAAACGCTGATATGTTTCTTGACCAGCAAATCAGCTTAGAATGATTTCTGAAGGATCATGTGACACTGAAAACTGGACCAATGGCTGCAATTCATCTTCACTACAGGAATAAATTGCATTTTAAAATATTAATTAAAATAGATACATCTAAATCATTATTTATAATTCTAATAGTTACTTTTTAACTTTTGTATCTTTTGAATTTAACAGTAAGTAATATTAATATTATTAATAATGCTGTAAAAGTATTGTAACTTCTTGTGAACTGCTTTATAAATGTTAACACAGCCCTAAAGTGCTAACTCTAAAGTGTTAGTGCTCATCAAGAGCGCTCGTCAAAGGGTTACAGTTGGTGAATCAGTGTTAAATTTGCCCCAGATACACCAACTGACACCTGTAGCCCTACACAATGTTCTTATACTCCCACACTAATTTCAATGTAGGTCACTAAAGTGCTGACTTGGTTCTTGAAACAGTGCGTTCCAGCAGCCAACACTAGCACAACCACAAGCATATGATAACATCTCCTGAGTCATTCTTAGAACATCACAAGCAGATTCGAAAATCAACAATGGTATGTTTAATGTTGTACGGCATAAGAACCAGTTGCAAAAATGTAAAATCTGCCATTTACTCAACCACATGTCATTTCAAACCTGAAACCTGTCTCCTGTCTTCTACTGTATAATAGGAGTCAGTTTGTTTGCCAAAACATTCCAGGGTCACATATATGTTGGCACACTGCCAGAGGCTATTAACGCCGACAGATAAGAGGACAAAAAATATATATAATTCTTATCTGTCGGCGTTAATAGCCTCTGGCAGTGTGCCAACAAATATGTGACCCTGGACCACAAAACCAGTCTTAAGTCGCTGGGGTATATTTGTAGCAATAGCCAAAAATACATTGTATGTGTCACGGTATGCTCCACGAAGGACTGCAGGAACCAACGGGTAGGTAGAAAACAAACTCTTTAATAACATTAAGACACGACAGCGACATGAGGAGAACTGAAGACTTATAAAGACCAGGAAACAAAAGAGCAAACGAGATAATTAACACAAAACAGGTGACAGGACTAAATGATGATTACTAATGAACTAAACCAGGGGCCAGTTGCATAAACTTAGCCACCAAGTTAAGACTTTGTCTTAAGAACTAGTTTGACCAACTAGCAGTTGCCAAGGGGAAATCAGTCTTACTTTTCCAATAAAAATAAGACCAATCTACCTTTTAATAACTGAATTTAAAAAGTTATGACCAGTCTTGAAGAAAAAAAATTAGATGACTAACTTTTTAAGACTAGTCTAAATGGTTTATGCAACTGGCCCCAGGACAGGAACTACCAAATAAGGTAAACACAGAACTGAACAGAAACTGACACGTAACAGTATGGGTCAAAATTATAGATTTTTCTTTTATGCCAAAAATCATCAGGAAATTGAGTAAAGATCATGTTCCATGAAGATATTTTGTAAATTTCCTACTGTAAATATATCAAAACTTAATTTTGGATTTTCAAATTGTTGTATCTCGGCCAAATATTGTCCAATCCTAACAAACCATAAATCAATTGAAAGCTTATTTATTCAGCTTTCAGATTATGTATACATCTCAATTTTGAAAAATTTACACTTATGACTGGTTTTGTGGTCCAGGGTCACATATTTTTGTTCTCCACAAAAGAAAATAAGACATATGGGTTTGGAACGACAAAGTAAATGATCACAGGATTGTAGGTTTTGCCCCCTTACTAGGGTTTCTCCAGCTCCCACACAAACATAAAAGTTACAGTCACCAGTTTTAAAGAACCGGGAAGCTGGACAGTAAAAAGACACATTTAAATGCGCTTTGCATTTAAATCATCATTTGCTCTACATCTATGAGACAATCCAGTCATAATAATACAGATAGACTCTACCCACACTAGACTGAAACGGCAATGAGGACAAACAGTAACTGTAATGACTGGGAATGTCTAATGCATGTCTAGTTTGAGGTTATGCGGCTTTTTGGTGTTATGCAAAAGAGCAGAGATTTATGTAAAGCTAGATTTTAATCATTAGGTTTTTTTGTATATTACCTATAGTGTAGAAAAATACAATTAAGTCGAAGAGAAAACCTTTTGGCCACTTTTTATTGACAGAGGCAGAATAGACAGGACACAGAAAAATATTGAGATGGGAGACTGAAACCTGCATCTCCTGCTTGAGCACCACAGCTCAATGTGTGTGGAGTACTAGGCCACAACTCTAACTGAACAACTGTATTCTGAAGTATATTACTGAACATTATTCTGACACCAGTTTTTTGTTTTTACATTCTCGGTTGTTTAAATTTTTTTAAAACAATAAATCAGTATTTACAAGATGTAAAATGAAAAAAAAAAAATAATAATAAAATAATCTGCAGAAACTGGTCCAAGCTGTTCATAAGAAAACTATAAAACCATAAGAAAAGGCAAATTTCTGAAGAAGTCTAAGAATGCTAATAAACAAACGAATGTTATACAGAGAAAAACAAACAACTAAAAATGTCTTGGCAATAATCAAACTGAATTGTTTTTGTAATACATGTATTTGTATGCATGTAACAAGCATGTGAAACAAATTACAGTAAGAAAAATCTAATGAAAATGTCTTGAGTGAATGAAGATGTTAAGAAATACATGCATGTGTTTGCATGTACAAAAGTAAGGAAACAAACATTGCACACATATCGCAAATCTTCTGAAATAGATCTACACTTTCATTTCTCTTATTCTCCAAAAAACACATTTATATAAGGAAGATGATGTCGTCGGCAACCATAACCTGGTTGTCATCCTGCATGCGGCTGAGGGCGGCACGGACCTCAGTTTCTTTAAACGGTGATGGGCAGCTCTTGTTGATGCCTTCCATCAGAGCGATCATGCCAACTGACTGAGCATGAGAAGAGCGGAACACCTCCAGCAATGCGGTTTTGAACTCCTTCAACCTAAAGCAAAAACACAAACGGTGCGTCAGACATACAGCATCCGAAACAATCAGCCATCCTGCCAGCGATGCAGTTTCTGTTTAAAACTTAATCAGAAACAGTACTTCAAAAGAATGAGATGACCCTTTAAAAAATGCTGAGTGTAGAGATAGCGAAAATCTCAGCAGACAAACCCTGAATGCTTACCTGCCATCAGACAACTCTGTGTGACCGTTCTGATCAGGAGTGTCCATTGGCTCCTCATCCTGCCTTGCAGGAGCGGGGGACTGAACTGAGAACAAAATAAATGATTAATCAATTGAATGTGCATTATGATAATTACAATTAAATTACAATGTAATTTATTGTAACGTTTTTTTAATTCGTTTTTTATATTTATTCTGATTACTTAAAAAGTATTTCTTAAAAAAAACAAGGATTTTTCAAAATAATTTAGAATTTCAATGTATCAATCAATGTTATCAATATAGTTTCATTTTAATATATATGTAAAAAAATAATTCAATCATCATGTTTCAATAATGATGTTGCACTTTTTAAAATCATTAAGAATCATTAAATCATTAGAATGTTTGTTGTTGGTTTAGTTTACTTTGTGGTACATCAGTCTCAGTATTAAAGTCATATGGGTCATATGGCTCGCTGCCCTGAGATGCTCTGCTCTCAGAATGGCGCCTCCTACAGGACAAAGAGGAGAAAACTCACTCAGAAAATTCAGCTTTTCCATCACAGGAATAAATTGCATTTAAAGATATTTAAAAACAGAATTTGTACTTAAAATTGTAATAAGATTTCAGAATATGAATTGTTTTTACTGTGTCTGTGGTCATATAAATGCAGCCTTGGTGACTTATTTCAAAAACATAAAAAAAAAAATCTTGCAGTCTCCAAACTTTTGAACAGTAGTGTATTTTCTAAAATTCATAAACAACGATTTTGCCAAGTTATTATGGAATAACACTAGACCTTTTTCTTTGTGTTCGAGGTGTGTCTTGTCCTTCATCTTCCTCCTCCTCCTCTGAGGCTGCATCTTGCTCTCCATTTCTAGAGCGTTTACGTTCCTTCTCCAAAACCTGAGGAATGGGGAATAAGTATTGAATATACTCATTTAATAGATAGGAAATTAACTTTAAGCACAACAAATCAATAAGTAGATCTATAAACTCTATGAATATCTATATCTTTAGAAAACACACAATTTCAAGCATAGATATTACTGAACTAATAAACAACTGTGACCAATGAGCTACAAAATAATCATACAGACCTTTTTGAAATAGGCAAACTGCACAAGCTCCACAGCAACTTCTGTGTCCACCAGTTCCACAACTTTGCTCATGCGAGCTTTGGCGTGAGCTGTAGAAAGACGGATCAAAGTCTCCAGGGTTCTAGCAGTGACCGGTGACGTCTGAGAACAAAACACAGCACTGATTCATCAAATTCGTTACCTGATAGCATAAGAACTTTTCCGACTATTTACCAATACCTGACCAGCAAACCAACTCATACGCTTGTTACAACTCATTACAATTGTTGCCTCATAAAGACTTGGAGATTGTAATACATGCTTTCATAACATCTCGCTTGGACTACTGTAATTCCCTTTATTGGGGACTGCCTCAATCGGCGATTTCTCGCTTACAAACTGTCCAGAATGCTGCAGCGAGGCTTCTTACTGGAACAAGAAAGAAGGATCACATTTCTCCAATCCTAGCATCTTTACATTGGCTTCCTGTAAAGTTCAGAATCGATTTTAAAATAGCTGTTTATGTGTACAAGGCGCTAGCGGGCCTTGCACCAAAATATATCAGTGACCTTCTGATTGCTTATTCTCCTCAAAGAGCTCTTAGGTCCAGTAATCAGTTTCTTTTAACGGTCCCACGTTGTCGCTGTAAAACCAAGGGTGGCCGGGCTTTTTCAGCTGCAGCCCCGAAACTTTGGAATAGTCTGCCTGTAAATGTGAGACTCACTCCTTCACTAGCTAGTTTTAAGTCTGCTCTTAAATCTTATTTGTTCTCCCTGGCTTTTGAATAATGCCTGCTTAAGGCTCTGTTTTTTTTTTTTTTGCTGTATTGTATTTGTATTTGTTGTACAGCACTTTGGTGCAACTCTGTTGCTTTTAAACGTGCTATAGAAATAAACTTTGACTTGACTACGCTTGTTGAGTTTGTAAATGCGGATTTATTTACCCGTGCAATGTCAGAGCCCAGCTGCTCCTGGCTGCGCAGTCGTGAGTACTCCTCTGCAATGTGATTGGCTGCATCTTGAGTCAGAACAGGAGAAAGAGCCTTGGCAACGTGGATGTACTTCCTCATGAACACTTTACTCACCACACGGTCCCTAAAAAGACCACAAAAAAAAAAGTTAAAAAGGTACAAAAAGTTCTGTTAATTACATAATCCTGAATATATCTTGGTTCAAACAAAAATAAAAACATAGGGTCCTGCTTGAAGCCATGTGGCAACACCATAAAGTAGTCACAATCTGATCTGAGTTTGTCATTGTCATTTGAATTAGAGAAGAAAGCACAGAAGGTAGAGTAAATGAAGTGGGCACTTCTCCTTACTTGAGTTTTTTGCTGCCATGGAGGAGTGGATTGTGTTTCTCATATACTTGTAGCTCCTCTTCATCCTCCTGAGTTACATCAGGGTCTTCAGTGGCCAGTGCATCGATTGCACCACCAAGAGCAAGAGCTGAAACACACAAACGTTAAAATACTTTGTTATTCCATCTTTCGGCAACTCCATTTGATGACACTAATTGCACAGAAATAGCACAAAATATCTAGTATAAAATATTCTCTGTATCAGCTTGTACCTGCTCCATCCTGCTCATGAGGATCTCTATATCGGTGTATGCGCAAGACGTGGTCAGAGATCTCACGGTCATGCTCTGGGTCCATCTGATCCAGCATGATGAAGAGCAAATCAAAACGAGACAGCAAGGAGTCCTGCAGACCGATGTTCTCCATGGGGGTCTTATACTGATCGTACTGCAGACGAAGAGAGAGAAACGATGAAAAGACGCAGGCTAATTCATAAGATATAATGTGAATTTTAAGGAAAAGACTGGTAATGACTCGTTTCTATTTGCATCAACTATTATCCAGATCCCTGTTCTATCATGTCTGATTGCCTGAACTCAACTGGATATTTATTAAGAATAACATTATGAAATGATGCAAGCCATTTTACACCGAGATTCACCAAATGAAGCACTTACTCGGCCATAGACGGGGTTGGCAGCTGCCAGGACGCTGCAGCGGGCGTTCAGTCGAGCGTGGATGCCAGCCTTGGCGATGGTGACGCGACCCTGTTCCATGACCTCATGGATAGCAGTGCGATCCATATCCGACATCTTGTCAAACTCATCAATGCAGACCACACCGCGATCCCCCAAAACCATGGCACCAGCCTCGAGACGTCGCTCACCTGAGAGACAGACACAACTTAATATTAACAGAATAATCAAAATAAGCAAAGTTGTTATTAATGAACCTATGGTTTCTTGTGCTGATGGAGCATGTGAAACGCAGTACCTGTCTCTTGGTCTGTGGTGACAGCTGCGGTCAGACCTACACCTGATGAGCCTCGGCCTGTGGTGGCAATGGCACGAGGAGCAGTGTGCAGAACATACCGGAGCAGCTGAGACTTGGCCACCGAGGGGTCACCTGAGAAATAGAGAGATTTATGCTGAATTTAAACGTGTTCATTTACTAAGCATTTAGTGTAAATTGATTATGTTTGAAGCTACAAATTAAGAGTATAATACCCTCAATAATATCTTATCAGAATAATATATTTTTGTTCAAATCCATACCACAGATTTTCCCCTTACAATCAGTACATACGAAATGATATTTACACTTGTCTAAATCCGTTATCATTTTAAAACCCAGTAAATGGATAAACAGTGCCATCTGCTGGGTCTGTAAAAAACAACACCCAAAATCATCATTAAGCCACTGAAAAGTTATTTTATCTCAAGTAGGGGTGTGCTCAAAATATCGATTCTTAGATACATACCGATATAATAAAAAAAGATACAGTATCGATATTCTAGCCCTTAGTATCGATACTCCGCCCAGCCATTAGGGGGCGCAGCGGCGCCCGCGAGTTTCAAAAAAACTCATGGAAAATGTTAAAGCAAGATGTAGCATTTAAAGGTGCCATATAGAATGAAAAGTCTTTACCCTGGCATATTTAAATAATAACAGTTCTGTACATGGAAATGACAGTGAGCCTCAAACACCATAGTTTCCTCCTTCATATGTAAATCTCGTGATTAAAAAAGACCACTGAAAAACAGGCGAATCAGAACATAACACCGAACCATCAGAAGCTCTGCAGGTATTGTAAATAAACAAGCGCGGACAACAGCGAAAATAACAAAATAAATGTTATGTTCCAGGCCGTGCAGGGGGTGTGAAGTGCAGGGATGGGTTGGTGTCTGTATTCAGAAAGGCACAGAAAGCAAATAACGCGAGCCACTAAAGGGACATGGTTAGCTCCTTGCTAGCTGTAGCCTGTTACAGTACATAAGATTTCACTCTCAGTAAGGAGAGATGAGGATGATGGCGAATGACTTACAGATCCTGAGCACCACTGACAAGCATCTGATCTTGTGAAATGTGTGGTAAGTACTGTTGCTCCATAATGTAAACATAGTTTGTGTGATCGCGTCTCTTGAAAGTGAACTATAACGCGATCGATGGATCGTTCAAAAGCAGTTTCAATGCCTCGCATATTAATAACGGCTCCCTGATGCCCGCGTTTTATATACAGTATAATTACCCGACGATATAACTGCGAGAGAAAGTATTTAAATATATATTTTCCTCCCTGTGCTTCCTTCTTGCTGATGAGCCGTACTGTGAAACAGCCAATCAGAGCAGAGCTCATTATTATTCATGACCCTGCCAAATAAGCCAATAACAGACCGTTTCATTCTAGGGAGAAATCCTAGGGTTGTAAATGGACATGTAAAATCGTTTCTGGAGATTTTTTGCCCTTACCTAAGCCACATACCTTCTGTGTAGATATCAGAGAACAATTTAAAATACTGTATCAATGCATTCTATGGCACCTTTAAGTGATTTCATAGTGAAATATGTTATGGCAGTACATGGTGTCACAAAAAAGAATTATAAGAAGATTTAATAAGAAGTTAAGAATAATAATAGGAAGATTTTGTGCTTGTGTGAGCTCAGACTGTACCCTTGGAAAGTTAAATGTTGACTTGTGGTAATTTCCAGATTAATACAATTTGTGTACAATTAATCAGAGCACTTAAAGTTGCAAATATTTAAGCAAAATGCACTTTGTTATAATGCACTTTTGTCTTCATTAAATTGAAGAAAAATGCAGAGTTCTGTTTGTTGAGTAAATGTGTTCAGCATTAACTAATTGGCTCTGGCCCATGTATTTTTATTGAATCGTATCGAATCGTGTCACATTGTATCAAATCGTATCGAGACAGCTCTGTATCGAGGTACGTATCGAATCGTGACCTGTGTATCGAGGTATGTATCGTATCGCCAGGTTCTCCAAGGTATACAGCCCTAATCTCAAGTCATTTTACTGCCCTTTTTAAAATGTTAAAAAAATTAATAAAATCAATCACTCTCTACAGAAAAGCCAAAAAAATGTACAAAAAAATAAAAATCAAGAAGGCTGCTAATAAGTAAATGTAAATTCTGTTATAATTCTATTTAAAAAATACATTTTAATTATTATTATTATTACTAGTATTACTAAGTAAATAATTATAATAATAATTTGACATTATTATATCACTACTACCATTTCTCTCACAGAGTATGAATAGAGCTTTTATATTTTAGGAAGGTGATTATCAAATTTAGGGGATCAAACAGTTTGAAACACCTGGGTTAGATCCTCAAAGTCATAACAACCTAAAGATTACTTATTAATTTTGATGTCATTAAAACTTTACAAGTAATTTTGATAGATATCTACACAAAATAGCACAAAAAAAATAGACAGGTTTCATCTAGGCCTATTTTTATAGTTACAAAAAAAAAATACTGTGGAGTTCTCAAACTAATTCCCAGCACAGAAGGCTATTTGTAAATATGAACTATTCATTTCACCCTAAATGTTTCTCATTATATTAAAATATTGCCTGTGCAAATCTAAGCAAGTAAATACCTATGAGAAGCACATTGATGTCTCCTCTAATGCGTGAGCCATTCTCCAAAACCTTCTCCACCCCTCCCAGAAGCATACACAGGATCGCCTTCTTTATGTATTCGTGACCATGAATACTGGGGGCTAGGGAGCGAGACAACTGATCAAACAAATTCTGCAGGAGTAGAAAGACAAATAAAGTGTTCATATTAAGAGAACAGAACTTCACAAAACCCTTGTGTCCAAATCTGTGATGCACTAGGCATGTGCACATGTGCAAGGTTACATGTCCAAATCCGAGACACATTCCATCCTCTTACCTTAGAGCGAGTTCTGCAGAAGCTCTTGATCTTGGCCACATCATCTGCAGAGAAGTAGTAAGAGACTTCTTTGCTCATCTGTTTGACATGGCAGGCAATCATGATGGTCCTGAACAAACACACAGGGGGAAAGAGACTTATCAAAGCTGTAGCAATTAATAATTATTAATAATATTATAGATATTTATGCATTTTAAATAACAATTCTACAATAAAACTGATTTTACACTGAAAATATTGCTTTACCTGAAGGTGCCCGAGGTGAATCCGCCCTTCTTGCCAGGCAGGCAGCGGTAGGTGCCGATCACCTGCGTACGGTCCCCTGGCTTTACAGCGTCCACCAAGTCGTTGTCCAGGATGATATCCACAGAGCGGGGCAGCTGACCGGCAGGGGCTTTCTCCGGCATCTCCTGCACTGTGATGGTCTGGTGGTCCTTATAGATGGACAGACCGAACTCGGTCTCCAGTGGATTGTTCTCCTCATCCTGAATGGATCAAATATAGAGAGTGAGAACATTAAAGAAAGCATTTATGAACCATCTAGACCAGGGATTATCAAACAGTGGTCCAGAAGGGTGCTACAGTAAAGTTCATAGGAAAAAATTGCTGTCTGTACAATATCACACTCGCTATTTTTTCTCACAGACTCTAAATACATATATATATAAATACATAGGTGACTATGTATTTTAGAAAGGGGTTCCTTGCAAGGTCATCATCAAAATGTTTGAAAACTTCTTGTCCTCATTATCTATGAGCTATTCCACTAATCCAAGTGGTCAGATGGGACAAAGTACCTTAGTGGGGTAAATGGCACTTGAAGGAAAGGCATCCAGAGAGGTCATATCAGTGTATTTGCGCTCCATGGTCTTCTTAGTGGCTGGACAGTAGTGCACACTGCGTACTACTTTGGGACGCACCAATGAGCCTGTGAATAGACGGAGAACATTTTATCAATGCACCATCCATGCAACATATGAACTCTTTAAGTACATAAATAAGGATGGACCTACATTTGGTGACTATGCCCTCCAAACACACCATGCTACCCAACAGGCGAGAGGTGAGGGTTCGAGGGGAGACGTGTTTGCTGCCAAAGCTGCCCTCCAGACCGATGAAGAACTCTTCGTGTTGCTTGGCATAAGTAGCATCTACTGAAGCCACCAGATCTTTCAGAGCACGCTGGAACGCCAGGAGCTCTTCAAAAGCATTATTCAGCAGCCTGAGCACCAGAGATCGTTCAATTCAATGAAAACATGCTCACAGTGTATGCATGTGTACACTACTGTAAAGTGTAAGTGAAAAATAAGGCTAAACATACTTGGCTGCTCGCTGTTCGTTGCGGCGGCGGAGGTCGTTGAGGTTCACAATGAGCCTGGATTTGTTTTCGCTGATCATCTGTCGTACTTTGCTCTGATAAATGCCCTGGTCTTGCTGGAAAACGGTAAAAACGCAAATACAGTTGTCAACAAACAAAAACCTTTATAAATAATGTACATTATGCTTCATACGAGTAGGCCTTTGTTCCTATAACTCACACGAACGTCTGTTGTTTAACAGTTAATTAACATATAATAAATGCTTTATACTTACATCATCGTCAAGAAAATCCAGATAATCCCTCTGCGCCTCCCTCATTTCCTGATCGTCCACAACTTCAACAGCCATTTTTTTATGAATAGCTTTTTAAAGCGTTGAGAAATGGGCAGTGCAGAACACCTCGTGTCGGACTCAACACTGTTGTGAGTCTTTTCGCGCCACCAGGCTTCTCGCGCTGTGGAATCCGAGTGCTGATTGGACGGCACACCGGTGACTCATCAACATATTCTGTCTCCTGTGTTGCGGCGTCCAATCAAATCCACAGAATTAAGATTCGCCCGGCCCACTTGAGTGTTTCGCGCGAAAAGAGTGGTGGTGCTGCGCATGCATTTGCGGAGGAGTTGTTGTAGCGATCTTGATGTTCGTTGCCGACAACAAATATGTCGATGCACTTTAAATGTAACCCCCCACTCTGACAGTATGTTTCAGTGGAAACATTAGTTCTGTTTAAGGCTATTTTGCATTTTAAAATACAGGCCCAAAAGTGTTATAGTTGCCACCATACATAGCAGTATAAAGCTTTCTAATTCAAAGCAGATGTTAAGCAGAACGACAGCTTCAATTAACGTTCAATTACACTTTATAGGAAAGATGCAATTAAATGAACGGTGACTATTCTACTTAACACTTTCTCTCCTGTAAATCTACAGTACTGCAAGGGTCCCCATTTTTTTCTGATTGCTGATAATAACTGATACGAATAGTACAATATTGTTCCAAAATGCTTGTAATTGTGTACATTTCCAGAACACGTGCAATATTTCTTCAATTTGATAAAGTCTAATGTAAGTAGGCCTAGAGACTTCAAGGTAAACATAAGCTATTGTATTATCAATGTTTAATGCCATCTATCGGCGAATATCTGTACAGTAATGTGCTGTCTATTTTGTATTTTTGAATTTTATAGCTTTTCATTTCAATCCAGCATGGGTTCTGTTGGACAATTCATTTTATTTTGAGAAAACGATTGTTCAGACGTCAAAATAATATTGGATTTTATAATAGATTTTATAATCATGCTACTGTACAATGTAGTGTTTTTGAAGTTATATCCTTTTTTCTTAGCCTTTATCATTTTGCTCATTAGAACAGTGAAGTGAGTGATGTCTGCGTGTGAACTGAACTGAGTCATTTGATTTATTTGTAACCCCGCCCAGACTCACGGAGCCAGCACAACAGGTCCCTCTGTGGACACTTTGACAGGCACGCACAGCGCAGTTGCCAAGGTAAAAATGCAAAAAGTCTGAGGACCAGATTCAGTTTTTGGGGGTCGATATGAAACCCCTTATATCTTTTAAAAAGTAACCGAGAAGAACGAAGAGTGATTTTGATCCGGTTCCGCACAGGTGAGGAGCTGCTAATATATTAGAAACAGTAACTAGCCTATTTACTCCCTTTTATTTCATTTCTTTCCACGCATAGGCTAGAGATAGTTTCCGGCGTTTTGAAAGTATGTTTTCTGGTGTATGACGTGTCACATATATTTGCTCTCTCTTTAACTGATCGTGCACGTTTAAAAGTATAATTGTCTTATGTTTTATTTTACGTGCTTATTATCTATAAATCTAAACAAGTTTTGCAAACTGGTTAAAAGCCTTGTCTGCTTTAACTGCAATAGATAGCCTAGTGAAGTAAGGTGTGGTAGCAGTAGATAATACTAAGGGTGTCATCAAAGAATGAAGATAATGGCTGTGTCTCAAAACATAGTGAGCTCCCTATCCAGACAGCATTTTCAGTGTTTTAGATAGAATGCTGGTTTGGAGCACAGTGTGAGTATACAATGATCAATTCAACCAGGCCAGTTATTAACTTATCAAGCATAAGAGGTTTAGTTCAGCAAGAATTGGCTCTTTGTCTGGCAGACTTATGAGTCATGCCATGCTGATTTGTCAATATAATTGATCCTGGTGCTTTTTTCTGCTTCTCGTTGCAGCTCATTTTTTCACACTGATCCAGAGTTTCACCATGTCAAGTGGAGTTTTGGCCCGTCTGAGTACGCTGACTTTGAGTATACAGCAGCTGGGTCAGTTACCACACTTGTCAAACTGGTTGCCCCGTCTACCTTTATGTCAAGCCACCGTACATGCCTCTGATGTGCCGAGCCTGTTTCGTGAGCCCTATATCTTGTCGGGTTATCGTCCGATGCATCAGGAATGGCGGAGCTACTTTTGTAGCCTCTTTCAATGCCACAATGAGTCGCTCAATGTATGGACACACCTGCTGGCAATCCCTGCCATTCTACTCCAGTTTTCTTTATTTGCAGGGACATGGGGGCTGACGCTCAACGTGGCGTCTTTGCCTCTGTTTTTGTACGTGTTGTCGTCACTTACCTACCTCAGTTTCAGCGTGGCCGCCCATCTTCTGCAGTCACAGTCTGAACTAGCTCATTACTCCCTTTTCTTCGTAGACTACGTTGGTGTAGCTATTTACCAGTATGGCTGCTCACTTGGCCACTATTTTTACTGTTCAGATCCAGTATGGAGGTACAGCCTAGTGGGTGTTATGTTTCTGCCTGGTGCCGCGGTCCTGGCCTGGTTGTCCTGCACCAGCTGCTGCTATGCCAAATTCCGTTACCGCCGTCCGTACCCACTCCGCCGGAAGATCTGCCAGATCGTTCCCACCAGCCTGGCGTACATGCTTGACATCAGCCCCGTAGCACACCGCCTGGCCACCAGATCTTGGGATGACCCAGTGTTGGTGTTTCATGCCCTGCAAGTGGTGTTTTTCATGTTAGCGGCTCTGTTTTTCTCTTGTCCTTTTCCTGAGTGCTTCTTTCCAGGGAGATGTGACATTGTGGGACACGGACATCAGATCTTCCATATCTTCCTGGCTATGTGTACTATGTGCCAGCTGGAAGCAATGTTTAGAGACTTTCTGGTGCATCGGCAGTCTGTTGTAGATGTGCATGGAGAACATTTCATTATGCTGGCTGGAGGATCATTCTTCTTGTTGGTGCTCTGCACTGTTCTGACTGCAGTTCTTATGAGAGGAGCTGTGCAAAGGCAACTGAAGAAAAAAGACTGAAAACTATTTTGTACCTAACCTACTAAGTAGTTATATACTGTAGTACCAAGAGGTATTTATTAATATAAGTTGTCAAATTAAAAATAATTTTATTTTAGTGCATTTATTATGAGAATTGCGATGGGAAGTCATTTTCTTTCTTTCATTTTTTTATTTTTATTTTAAAAGTCCCACAATCATATTTTTAAATCCCAGACATCAGTCTCAGGGAGGCAGTTTATATTTAAACTATGAAATTCTTTTACAAATCAAATCAAACACATACTAAATGGGTTTTTCCCACAAATGAATTCACTGCTGGGGATAATCTACCACTTAGCCGACATTCCTCTGAGATCCAGTATCGTATGGCTTTGCATAACTGGCCTGTTTACGTGAAACTGTTTGGAGTCTGGAAATGAGTTTTTCGAAGGCAAAAACATTCAAATTAAGGAGTAAAGCTGGATTTGGCCCAAATTAGAATGAGGGAGAGTTGGAGGGGTGAGGGATAAGGGAAACAAAGAGGCTACTTTAATTTTGCACCCAGCGTTGTCAGGCAACGGTGTTGTGGTGGAGGAACGGATCAACTCTTGTTTGCTTCTTGTTATCTTAAAGACCATTCAGACAGAATATACATACTGTGTTTATAAAATTGAAATACCATCTGCAGGCCTGAACAAAATTTTCCTGCTTAAATATTTTGTTGTCAGGGTGTGCTCTTCTATATACTGTGGGGTCTGAAGTCTAGAACCACACTGAAAATCTGGTAGTCCAAATCTGATTGAAACCTAGAGAAAAATAAAGTTTTAGATTTTTTAAAAATGTAAAACAACAAAACACTGTGATGTACAATGTTACACTGATAAAATAATTTGTATTTCTTTAAAAAAAATGTATTAACTAAGAACACTGAAAAATATAATCATTCTAGTTGTTTTCCTTGAACTGCACTGTAATTCTTCAAAACAAATGAACTTTTGAAATGTATTTATTTCCCCCTTTGATGTATGACGTACTGTATTTATTTAATAACAAATAATTTCTACCTCAGTTTAACCCTAGTGTTTTAACAAAAATGTGCTTTAGATATTGCTTTGCAATTTAATAAATGTTTACATTAAAATCCATGTAATAAAGCTTTGGTGAGTTTTGATTTTTTTAGCAGGTTGAATGAGACTTATTATTTGTAAGTAAAAAAGTTAAAATTCTTATTCTAAAAGTTTTCTAACAGTTTATCGTACATCCTTTGTCCAATAAGAGGCAGCAGTGTTCCATACATGAACTGGGACAAATTTTTGTTTTAATCAGGTATAGATATCATTCAAAACAGAACTAACCCTATATATATATATATATATATATATAATCTAAATAAAAATAGAGAAATTATACTTTATTATTAAAAATAAACATCTAAGCTAATTGAATAAGCAAGTATGCGAGTGAAGTGAATTGTATGGATTAGGCACTGGAGTGACAGGAATCCAGAATGAGGAAGTGTGACTTTGTCAAAGCTCTGTTGGATCAGTGTGTTCCTGCTGCCAGTAAAGACAAGATGATGATGGGTGATCTAGGATCGTATAACTGAGGTCAAAGGTAATTGGACATTCCCTTTAAGTCTTTTTAGCAAACTTAGAGAATGCGGCTGTTTGTAGATAATAGTTTATGAAAGCAGATGATCACACAGATGATGTACGATATCAGTGCATGAACATTCATTTGAAAGATCTCTATGTTTAAGGTAGCCTACATTTTACACTGTTTTTGGTATTATTCTTTAGTATTTCAACTTTTTCGCATTACTTTTCATCCGCTATTGTTTCTCTTTGCATTTTGAAATTAGTAATACAGTTAACATTGCAGTAACACCTGTCTGTGTTAACATGAAAGAGAGGTGTGACTTGTACAAGTACTCACCTGTGTAGTCACCGTGTTTGTGAGAACCGTAATAACTGCTTGCATTACATTCGCTTTCATACTTTTTTACTCATTGGCCCATCAACAATCTCATTGAGAATAGCAGCTGTTATTGATTTTACTTTTGTTCAGTTCTTACATTTCAGTCATTACAGAAACTTTATGAAAAGTGATGGCTCCTGTTGAGGAGGGTCTGGTCAGCTGGTTATCAGGTTGTTCTTCCTCCCTTCAGATTAGCATTGTTTCAGCACTCTTCATCATCATTTATATCACAGTCTACGGCCTTTGTACAAGCTGTTTCAGGTAAGTCTCTTATTTTCTCTTTTTCGTTTGTTCTTTTTTAAATATATTTACATTCATATTTAGGAATTTGGTCATTATCACATTTTGTGCTGATTCAAAACACACCCAGGAGAAGGGAGTGATTGTAACAGAATGTTGTGAGTAAATGGGTGGAATGTGCAATGACTGGTTCAGAAGCACAAGTCACCAAGTGCATGTCACGCAGCATGAATAACATTACTGTTTGTGTTATTGTAAGAAAAGCAGAGACCTGTTTGTCATCTCCGGTACCTTTGTGTTTATGTAAACCACAAAGATGGACTGATAACATCATGTTTGCATGCAGAGACCATGCAAAAAAATATCAGGAAAATAAACAGGATGCAAAGTGGATGTGTATCTGTAACGTTTGAAATAGTGACTTTTCTTCTTTTTTTTTGTCTCAAGTTTATCTGACAGTGTTTCACCCATGCATTTGCACAGACGAGAGAAAACAAATATTCCATCTACACCTCAACAAAACGTAAGAGACTGAGAAAACTCATACTCAGAATGCAATATATAAATTAGTATTAGTCTTGGTTGTTGCTTCAATGGCTTACTGTTCACTGTAAAAAATATACTGTAAACAAAAATTGCCAGGTTTCACTTGACAACATCTAAATTACTTGATTTATGTCAAAATGTTATTTAAAGAAATAATTCACCCCAAAAATGAAAATTTGCATTACATCACTTGTTCACCAATGGATCATCTGCAGTGAATGGGTGCCATCAGAATGAGAGTCCAAACAGCTGATAAAAACATCACAATAATCCACAAATAACTCACATGACTCCAGTCCATCAATAAAGTGATTTCACTTTAAACCATCACTTTTGACCAAAATAGCAGTCCATAATCCATAATAATGTTTGTACCAGTGACTGTGAACTCTTTTGGACTGTTTTCACTTGTAAATGATGCTTGATCTGTGCATATTTCTCGCCTGATTCAAACAAGACAACCTTTTCTGTGGAGAAAGCAATATTATGAATAGAGGACTTTCTAGCCAGAAGCTAATGATGTCTTAATGATGTATATGATTTGTGTATAACAAACATGCAGCTTGTGGATTACCTGCATTATTTGCTGCTTGTGGATTATTTTGATGTTTTTATTAGCTGTTTAAACTCCCATTCTGACGGCACCCATTCACTGCATTCACTGGCGAACTGCTGGATATATTGGAGGGCAAGAAATGTTTTTCTAATGTTCTAAATGTTTTTTAAACTTCTTTAATATGACCAAATCAACCTCACCTCATTAGATTACAGCAACAAAAATCATTTAAAAAATTTAATTGTGCAGAAATAATTCTTTATTTGACCATTAGCTTATACTGATTACAAAGCCAATGCTGAATAGTGCTTGGCCACTGATGACAATTTGCTTTAAGAAGAAGAAACTCACTTTTCCCTGCTATGCGAATAAATAAATATTTTCACAAACTAATGTCCTTATTGCAGAAACTACCTGAGTCCCAGAGTGTTGAATATATGCCAGATGCCAAGGATCTAACTGATCATATCTACTCACTCGTGGAGGCTGAACTGAATGAGGAAAATCCTTATGAGTGCATTAGTGAGCCTCCATTACAGCCTCCATCTGACAAAGCTGAAGGGGTGAATGAGTGCCCTTCCCCAGCAATGACAAAGCCTGATGATAATCACTCTGTCTCAGCCCTCAACAAACCAGTAAACAAGCAGGCAGTGGAGCAGCCTGATGCTTTACCTCAACATCTGACCGACTCAGAACAGACTGCTGTCTATGCTGCAGTGAACTGGAAAACCAAGAGTCAGAAGAACATAGTACCTCTGTTTGATACGGATACTGTGGTTTATATGAGTGATATTGCTAAGGAGGCTGTCCCTCCTATTCCAGACAAGCATTTCTAGTATGGCAGAAGGCCAACATTTTAATTTAAAATACATTATTTGTATTTATTCACATTTTGCAAGCCTTAAAATATACTTGCAACACATATAAACGTTGTTAAAAATAAATATTTTTGTATTTATTTGCTTTTGATCATGTGAACTAATAAATATGTCCATTCATTGCCATAACTTCATATAAAACTATAAAGGAAGCCAGCCATGTCTGGGTTATTGTAGGTCAGTGTGAGTCACATGACACAATGCTTCGAGTCAATACCCAGACTGGATTCAGAGACCGAAACCCTACATGCTTGTGCTGTCCAGACCTAAAATCCCCTTTGGAGGATGAAGTCCGTCGGGAGCACGGCCGCCGACAGAAGAAAGCTTATAATCCCCAGACATCATTACATGATGAACGCTCTCTTCTAAATGTCTGTTTGCAAATACACAATGCTGAATGTTTAGGAAATAGACCAAATGATGTAGGTGAAAGGAGACACATCAGTGGACTGCTCTGGAAACAGCAGAATGCTGTCTAAACTGGACAATTAACTTAGAATGACTTAAAATAATCAGTCTGTCTATTCACTCACATATATATTAATAAAAATTTAAATAAATATTATTGTGGAATACTTTTTATCATGTATATCACAGTAGTACGGAGCCCCTTAGAGCTCATGGTGGTGGAAAGATTTTTTGCGAGAGAACGCAAAAGATTTGAAAAATATTTTTTCCTCCCACCCAAAATTTTTTTCACCCACCCCGAAATCTTTCCACCACCATGAGCTCTAAGGGGCTCCGTACATTGGAAATAAAAGCAATATTTTGAACTATAACTGTGAAACTATTATTTGACTCATAATACATGATTTTATTTATGTTTCTATTTTTGTAAGAGATAAAAAAAAAAAAACATGATGAAACATACCAACATTAAAATAACCAATAATAACCAGTAGTAACCTAATTTATTACTTTTAAAATATATTAAAAAGTATATTAATAACTATTAATTAATAAGAATAACACTAGTGTGACCCTGGACCACAAAACTAGTCATAAGTAGCACGGGTATATTTGTAGCAATAGCTAACCATACATTGTATGGGTCAAAATTATAGATTTTAAATTTTATGCCAAAAATTATTAGGATAATAAAAAAAAAAGATCATGTTCCACGAAGATATTTTGTAAATTTTCTACAGTAAATATATCAAAACTTCATTTTTGATTAGTAATAGCCTATGCATTACTAAGAGCTTCATTTGGACAATTTAAAGGCTTTTTTTCACCCTCAGATTCCAGATTTTCAAATAGTTGTATCTCAGCCAAATACAAACCATAATACATCAATGGAAAGCTTATTTATTCGGCTTTCAGATTATGTATAAATCTCAATTTCAAAATATTGACCCTTGGTTTGTGGTCCAGGGTCAGTCAGGCACACACACACACACACACATTTATATATAGGCCTATAAACAGCACCACAACAGTAAAATGCAATAAACAAACCTAGAACAATGCAAAATAGTGTAATAATGCTACGAATATTGAAGCTGTTTAATCAAGGTTGTGAGCTGTGAGATGTTGCAGTAAGCAGCTGTCATTGGGCATAAGTGAGTAATATGAGGGCAAGTAAGCTGCGCGAGCGCGACGCACAGGCAGCCCCCCCGACTGACTGACGGCAGAGAAGCGCGGGTGTGCAGCAGACAGCGGAATCTCTCCTTACGAAAACATTCAAGGTAAAATCACTAAACACGCCGGTTTCTCAGTGACGGTATGGCAGATATTGAGAGTGTTATTTTACTGCATGTCTACAGACTTTTCCCACTAAAATCGTATAACCGGTGTTTATGTGAACTGTTATGATTTTAATCCTACCGCGGTCGTGTCGAGAAAATACACTGTTTTAAATTATCTGTTTTAATGTGGCAATCTAATGCATGTGGCTTAATAGGTTTTTATATCAGCATTTTCAAGAATAATGTGCACAAATGTAATTTACTGTATTGCAACTGTCTGTTGTTTTGCCTACTGGATTGTGTACATAAACGGGGGTTGAGCAGAAACTCGTGTACGCACACGTTGTTGGGCGAAGGTGTGTCCTTCGGGGAACCGAGTCAGCCAATCAGAGCGCAGCTTCCGCCTCCAGTGGGAAGGTTGTTTTTTGCTCGATGTAAACGCCCATTACGAAAGTCACAGCTAAACTATGGATATGGATTAAACAAATGGCACAGGTTAATTTAGCTGTTCCGAATATTCAAACTAGAATAGCATTTCCTGAAGAAATAGCAATTTTCAGACAATCCTTTGTTTTGTTTTGTTTTGTTTTGTTTTGTTTTGTTTTGTTTTGGCTTTGGCTTGTGTAAATGCTATGTTGTTTGTAAGCATTTTATTTCCTGTCAGCTTTGATCGAGGCGAGAATCAACACATAAGTGTAAATGTGGATATGAGCTGGTAAATACGTTCAAAAAGACAAAAATTCGCAATACAAATAGATGGAATTTTGTCAAAATAGATGAAAATACGATACATCGAATTGGTGGTTTCTAAAGAATCGGTGAGTAAATGATTCATTGAGTCACTACCGTGTATTCAATCAATAGTATGGAGCTACAGAACGAATCAGTGATCGAATCTTTGATTCAAAACACGAGTCACAATGATGAATCCTAATTCCGATGCGGGATTTGTATCTCTCAATGATTTCACTCCCAAAATCCGGAGTTACAGTATCTGAGAGGCTCACAGTCAGGGGGTGTGTTGCCCTAAAAAAAAGTAAAGGCACCGAGCAATATCCGACTGCGCTGCTTATCTATTTGCAAAAATCCATCGCGTGTTTTCGATAAAGGTATGTTTTTTGATTGTTACATTACATTGTTGTCTTTCTCATGCAAGTTTCATATACGAATAATTAATTTATCTTGAAAGTCTCGTATAAGTGCTTTAGGTTTTAATAGAGGGTGTTGCTTGTAAATTTAATTATTTATTTATTATTTTCCACGTTTGCATGGCCTCGTGGCGCTGTCGCAGAGCTCGTGAGTTGTTATAAGCCAGCTTGGCGTTTAGATGAAAACATGCACTGTAAATGCACGGTGTTTTAACATGCCTTTCCCTGCTTTATAGCTTTTTGTGCGGAGAGCCAAAGCCAACTGTTTAGCTGAGAGGGCACAGCATGGCAGCGGTGGGATCCAGAGCAGGACTAGACACAATGTCGATGTGCACAGAAGCCGTATGTGTCATAATAAATGATGATATATAGCCCTTGTAACTTATACATAGATAAAGGAAAGTGTGTAATTGGTTTTCCAATCCTGCAGGTCTACATGCAGTGTTGTGGCCAGGGAGAAGGGGTGGGTGTGCAGAAGAAGCTGAATGCAGGGACAGAGTGGTCAGCAGATGGAAACACACAGCAAACAAACCTTCTATCCTTCCCACGGCCTTCCGGTGTGGACTTACCTTACAGGTTTGCCTGCAGATCCATTTCATCTGTCTAGTTCGTCTAATGTAATATCAGCCCTTTTTCACTTTAGAATAACCCTGACTCTGTTAGAGCAGAATTACTCTACAGATATTGTGTGATAATGGTAAAACGTTATTGTGGGCATTCTTACTTCATAGATCTGTAATGCAGTGTAATGTAGTCATGTGAAGAGTTTTTACTCTCTGCCTTATTGCAGAAGTCCTGAGTCGGTGGAGATGGATGAGATCATGGCTGCAATGGTGCTCACCAGTCTGTCCTGCAGTCCAGTGGTCCAAAGCCCCCCGCAGAGGGACCTCCTACCAGGTGAACTGGTTTCTTTTGCAAACCACACCTTGCCAAACACAGAGCACTTTGCGGTGTATGCTTGACAAACCAGTGCAGACAGTTTATTTTAAACAAAGTCTCGTCAGATTCTCATCTAGTATCTTTTTAGAATTTGGTAGACTTTTTGTATATATTTTTGCGCTTTCAAATATTTTTATGTTATTAATTTTACTTTTAATTAATAAGTGCATCATATATTTTCCACGATCTACTATAACACACAACCCAACAATTAATTGAGCAATTCGTTAGGTTTGTCAGTCTTTAAATTTTTGTATGTTTTATTATTTTGCTTTGTAGTTATGCACTCAGTTAATTATATATTTAATATATTAAATGTTTCAGTTTTATTATACAGTATAATACGGACGTTCTAGGCAGCCATGCATTATTTTTTTCCCTTCTCGTTTTCTCATGATCGCAACTTAATTTTCTTGTGATCTCGGCATAACAAAGGTAGTTTTCTCGTTATCACGACATGTTTTTCTCGTAATCTCAACATAAAGGTTGTTCTAAAAAATTGTAACTGTACGCGTTTGGGACAGAGGACCTTCCTTGTGATCGCTATAATTTGTACAGTTCATTAGTGACATTTAATTGACTTAAAATTTTAAATGCTTGAATAAATATGATAATTTTGCTTGAAATTGAAATTATCTTACATTATTACTGCTGCACGACATCACAGTTTTTCATTTAGGCTACAGCGACGTATTTGTAATGTGCATCTTTATATTTAATCTTTATCGTTAATAAATATATTAATAAGAAATGTGATTTACATGTGTATAATTTAGTTCAATGTTATAATACAGTGTTGTGGCCCAATTCTTTGTATTTTCTACATTTCTTTGTAAACCACACAACAGCATCCATGCTTGTAACGCACATGATATGGCACATGACTAATAAAAAAAAAAAAAACACAAACAAATTATTATAATATATTATTTTATTTAAAATGAACGAGAAAAATTTTTAATCCACGCAGTTTACGATTTTTAGAATAGGTTAGTTCTTCTAGCGGGCCTCCGCTGACTGCGCGCGCACCTTCCCAAACTCGACGCGTTCGCCGCTGAGATATTCTTTGAAACGACGGGGGGCGACGAGGAGTCATTTTCCTCTAAAACCACCGGGAATCACCGGTGAGAAGTCATTTACCGGTAGAAGGCTTCTCGCATGATGAATGAGTTGAATTAACCATTTCTTTATGAACTGATTAACATACTCTTAAGCTTTTGGGTTTATTTCGCATCAAACACAAGACAACTTTAAGCAAATAGTGTATAAATAGTGTCTACATTACTTCTAATTCTATTTTTATACAATAAAAATAAAACGTACTTGAATTAAAAAGCCTTGCACAACCTATGCAAAAAAACAAAACAAAAAACTAGGCATTCTTATTATGCGTTTACTGAGTTTTGTCTTTTAAAACACTGACTTAACGCATTGAGCCACATGTTGTCCATACAGTATTCGCTTAACGTGGAATTAAACGCATTGCGTTCTTATTATGGGCTCATCTTGTCTGTGTATTACTAATAATGTGTATGCTTTTGTCTTTTAAAAATCACTCTCAGTTAACGCATTAAGCCAGGTTAAGCATTTTAGAATGTTCCTGTCAAGGTTGCGTTCGTTACTATAGCAACAGTAGACTCACAATGCATTGTTCTAAAAATCAAACAATCAAATTTAGTTTAAAAGAACAACTTATGTTGTGATCACGAGAAAACAAGAAAGAAAAAAAATAATAATGTGTGGCCGCTTAGAACTTCCATAGTATAAAACACAACCCAACAATTATTTTAGGAGTTACGTTTTTTGTTTATTTTATTAATATCTCTTTTTAATTATATACTTATTTAATTTTTATGTTATAATTTTATTATACAGTGTAACATGCAGACCAACAATCAATTTAGGAATTTGCTCTTTCATTTTTTTTGTCTTATAAATTTCACTTTAATTATACACTTATTAAATTATAGAAATATTTGATGATTATATAACATTTTTATACATATATTATGCAGTCCGACATACAAACCAACATTACAACCTGCAACCCAACCCTGTCACACAAAAGAATTGTCTTATTAATTTCTCTTTAATTGTACACTTACTTAATTATATAAATATTTAATTATTATACTACCATTTTATTAAACCAGGGGTGCCCAATCCTGCTCCTGGCGATCGACTGTCCTGCAAAGTTCAGCTCCAACTCTAATCAAATACACCTGCTTTTAATTTTCAAGCGATCCTGAAGACCTTAATTAGTTGCTTCAGGTGTGTTTGATTAGAGAGCTGAACTTTGCAGGACAGTCGATTGCCAGGAGTAGGATTGGGCACCCCTGTATTAAACAGTCCAACATGCAACGCAATATTACAAACCAACAACATGCAACATTTAATTTGCCAATTCTGTGATTGTGTCACTCACTTTAAAAAAATATTTTATTAATTTAACTTTTTAATCTAAGATTTAATTATAAAGTGATTATATAATTCATTAAACAGTATAAGACACGCCCCACCAATTAATTTAGCAGCTGTATGATTATGCGTGTTATTCACACTTCCCCTTTTTTTGTCTGTGACTACAGGGGATATGGAGTGTTGTGGAGGTGAGCTGTCTGACAGCGGCAGCAGTGGTTACTGGAGCTGGGACCACGGCAATATCAGCCCAGCCCCTTCTCCATCGGTCACCGAGATGGACAGGAGCCTGGGCCAACCGACAGATGAAGGACTGCACATGGAGCTGGACCAAGCCGCACGTGAGGAGCAGGAGGCCAGGAGGTGCAAGGTGAGAATGAGAAGGCTGTCAGACTGCAGAATGTGAGGGTGAATAGACAGCGTTTTAAGCTGATGTTTTAAAAATACAACTGAGTCAATCTTTGTTTTCCTTCTCATTCTCAGAGCTTGAGCAGGGGAGCATACAGGTGTCTGTGGCCTGGCTGCAGCAAAGTGCTGACATCACGGGTTGGAATGAAACGGCACATTCGCATTCTTCACCTGGGGTGAGTATGTCCTCACACACCAAACTCTTGGAACAACTGAGATGGCACAGGAACGTTATGAAGCATCTTTAAGCAATGTCAGTGTTTATGTTGAAAAACCTTGTATAATTCTACAAGTTTACATTATTTATTAGGCCTGAAAATAACCTACAAATAATGCAATGTATTTTTTTTTCCCTTTTATTTTTTTTTCTCTGAAACAGTGGGGGCTCAGAGCAGTCTCATAGGGAGGAAGACTTCTACTACACAGAGGTCTCCTCTGAAGATGAGGAAACTGCACCTCCATCTCCTGCTCCATCTTTCTCCAGCGGTGCCTGGACCTCCTGCAGCTCCACACAAAGCCAATCCACTCCAGGACCCCAAGATGCTCCAGTCCAGTCAAGCCCACTAAGCCAATCAGCTCCAAGCAGCGTGTGGCAGATCCACACTGAACATCTCTATCAGGTACAGATCAGCTGAGATGATGGCTAAAACAGATTGTGATGCAGTTTTGAAAATGTAAAGGTATAGTTCTTTTTCACCAAAAATTTAAAATTCTTTCATTGTTTACTCATTTCATTGAAGCCTGAGAGGTTTCTGTTCTTCCTTTTTTTTTCTAGATAACCAAAATGAATCCATATTAATCTAGCTTTTTAATCTGTCTAATTAATGGATGTCATTTAATCGGTGAACTACTACTCATTATAGAAACAAACTAAATCTTATTTATAATTATTATTTTATTTATTTTTTTTAATCTATCTGTGCTTTCTACAGGCCTGCGCGCCCATTCAGGTGACTGTCTCTCCAGGCTCTCCCACCTTTTGTAGCTGGACCCCATCTGGTGACGTCCAGCAGAAATCTCGGGTTGGTGTGCCTCTCCAAAAGCAGTTAATGTCACAGATGGTGCATTTTAAGACCCTTTGTCATCTGTCCTTTTATTCTGTTGATCTGTAGATTCCAGCTTCTCGCAGCCGGTCAGTGAGTGTTGGAGAACAGTGGCTACAGAGGAACAGCGCCCCCACCAGATCACAAACCATGAGTGCATCTCCCTCCAGAGGGCAGTGTTCATTCAGGTATTGGGTCATTGCTCAGTTAAATGCTGCCCTCTGTAGCTAAGGAAAATATCTCTAAGCGAAGATAAATCTGTTAGTGCAATTAACATGGCATGTTTTGAAGTCATAATTATGACTGATTATTCTGAATACAGTATGTTACGCCACAAAAGTTATATAAGAATTAAAGTGTACAGTTGTTTTCAATGTGTATTTATTCTTAGGAAGGGCCGAGGTGAGGCCAAAAAGTGCCGAAAAGTGTACGGCGTGGAGCGTAGGGACCAATGGTGCACCGCCTGCCGCTGGAAGAAAGCCTGTCAGCGGTTCCCAGACTAAACAAAAAAGACTCTAGGAGACAAGGAAGAATCTCCATTTCCTTTCTTTCCTCCAACACTTTCCTGCACTGTAGAGGACCCATCTTTTCACTTTTCTACCTTTTTTTGTTTTCCTACAAGAGTTAAGTGTTTTTGTTAGGTTTTCCCACAAAGTGAACGCTGGTACTAGCTGTTGAGACTGTGGAGTAGTAGGATCCCAACCCTTCAAAGGTGATTTCTGGCCTCTCACGAGACTAAAGTGTAATCCTGTATCTGATCAAGGTGTTTTTCTACCCCAGTCCTGCACTTCATCCATACCTGAGATATTTAAGTGATTGTTGATTTTTGTATACTGTGGACAATGTATTGCTTTGAGCATTTTCATGATGTTTTTCTATTGCCGTTTTGTTAGCCTGAAGGGTATAACAGTGTAATGTCATGTATCGTCTTTTTTTTTTTTTTCCTATGTATTTACTCTGAATTTAGTCACAACTTTTGAGTTTCACAAGGTTTGACTGCGGTCGTATGCCATAGCGCTTCCTAATCAATCTGAACTGCCAGATATAAAGCTACAGTGGTGTTGAGTGAAAGATGTGAATGATTCTGACCACATTGGTGGCCACAGTATGTTGTCTGATGATGATAAAAAGTGCAGCTATAACCTTTTGATTGAATACCAAAGTGCTATTGCAAAGAGTTAAAGGGAGCTTGACTGAATATTGCCCGGAGAATAGATCGGGCTTGTTTCCTTTTGTACGTTTCTTGTCATCCTTCCAAAAAGTGTTAAGGTCTTGTACAATACTGGAATCATCCCCTTGGGAACATCTAAAAGGATGTGAAAGCATAACATCATACTGAAAAAAAAAAAAAAGATTAAAAGACACAAGATAAAATACGCAAACTTCAATAGTTTGTCATTTGTGCATGACCAATAACAAGAACAATCGTAAAATTATTTTATTGGCCTTTTGTGTGCAGTTCATGTACAAGTGGAAAGGATTAAAAGAAAAAATCTCACTCTACGAAAATGCTTGCAGAATGTTTGAAATGAATTATATTCACAAATCCAAGATGTCTACACACACAAAACTGTACATTTATATGAAGAATACTGTAAAGTACACTGAAAGCCTATCTGCTAGCTCTTTACATGTGGGGTGTCAGTTTTCAAAACTCATAATGTGAGGGAGCGTCTGTCAAGCACTAAAGATGACCTCAGTTATATGTTCATGCAGAAACAAATGCAGAAAGCTGGAACACATGCTAAATCCAAATTCCAGGTTGAACCAAACAAAGGCGCCTTTTTTTTTTCTTTTTTTTTTGCACCAAACTGATTTGCAATAATAATGACTATGAATTGAATGAACAAACTGATTTTCTGAACCCTTCCAATCTTTCATTGTTAGGACAAACTGGGTAATCCCGCCCAAAAACTCGCCTCACGTATTCTGATTGGCTAACATGCACGAGTGCATCATAATTTCGAGTGTACACTCTAGGGGGCAGCATTTAACCAAAAAAAACTCAAAACTGCCCATAAAGATTATCGTTCTTTCAACATTGTACTACATATAATCACCTATCGATTTTGATAACTCGTTTGATTGCTCTAGTAAATTTTTAAGACAGTTCTATACATCAAGGACGTGTGCAAAACAACCAATCTTAGCACAACACAGTGTGCAAGGTTAAAATATAAAGTGCTTTTCTCTCAAACAGAAGAAAACCCCAAACTCCACTAAGAGCCACTGCTCTCATTTGTAACTGATTCACGTGATCAATTCAAGTTTCACTGCTTTGCTTTTTATTTTTTTCACAATGCTTCAAGGTTAATTCTAGGAGTTTTGATTCTGTAATGAACAATCAGTTCTCATCAGCAACATTTGCCCTAACGACTTGATCGAGATGTTTTTGATGTCAGGAACGACCATGGAAATGTCAATGATAAAAACCAACGCTATACAAAATATTCCTCTTCTTTGATTAAACACAGATTTAGCTAGTTCTGGGCTGTGGTGCATGATAGATTTTCAGTTACTGATGGCTGATGAGCAGTTGAATTGAGGTTAGTGAAAAGACCAGGCCTGTGCTCTAAGGCCAGCTAAACTTCATTCTGTCTTCGAATTCTGGTGGAGAGGTTGCTGATGTGACCTGAACGCCCCGAGCGACCCGTCAAGCTCAGGTACTGCCTCAGTAGCTGACTCACACGCTTCTGGTTGTTCCACTTGCGGGCAGATTTCCTTATCCCTATGAAGCCACCGTAGCGTTTCTGCAAAGGCCTTCCGGAGCTCACCAACTTCCGGAAACCGTGACGACCTTTCATAAAGCCTCCAAATCGCTTGGATATGCTTATGGCTGCTTCATCGCTCTTCTCTTCTCCTAGACCATCCTGGTCCTCCTCTGTCCTCGGGTCAAGGTCTGGGTCATATGAAATTTCCAGTTTCTCTTCCTCCTCTGAAGGCTGCTGGCTGCGGAGCGCTAGCACGGCATGTCGAAACCGCTCCAAAGCCTCAGTATACTCAACACCATTGTCATTTTCTATGCTCACTGTGGCCAGAGGCTCCGCTTCATTATCAGAGCGCTTTGATGTTTTCTCCTCCTCCTGGTTCAGACCTGCTGCCTGGTAACACAAATCCCAGGTCAATGCAGGAGATGCCTGTGCCTCACATTCCAGGATACATACCTGCAAAACAGTGGAGATTTTACATGACAAAATATTTTTAGAGTAGAAAATTTCCTTATATAATATATTGGTAAAACTGTACAAATATTAGTAAAATTGTACTGAACATGCGCTCTCTCTATAAAAAAACAATTCAATAAAAAACAGTAATACTGAGACATTTTAAAATAACTTTTTTCTATTTTTATATATTTTAAAATGTAATTTATTCCTGTGGAATACATTTTCAGCAGTCATTGCTTCAGTCTTCAGATTCTTTAGAAATTATAATATGCTTATTGGTGCTCAAGAAACATTTCTTCTTATTATCAGTGCTGAAAACTGTAGTGCTGAATTCTTTGATAAAGTTCAAATGACAGAAAAGCATTTATTTGTAAAATAAATCTTTTGTAAAATGTCTTTGTTCCTGTTTTGTATGTTTTATTTATATTTGTTTATTTATTTTCTGTATCATTTTCATTCATTATAAAAAAAAAATTTTTTCCTTTGTTGGAAATTTATCATGTATCAATAATTTTAATTTGCCCTTTCTAATAAAAAAGCTGAGTATAAAAAATCCTAGTGGCACCATGCTGCACGCAAACGGTCTTACCACTGAGGTGTGAAATGATATGTGGCATTGGTGCAAGAAATGATTTGATAACTGAGTGACTAGAATGGGATAAAACTCATCATTTTATATGTGATCAGCTGTAGACAAATGCAGGTTCTTTCCACAAAATGTTCATGTGATGCCCTTTTTAAGGACGTGTATGTAGCGGGTGAGCCGTTTTTTAGAAAACCATAAATTGTATAGGGGCTTATAACAGTGGAATGCATGGAAAGTAATAGGCCAGAGCGAAATTTAATGTTGATGGCAAATGAAAAACATTCAGATAAAAGATAGAAGACACAATATATATGGGGATAGTTATGAAATACAGATGTGTGTAACCAGGGGCGTAGTTTGTGGGGTGGGGGTGATGGTGGTGGGGGGTGGTAACCCCTCCAATAACCAAAACTACCAAGTCCCCCCCCCCCCCCCCCCCCCCCTCAATATTTATCCCACGGTTAATGTAAACTTAGAATCAGGCTATTTATTAATTGTTTGAATCGCGCCTTCGGCGCTTTTATAAGCGCTAACCTCACGTACGAACCGAACGGAGCGCTTATCAGCACAACATGACAGAAGCAGTTATTTTAATTGTGCACGAGCGGCACGCGAATCACACTATACTCTGTGCGCGTTCACCAGCGCGCTCGAGAAGTGTGAGAAGATTTGCGCGAGCCATTCCTATCGTATTCTATTGAGAAACTGCCACTTTAAAATGCTATGGAGAAAGTCGAACATTGTCTAAAAAAAGGCTCAAACTAAAAAGACTGATGAAAAGAGGAGAACAGACAATATTGCACCAGCACTAACATAATATTAAAATATTTTTAAACTTCTCATGACCACCTTTACTATAATTTATCACGTTTTATTGTAGGCTTATTTAGTGTGGTAAATTTTGTCTAACTTGTAGAATTTATAATAGATAATCTGTTAAGGGAATAGATTTTCCCTATAGATTTATATTACAACTGTGGCATGTTGTAGCTATTGTTTCTAAAGGCTGTTGTTTCTCATAACAAATGCAATATAGATTAATAAAAAAGTCATTATTGGCCTGGTAATGATTAATAGGCTAGCCTTATTATAACAAATGCTACAGTTAAGAACTATAGTACTTTTTCATAAGAGCAAGTACAAGTCAGAATGGAGAGCCAATGGGTTCTAATGATGAGTGATGGAGAAACCTTCAGATATTCCAATGTTGGCATAGATTAAATCATTAAGAGCCTGATGAACTGTTAAGGAGTAAGAAATAAACAATATCAATAAAAGAAAACGTTAAGTTAGATTGACTTCCCATGGCGTGTTGAATTAGAACATTCTGTCAAACTATAGCCCAAGTGTCTAAATAATATAAAATATATTATATCCTATGTAAACAAGTATTTGTTAACTATCTTATTACTTTATTGCAGTTACGCAATCAACCAACTTTGCATGTGAGGTGGATAGCACAAAAGACCATTTTACAAAAATAAATATTTAAGCAAACAAACAAATAAATAAACCTTAAGAGAGAGCATGACCCGGGGTCCACTTCAACCCCCCCACCAATGTTCAAACCAAAACTACGCCCTTGTGTGTAACACACATGCATACATTTAAAAAAGGTTCTTTATTGGCATTGATGGTTCCATGAAGAACTTTCAACATAAATGGAAACTTTCCATTGCACAAAAAGTTATTTAAAGTGGAAAAAGGTTCTTTAGATTTTTAAAATGTTCTTCACACAAAGAAAGAAAAAAAAGGCTTACAATAAATTATTCTTTGGGGAACTAAAAATGGTTCTTCTGTGAAACCCCCTTTTTGGATGCGAGAGTGAATACACTATCTTCTAAGTCTGTGTATTAATCTGTTGATGAAATTTTAACGTCTGACACCACTGCGGTGTCACAAAGCAAAAGCGTGCCCACAGGGACCCATCTGGTCATGGCAAGAGCGATGTGTCAATCTCTCCTACCCACCAAGTGTCAATCTCTCCTACCCACAACATCAGCAGCTGACGGCACCACAGCAGCCAATTATGGGCAGACATTACCCCAATCACCCCAGTCACAGCTGTTTGGTCTGAACAGTCATTATCAGCTTGATTACAGCCACTATCATGACAGCGACCAACTTTTAACAAAGTTAATTGTATCAGTTTTCTCATCCACTCCTGCTGTCAGCTTTGACTTATTACAATTTTGTTTCAAAACCACGAACATTAATAGTTTTATGTTAGTTAGATGTGGTGCTTACCAAAGTATTAAACGCTTGGTGTTCAGGTAGGATGAGTCCACAGGTTAAACAGTCCCCTTGGCAGTCGCTGTGACCCGAGGAGCACAAGCATAAGAGCAGCAGGGTCCAAAATGGGGTCTTCATGACTTCTTCAGGGAACACACACCGGAACAAACAAATGAAGCAGGAATTAGGATATCTGATGAAGGAAAGAGAAGAGTAGAGGGGTGAGATGTTTCATTGGTAATTATTATTTAATTTTCAGTTTATAACGTTAACTTTTTCTGAATAGGGGAGAATAAATGAATGATTCTCCAGAAGCTCTAAGAACTTTATAGTGGCTGAGACAGTGTAGTTTCATAAAGTAACAACAAATTTTAAGGCTTCGAGATATTCCGAAAAAAAATCTTAAAACTATGAAATATGCAAAGCAATTAAGCTACATCAGGGATTCTAATTTGATTCAATTTTGCCCCTTGGCTTCATCTTGCCTAGTTCTTAAACTCATTTTACAGCTCAGTGCCAGGTTTTTCAGCCAAGGAGAATACTTTAAAGAGATTTTTACAACATTACTTACTATATATAAGTTGGGGGCAGTTTTTTTTTAAAGAAATTAATACTTTTATTCAGCAAGTATGCATTAAATTAATCAAAAGATTATGAAAATGACAATAAAGACATTTTTAAATGTTTAAATAATGCTTTTCTTTTGTACTTTTCTATTTGTTAAAGAATCCTAAAAAGTATCAAACAGCACAACCGTTTTCAGTACTGATAATAATTATAAATATATTTTTGAGCATGTTTTCAATATATTTCTGGAGTAATGGCTGCTGAAAATATAGCTTTGCCATCAAAGGAATCAATTGCATTTTAAAATATAGCCTATTTAAATAAAAAAAGTTATTTTTAAAATTATAATAATACTTATTATTACTGTTTTTAATTGTATTTTTTGATCAAATAAATGCAGCCTTTGTATCAAAGACATTTAAAAAATCTTGAAAGTGAAAAAAGTCTGTTCATACATTTTCATACAATTATTTGAATGAACATTTGCTAATGATCCATGGTCTAATTTAGCAATATTCTTAATGAAAGCAATTATGAAATAACACCAAGCAAATGTATTTTTCTGATATTTATGAACATTGATGGAGCTTTACCATAACATAAAAAGGTTCTTTATAGTGGAAAAGTGTTTTTTACATTTTTAAAATGATCTACACACTAAGAAAAAAATGGTTCTGTACTGTTCACTGAAAGGTTCTTTGGGGAAGCAAAAATGGTTCTTCGCATTTGGGAACCTTTTTAAAGAGTGTGCCTGGATCTATAGAGGTTGGAAACCCTTGGTCTAGTACATTTCACAAGGACGTTCACATGTTTGTGTGTGCACATTTGCCAATTTGACCTGCAGCTAATCAGCTCTGGAAACACCTTTTTTAACCTATGTCAGTCAGCTAAACGAATTCCTGCTAATCCCAGATATTAAGACTGATAATCAGGCATTTTAAAGATAAACCTAGAAATGGGTCCAGTTTTCCCAAAAGCCAAACACATGTGCTTCTAAAGATAAGATTGCCTTAAGACAATTGCAACAAACACAGAACCCTCAAAGTGAATCAACTATATTTTAAAAATTCACACAGGTATGATCACCACCACTACTGTCACCACTGAAACATGTCAAAATTTGCAAGCCGCCATCTGTTTTTTTTCCCACACATACTGAAGTTCATTAAGGAAACTCATCATAGGCCCTAATTAATGTCTAAATTAGTGTGTGTGGCATAATGAGAAGGAAATGAGTGCGGGAGAGAAAGAGCGGGAATGCAGTTTCCATCAAACTCTGACTCACGCACTGCGCCAGCACACATTAGTCATGGCTGCATTAGGAGAGAAACGCACACATGTACGCTCATCACTAAAAGCTTTCTTTGATGAAAGCCAACAAAAATCTTTCAGTGAACTCCAGAGCAGTGATGAAAAGTTGACAATAAAAGCATGTTGAGATGTGTCTGCTCAGTGAGCAAAGAGTATATATAATTATAGCCCCCCGTGCGGACATGGATAGCACTCTGAGCGAAGGACTACCAAAAAGCTCGGCACCAAAAAAGTTTCCAACCAATTAAACCCCTTGCATCATTAATACAGTTCAATTTGGAGAGTGTTTTGATGGAACTTTTTTACGACCATCCCCTGCTACAGTCTCTTATTTGTCGGAGATAATGGAAAACGTGAAAACAGCTGGAGGGAAAGTGCAAAAGCATCAACCTCAGCAACTGTCATCTGCAATACTAATACTGTGCCTCTTATTTAGCAGAGAGATAGAAGTGTCCTGTTTGACCTGTAGGGTACTTATTGACCCCAATTTCTAGAGTGCGTAAGGATATTCAGTATGTCCTTAAAATATACATATGATATCACATCGTTCCAAACTCTTTCTATCTTGGGTGGGGTGGGGTTCTGTCCATACAATGAAAGTTAGTAGGGTCCAGTGTTGTTTTGGTAACTTTCTTTTTCTGGACAAAGAAATTGGGACAGCATTAGGGTGAGTACATGATGACAAAACATTTATGTTGAAGCAGTGTTGAATTATTGTACAAATTTTTAGTTAAATATCAAGCTACTCTTAGCTACATTACATACAAAAAAATAAAAAAAATTTTTTAGTCTAATTAAATCAACTAATTTATAGAGCATAAACAGAGGTTGAGTCCAGTATAGAGGCAAATAAAGAATAAAGCAATAGATAAAATACAAATGTATAATGAAGGGATGACCCAATTGACTTTTATAGTTTGGATAAAAAGGTTTGGATTGACATGAAGGTGACTAAATGATGACAAAATATTTAGGGGGTGAATTTTTGAGTGAATGTCCTAATGCAATGCTCGTAGAGGAGGTGCTCTGTCCGCAGTCTCTGACTAATCTAAGGGAATGCGACTAATCTGATTTGACCGGTCTGCTCGCCCTCTCCTACAGCCACCTGATCGTATCACCTCCACGGCAAACACCAAACCCTATTCTCATTCTGTTCCTGCGCCGTGGCTGAAACACAAACGCCTGAACTGAGTCACCACCAGATTCTGGAAAAGCTGCTTTTCTTCTGCTGTCTGTTTTTTCTCATTACCATTTTCGTTGGTCAGCTGTGTTATGACATGTCAACAATGAGAAAATGATAATTACTTTTGTTTGTTTGCTCCACAGCAGATGGAAGGAGGACTATGACCTCATTTTCATTTCTCATCCACATTAATATCATCACCTGAATGCGAAGGCACTTCATCTCGGATTTATTACGCAATAAATGATAGCTCACCTGTTTGCTATATCTAGCAATTTTGTCCTTTGTAATAGCATTGTATCAAAATAATCTAAGCTCTTCTCATTGTCAAAACCATTTCCATTGAGGAATGGGGGATTCGCACGGTTACTTTAATTGAGAGCACAATGATTGCCAGAGGGCTCAGAGTCTGCAGTCCCGTTGCAGATGATCATGGTTCCCCTCCACACACACTGCCTCTTCACTGGCAGAACAGCAGCAATCATTGCATTATCCTCCCCGTGGCCATGACAATGAGTTGAGAATTTACCATAAAAAGATGGGGGGAGGGAGTGAAAAGTTTCTTTCTTTATTTATTTTTGAAGGACTATCAATTGCGAGGAGAAAATGCAATAAATGCCACTGTCACCACCATTTAAATCAAAAGCAGTGGTGGAAGTAAATAGCCAGATGCATATATTAGATCGTTTGATTCACAGAAAGTCACTATTTCTTCACAGCATTTGCGATTTCCAAATCAAAATGACACGAGCTTCAGAAAAAGATGTATTTGAATAATAATGATCGCAATGAGCTGTAAAGGTGTAGAATGAAATTTCTATGCATGGCATATAATCCACCATATAAGAATGCACTAAGCAGTATTCAGGACGGCTATTGTATGATAGAGATACTATGACACTGTATATACAGTAAAGTTCAAGTTCAGAAGCAGCTTGATGGAATAAAATACAATCAACTGAGCGTCACAATTCTGCATAAATACAAGCAATAGAAAAAGTGAACACCAGCTATGACAGCTTTGACCTTATACTGGTTCTCTCTGAGTGATACTTCAATTCTGTACAATTGTTTATGTCATTGCAATTAATATTGAATATGTTGCTCAAGCTAAAATGTTGACAGCTTCTGGAAATCCGGAGCATTAATTGATTTAACAGATTTTCTCTTGCCCGTGTAAGAGAATACAACTCTAATTGATAGATGTACGTAATTATCCATGCAACACTTCTGCTTTAATGGATTTTAGGGTAAAAATCACTTTAACATGACTCAGGTAATTAATCTGAGGAAAACTAACGCAGTGCAAAGTTTAAAAATAATTACGCTAAATTAGACATCAGTTTTCATGTTTAAATTCATAGAGGATTGTTGCATGATTTTATTATGGCATGCATAATACGTGCAATTTGGAAAATTTCTTTAGATGCAGTGTACGCCTTGAGTTTGCCTTAGTCCAATGATGCAAGCAAAATAAAAGACCTATTTAAACTTTTCATAAATTGATTCAAAATATTTGTACAAATTTGTACATATGTGTGCAAGTGTTTCATACAGAAAATTTAAAGTTTAAAAAAAGAAAATGAAAAAATATGATTTTTGAAAATTGTTGAAAAATGGAGTTATTTGTTTTGGCAAATGAACTCTTCATATATACACAAACACACACACACACACACACATATATATATATATATATATACACACACACACACACACACACACATATATATTATATAATTTTCATAATTACAAATTATGATTTGATCATTCTTTTTGTATTGTTATATATGATATATGTTTTATAAAACAAAATCTACTTAAACAATAAACTATAATTAAAAAATAATAATAATAATTAACATAATATCAACATACTGATAGCAGTTAATATTTGTTCCTTGCCTTCACCAAAAAAACAAAAAAAAACTTGGATTATGATTGATTAAACCATTCAACAAATAGATATACAGTATATGATATCCAGTCTTCCTATTATTGATCATGTTGTTTAGTAGAGTAAATTAATTGTCATCCTAAAAGCTGGAAACATTCATATAAACGAATAGCGCACTTGTTGCTATTCTGCGCAGGCTGCAATTACATGAAATACTGGAATAAACATTACGCGCAAAATGCTATGCTTAAGGGAGTCTCAGTGGACACATTGTGTTAACTTTAGTTTAATTACAGCTGCAAAAAAAAAAAAGAAGTAAATGGAGTCAAAATAGCTGTGCTTCCCTCATCACTGACTTCAAACAGTGCACTCAGGTCTCTGTGATCAAAGCTTTGAATGAAATACATTTGTCTAGCACTGTCGTCTAGAGTGTTATATGCAATTTCAATCAATTGTAAGTGGAGTCATAATTTGAAAGAGTCTGTAACACTACATCTCCAAAACAAACATAATCCAGACATATTGTTCTGTTATTACACAGAAATACATCATTTGAAAAAGTAGCTTATTAAGATTTTTTTTTATATAAATGCAAACAAAACTTCACAAGCAAACAAGCAAAAACAAAAAAAAACTAAACAAAAAAAAACACTAGGATAATGTCAGTTAACTGGTAGCCATGAAGATGATTAATGCGGAAATGAGTAATGGAAAAAAGATTATTTACAGAGCAGTGCTAATCATTAAAACATCATCCAGGGACCTCGTCACATTAATATTAGCCTAATCACACTGCCATAAGAAAAACATAGACTGTGACGGCAACTGCAGTCACTTTTGCTTAAACAAATATTAATATAAAGCAAAAAAAGTGAGTAATCACAAAATATTTGTCACTTCAGGCAAAACAAAACAAAAACAACTGGCCCAACAAAACAGGTATAATCTGCATTCTTTCACTGTGGAATTAGAATCAATACAAAAATACAAAAGAGCTATCACATGACACCTTGCTTTACCTGCCGTCTGTGGTAACGGGTTGCTCTCAGTCTCTCTCTCACTTTCGGTCTTGAGGTGTGGCGGTTATGTCCAATCTTCAGCTTCTTGGTTTGTTCAACTGCTTGCCTGCTCCCTTTCTCTCCCCTCTTATAACGGCACACCCCTTCCTCTGGTTCAGCCCCCCCAGTGTCTGTGGATGGGGCTACACCAAGGCAGGCAAATTACGCACAACCTGGACAGCCATACAACCCTTAGTCAAGGCTGACGTACAAGACACTACCAACGTCACCTCTTTCCCCACCCCTGAACATATGACCTGGGCTAAAAATACGCATCATTCAATTTGTAACGGACTAAAAATTCATTGGTTTTATCCAATGGCATATTGACTGTATATGTCCAAACAGAGTTCCCATCAATTAACTGATGATCAGAAACTTAGATAACGTGCCTTTAACAAGCTAAGCACTGGCTTGGGAGTGCGAATTGCAAATTAAGCCCGAAATGCAATTTACAGTTGAGCGGTGCATACAGGAGAAAAACAAAATCCCCCAGAGGCAAAAAGAAGTCTCGGTGGACGATGAGACTTCACATCCACCGCAAAGGAAAGACAGGATTGTGCCAACAAGAATAAGAGGAGAACACTAACAAAAAGAGTTATGAATCATACAGCTATACAAATAACTTGCTTTCATGAAGCATTTGAATAAAATGCACTTGCTTTTAGGTCAAATTGAGGTCATATCTCAGCCTTAAAACACACTCGGTTGTTCCATCTCAGTATAAAAGTTGCCATTTGAATTAGAACTGAATAGAATTGGCAACACTCCACATGAAGTTGAAATTAAATTTAAATATGAATGACAGAAAAAGGAATTTACTGAATTGCTATTCTGAGAAAAATGTATTTGTACATTAAATGTATTTCCACTCCAAAAAATGTTCATTTACGAGATATGAAGAAATATATATCACATTCTATCTGTAGTGTAGGTCCTATAGAATAATGTATAGTATGGGGATAGAAATGCCAAGGTTGTTTTGATTCCTATAGAATGCATGAACTAATAAAACATATAACTTATATGAAATGGAAGTTGAATAAAAGCATCTGCCAGAAGTGTAATATAAATATCTATAAAACTTTAACATCTTTCAAAAGCTTCAAAGGCTTGATATCTTTCAAACAAGGCTTTGCCAAGCCAATATTTAACGTGTTGACACAACTTGCTTTTGTTGTTATATATCTAAATTCTATTTCCTTTGTATTCAACTGGAATTCAAATCAGTTTCCTAATTTCAAGCAGCACCAAACCAGCATAAACCAGCTTGGACCTTGTCTTTCCAGCAGGGATGTTGGAGTCTTACGCAATGAGCATATATGAGCATGCAAGCAATCAAAAAACACACACACACAAAGTCCTAAAAAAAACACCTCAACTAAAGCATTCAGGAAAATTGAAATACTGTAACATTGTGTTCTAGGCTAACTGATTATTACTTTGAATGGGCATATACAATTGTAAGTGTTTCAGCATTAGGAAAAGCCTGTTGAAAAAATAAACTAATTTGGGTAAGACCAGTAGCTAATATAGGTCTGAATAAGAGCACCCATTAAGTTACAATAGCTTGCTTTGATCTCCCTAATCATGTCATTTCAGAGGCTGTTAAATAACATGGATTAGATGCCAAAATAAACACAAATCCTGATTTGTAATTAATCTCTAAATGAACATAGTGTTTATAAAAACATGTGTCATGCATTTGCGCCACTGAGGAAATGAACCAATAAGCATCACAATTATTAATGTGATGCGTCCAATATTCAGTCTTTGATAATTCATTCCTAAATCATAAACAACCCAAATAACCCATCACCTGAGTCCCTGTCCCATGCATTTGCATACTGTTCCATGCAAGACTGGAATGAAAAATTATTCAAAAACAAAAAGAATTCGCCATGCCGCTACAAAGGAGCTCATCAGATTCTGTGCCACATCATATTACAGCAGTGGCTGAATCACAGAACCAGCAGCTGAATGCATTGTGGTGAGATACCGCATCAGAATAAAATTGAAGTCAGTTCTACGCAAGATATGCAATTATATGAGTGGGCTTATTCACCTCCGTGACGCAGAATGATTGGGGGCCTCTCTGGTGAGTGTTGTTTCATTCCCTTCATCATTCCAGGGCAAAGTTTTATTGTTATATGAGGCGATGAAGAGCGCTGAGGCATGTCCACGTCCCTGTGGGAGACACCACCATGTTTTATGGGAGGCCCTTGGCAATAATTTCCAATGATGACTATTAATACTAGACACTTAATTGATTTCAGCAGAATAACCCAAAGACATGACTCAATATAATAAAATATGTGAAATACAAAGCCTGTGGATGAGAGAGATCCAATGTTGAAGGAAGTTTCAATCAAAGCTGCATTTTTTCACATATTGTACATTTATTAGAATAAACTAAGACAAAAAGTATCTAGTTCTGAAAAGACTAGGAAACGTAGCACACAGAAACTAAGCTGGAACATATCTCAGGACACTAACTGGATGAGGAATGAGAAATTATTTGGTTACTGGTAAGACATAGGTGCTGCTATAGTTAGCAGAGAAATAAAATAAGAAAATAATTGGTTGAGTATTTTCTGTAATGTGAGAATGTGGGAGTGACAGCCTGGTCAGACAGTCAGGGGATGTTCTTGGGTTATCATGAGGTTTCCTTATCTGTGTCTGACATTTAGGTGACTTTAGGCAAGCATTAAAGAGCCACCTTGTGTCAGTGGTGTTATCACATTTTAAAAGTTGGAAAGAGTTAGATTCTTGTGGGGGATTTTAGTGCCTTTAACCCAAAATTGCTATATAAAAAAAGAGTTTAATCCCACCTTTAAAGTTGGATAATCCTTGATTCTAACAGGGTATATAGGCTGGATCAGGGTTAACTGTTAAAAACAGCTTCAAAGATTCTACCACAATATACCCATTATGGGGGGTAAGTTGTCACAGTGAAACCTGCATAGGCTTTTCAGTTAAATCTAAAAAGCGACAAAGTAAAAGGAAATGTAGTAAAATGTCAAGTAATTGTTTTAACAAACTAATTGTATAAATATACAGTATTTAAAACGTGACAACTTGCCCCAACATGATTTTTAAGTAAACTACTCTTAGTGCACAGTTCAAATCTCCCTACCTTCATTATATAGCTGTCTTGTAAATGTCTGCGTGTTTTTTGTTATCACTTGTATGTCCAACAGCTATGGGAAAAATCGTATTATGCCGAATCTTAAACTTGGAAATTCACCAAAATATTATTAATTTGGGTTTTGAGCACATTTGTGTAATGGCTTTCAGTCGCGCTGTAATGATTAACCAAATCGAATTACACGCAAAACATGTCATAAACTCATAACTCGTGACAAAAAGACATGTATATCAACACGAGCCAACCTTGTTGAAAAGAGATGGTAGTATTTTATTGGTCACTTTTGAATCTGTGTTGTGACGTTCTCGTATCTTATTGGTCACCACGGTCTTTTGCAACAGTATTGACCAATAGAAACGCAGAACAGCACCAGACGCGCGAAGATCTAAAAAACACGGAAGTGTTATTACGGAAATTATGTTTACGTTGTACGTTATGTTGCTATGCTATTCAAGTTTTTATAGTTATAAGTGTGGTGAGATAGCACGTTGTTAATACGTTTTTATATGATTATATTAATTATACTTGGATCAAAAAACTTTGAGCAAGGACACTTTCCATTTGCCGCAGTTTCACGGGTAAGTTCATTCAGATTGTTGACATAGAAACAAAAAGCCACAGGAGTGTAAATGCTAAAGTAGTTTAATAATTTGATTACGTCTATCTTTCTGCTATTGTAAAGGAAGATGAATATTTATATAATAAGACAAGTAATTTAATCCTGTATTTTTAATAAGAACTGTAAAAACCTGCAGCTGAGTTGTCCAGTTAAAGGGCTTTGTTTACATTTTAGTGTGTGTGTGTGTGTGTAAATGTGTATACACAATATTTAGTGTTGTCAAACGATTAATCGCGATTAATCGCATCCAAAATAAAAGTTTTTGTTTACATAATATGTCCACTGTATATATTTATTTTGTATATATAAAGACACACACATACAATATATATTTACATGTTTATATTTATATTCATATAATTTATATTATATATATTTAATATATAAATATAACATATTTTTAAAAATATATACATGCATGTGTTTGTATTTATATATGCATTATATATATATATATATATATATATATATATAGAGAGAGAGAGAGAGAGAGAGATATTGTGTGGGTGGGTGTACACCTATGTAGTTATTGTTTGTAACAAATTTTATTTTACTTTGCTTGTAATAACAGAACAATGAAATAAAACACTCAACACCTGAGGAACGCCAGCGAATCTTGCATTTGATGCAGTGAACAACAAAGGCTGCTAGGATGGATGATATCTACACTTTGCAACAGGAAGTGGGACGAGGTAGCTATGGAGTGGTCTTCAAGGGACGTGTAACAGAGACTGGCTGGTGGGGTGACAGGGGCGACACGGTGGCCATTAAACGTCTACCATGTTGTAGCCCAGAAAGTATAGAGCTCCACCTGCAGGAACTGTGGGCTATGAGAATCACAGCACGAAACCACCCCAATGTTATCGCTCTATACAACTGCCTCTTACAGACTGGACCTAGAACACTGCAACCACTGAAATCAGGGAGGCTGCCTTTGGATTTAGTGGAGAGTGCTCTCAAAGGGAGAGTGGTGGACAAAGACTCAAAAACCCAACTGAGGAATCCCTCCAGGTCAAAGAGGAGACTGATGTCCACAGAGGAGGTTCCCAGGCGCTGCTTTGCCCTTTGGCTAGTGATGGAGTACTGTGAAGGAGGGGATTTGAGTCAGTACATCCTATCTAGGCCGCCGGATGCTGAGTGCAACTGTGCAGTGGTTCAACAACTCGGCAGTGCCATTGCGTTCCTGCACAGGCATGGAATAGTGCATCGTGATATAAAGCCAGATAATGTTCTTGTCTGTTTTACTAAAAGAGGACCGGTCATGAAGGTACAAAAAGAATGCAATCTAAATATATATTTTTATATCAAATTATTATTTTACTGCAATGTTACAAGCATGTACATCTAAGAAACTATAATATTGGTTAAAATGCTAATAGCCTATGGAGTCAAACTAAGTGCAATTGTCATGGGCCCGATTTGCATTTGCACAAGCTTTCATGTTGTTTTTGAAATGGTCTATACTGCTTTTAGAGCCACATTGCCTTTTTTCTACCCCTTTCCCTTTTTAATTTGTATTAGTCCGGAGGCATGGAAAGTGTTCCACTTATAACTTGGCTGTGATAAATAACAAAGCATTACAAGTACTTTTAAACTTCTATTTGCATGATAGACAAAGCCTTTGGTATTGCCCTACAACATAAGACACAATTCATGGTTTGAAGTGCCCAGGGAACATTTTATGCGATGGATGATAAGAAAATGTGTTTGGATTATTGCCTCCAGATAATTAATCATTTTTTTCCCCAAAAAAACATTTTTGTATAATCATGAAATGTGCCTGAACATTTTGAGCTTATTCTGTTAATCAATACAATACTAGCAAAACAATCACCTTACAGATAAAGTTTGAAATGGGTTGTCTTAAAATCCATTCTTCTAAAGTTTCAAATAATGAGTTTTTACGTTTCATTGCATGTAGAGACAATCAATGTAGTGTGCTTTGAAGCGACAGATGAATTGTGCTCTAAATGTGTACCAGTCAAATATTAGGCATAGCACAAAGTGGATAGTATGTTGCCCTGGGCTTATCATGAATTAGAGTTATCTATAGTTGTTCTAATAAATGCTATTGTAGTTTCCCAAATTTTCCAATGCAAGTATATTTGGGGCTTTACTGCAGTAAAAAAATGCAAGTTTTGTCAATAATATTAGACTAGAAAACATGAATAGCCCGAGTCCCTTGTTCAGTGAAACTGTCCTACGCAGGGAAGAAATGATTTGAATGTATATGAATGGTTTTGTAGATATAATTATTTTAAATGTTAATTTTAAATGTTATGTTATTTTAATATAACTTATTAAATATTTAACTAAATTATGTTTCACACCCCAGATCTAAAAGGTGGTTCTAGTTATTAAAACCATGTTAACTTCTTCCTTATGTCTTGCAGGTGGCAGACTTTGGCCTTAGTAAGATGGTGGACAATCCTACAGATGGTGTTCAGAGTAGACTGGCCCTTTCCTCTACCTGCGGCTCAGACTTCTATATGGCTCCAGAAGTTTGGGCAGGTCGTAGTTATACAGCCCAGGCTGACATCTTCTCTTTGGGTGTGCTTTTCTGGGCTGTGCTGGAGAGAATCACTTTCCTAGAGGATGGCACCAATCAAGAACAACTGGGTTAGTGGAGGGGGGGTTATATACTTTGGCTCATTTAGCAGTACCCATTTAATGTTTTTATTGTTTTCGTCTTTGTTGTTTATTCAATCTAGATCCATGATGCATACATTGTTATGATTAAAATGAAATAGGAACTTGTATATGCAGTAAATGAGGGCTTATGATGGGTTTGAAGATTAATATAAAAGCCACCATCTTGTGATTGTCACAGCTACTTTGCAGAAATAGGAATAAAATTAGGAACAGGAATAGAACTTCTGACCATTTTCAGAGCCTCGCTTCACTAGCATTGGCAGGCAGGTGGCTATTTCGGTTTCTCCTCTTACTGGTTACCTCAGCCAGACTACTTTAGACCGCTGTGAAAGCTTTGTTGTTGAGAGTTTGACATAGTAGCTCATTATCTTAATGCATAATAGCTGAGATAAACTAAAGTGGTCTGAGGATGCAGGCTTTGGATGGAGTGCATTAGCTATTCAGGCAGTCCTCAGTAATTACTCGAACCCAGCGACTTTCTGTGCTGCTAGGAGGCGTACAGAAAGGTCAGATGTCACAGCTTATTTATATAAGGGCAATTAACATCCTTCCACCCATTAACCTCTCTGTGTGGTGGGTTTGCCTTGAAGTTTTATGAATAATAATGAGTTTGTACCAGGCATGTGCTTTGAAGAAATGCACTGGATTGTTTTTATTGCTGCTTTTTAGTGTTGTTGAACTATAATGAATGGTACAAATTCAAATGCACCAATTGGGAGATCAAAGGAAACTCCTCGGACAGGAATGAATGAAGGACTTGTTTCACAAAATGCTTGAAAATTGATTAAACATAACATCTGTTTCCTGTTTATTCTGTGTTGTAGGTGCATATGTAATGCGAGGCCGCTGGCTCATCCCGTTAGGTGAGGCTCTGTGTCAGAATCCTGACCTGCAGTTGATCATCCCTATGAGGGCACGACGTGCTCCGCCACTGCCGCCGCCTCCAAACCCTGCTATGTGCGAGCTGCTGATGGACATGCTAGATTCTGACCCTGACATCCGGCCAACGGCAGACCAGCTAGAGAAGAGGGTCCGGCGTGCCATAGAGGTGCACTGACCTCAGAGCAGCTTGCTAACAGGCAGTCTCCTTTACACACTGAAAAACTTGAAGATGAAGCCAAAAAAAGTTGAAATTGAGTTTTGTTATTTGTCTTGAAATTTCATTAAGTGCTGTGTCTGTTACTGTGTGATGCTTTATGAATTATTCTATAATTTCAATGTAATTAGTATATAGGGCTCCATGATATATCCAAATGTCACAAATGAATAAATTGCTGTATGCATTTCATGACTTGCGATAATGGAATGATTTTAATACTTCTAAAAGTTTACACACTTAAAGCATTATCATACTGCATTCTTCAGTATCGTGCAGCCCTAGTATAACTAAGTTTTTGCTCTATTTTGTGATGGTTTTTAATGAATGTAATTTTAGGTATTTATTGAGAAGTCAACTAAGGAACAGTATAAAATGAGTGAAACAGTACAGTATTGTGTGGAAAAACACATTGTCCCAGTCCAAATTTGCTTTATCTGTAAAATGTGTTACACAGCTTTCATGTTTGTAAGGATAGCCAGTCATAATCGAGAAACTGAGTATTCAGAATGGTCACACCTCAAATCGCCACTTTGAAGTGTAATTATAGAAAGTCAAAATAACTGAAACCTTTGAAGTTTCATAGCTGGTGGCGCATGTTCAATATCTAGATTGGAGGGGAAATTATTTTGTTTCCTGTAATGTGTATCTGTGAAAAATGGCACAAGTATCAATCATTCAGATCGCCTGTTTTCCACTGACAGGACTGTCATGGTTTCTGTGGCTTTAGTGGCCAGTCTTGTAGATGGTTTTGTCTTTACAGGATGCTTCAGATGGTTTTCTGGTTGGGGAAAGTGCTCCATCTTCCACAGGAAATTAAAGTCCCCCTTTGTGATGGATATCAATGATATTTGGCTCAATTTGTGTTCAATAGTTCTAAGGTCTAGAAAATGAAAACCCTTCTGTAAGAGTAAATCAACTTTTTTTTTTTTAACAGATCTCTGATGAAGACAAAGAGCAGTTAATTGCAGTGTTGAGTTGATGAAGGCCAATAATAATGCCAAAGTTGAATAGTAATGACTTTCGAGAGTGTTCAAGGGTTTCGAACCCTTACAGCCTCACCGGCAATAACATAAAGCGTCTTGAGAATCCTTCTAAGTGGATCTCATCTGTGACATTTCCATCTCTAGAGACACTTTGCCCTTTTCCTCACGCTTCGCTGGTTTGCAAATGAAACGCTGCGATGGCTCATCTTTACCTCGGTGGTGAAATATGCACATTATCTAAACATAGCTCTCGTTCATTCTCTGAGGTCATCATCTCGGCTACATCAGTATTAATTCTGCATTGGTAAGATTTTACATAAGAGGAATAATGACCTTTATGAGCCGGTGTAATTAGCGAAATCTGTTATGGGATTGTCTAGTTAAAACTTACTGAGATTTAGTGAAAGCTGCTGATTGGTGTGTAGGATGACACTTTGCCTCTGTTCATTGTTTTAACGGTGAGGTTATTAAGCCATTAAAGTCCTAACAAAGGGTCAGTGCTGGGAAATTACGAGATCAACCATTGTTAAATCACCACTTTATTGTGGGGTGGTGGCAAAACAACATCTTGTCATTTATTGGAAGCCATTTCTCTGACGACAAACCTCTTACAAGTGTGATCTGACTGAGCTTAGCTTTAAAGGGTGGTCGGTCATCATTCGCCTGACACCTTGACTCACAGACAGAGATAGCGATATAATCTGGTATTGCGATGTCAAATGAAGCAGTAAAAACCCATCAGCAGACATATATCACGAGGTCTCCTGCGGAGGAGAGCTCTCACCACGCCGCACGACATTTCTCTGAAATTGGTGGTGTGGTGACAAGACACTAAAACGCAGCAGAGTAGTTCCAGTGAACTTTTCATTCTGTCAAAAATAGAAGCAATTGAATTTCAATCATTTTGACGACAGTTTTTCATATCTGATCTGGACAGATGAGTGCCGCGGATGATTTCTTACCCATTAATTCCTTTGAATGTTCAGTGATGGCTGTATTATGTCTATTCGACTCCAATCATCCAAAAATCATCTGCCTTTGTGCCAACATGCGATTTATGACAATGTACAATCACGTGATAATTACTGAAATCCTGGATAAATATCTTTTATTAACAATAATAAAAACAACACTTTTCATGCACAGCCAAGAAAACATGAAAATACAATTAATCCATCTTCAAAATGAACAGAACAGGAAAAATGGTGGGATTAATCAAATGTGCCAAGTGGCAAGCATAAATTATTTTTCCCTCCCAAATCCACATGAAAACGCTTTTATAACGGGATAAGTCAAAGCCTCTGCAGTTTTTTCCTCCATTATGTCCAATGTTGTCAGTAGAAACCTAAAATAATAAGTGTTATCGCAGAGAAGTAAATGCACTGGTAAGTATACTAAGGCCAAGGGGAGAATGGTGTACCTTTCTAACAAGCACTGATACTTGCATCATGGTCTTCATAAGAGAACTACAGAATACTCTCTTTGGCAGGCATGTAACAGAATAGCGCAGTTTGCTTTGTGCTGACCACACACACACTCTCTGTAGTCCTCATGTCCAGTCCAATTATAGGTGGGTGTAAAGATCCCCTTAAAGTCAGTGTCCTGCATGTCAGACGATATTCTCCAGGGATTCCTCTCTGCTTCAGTAAAGGTTTTTCACCATATACGGCCCCTCCAGTTCATAACCCATTTTTCTGTAGTAATTCCTTGTTCCAACACCTGAACCAACACAAATAAAACATGAACAATGACCAACTATTCAGATTTACAGTAGAAAATAATCTCTCTTTCAATAATACATGCTCTAATTGAGGCACCCCGAGGTGTGTTATTTGGACCAAAAACATGCAAATATGAGAAAATGACAAATTTGATTGATCAAAATAAATGTTTTTTTGAGCACCAAATCAGTATATTACAATGATTTCTGCAGAATCATGTGACACTGAAGACTAGAGGAATAGCTGCTGAGAATATAGCTTTGCCATCACAAGAATAAATAATAATAAAAAAAAATTAAATAGAAAACAGTTATTTTAAATTGTTATATCAATATATATCTTGATATTAATGAATTTGCTCTGATTGAAGGAAAAAGAATATCACCCTTTTTAGTCATTTGAGAGGAACCATCTTTTCAGCCAATGTTGCCATGCAGATTCAAAATACTTAAAGAAAACCCCACTGTATTTCCAATACATTCTACAGTTGTTGTTTTGCTTTCTTTGTCAGACATGCGAGTAGAAAAGTTATCATGCCCTCGCATTAAAGTGTCAGAGCCGGAATAATATGAATACAGATTTTCAGTTATTTTCCAATTGCTGTTATCTCCATCCTGCAGCTGATTTGGGGAGGTGCATGTCAAAATTTCGTATTCATTCTTTTCTAGCGAGGGCAAGAGAAGAACCAACAAAATGAATGCGCCATTCCGTTAACGCTGAGAATATTTTTGATACCTGAGATAACAGCCAATTTACTCGAGCCGTGCTCATCCCTGGCTATCCTCTCAGCCTCCTCCATCAACATCATCCCAAAACCCTACAAATGCACACGAGGAGAAAAAGAACATTAGAATGTGCAGTCAGTGAGATTATCCAAAATACATGAAAAGACAAAAGCCTGAAATAAAAATTAAATATTAAAATGTACACATTTATCTCCATGCAAGAGGAGTAGTTTTTCAATTTAACCATTATTAATGGCAAATCATGACTTTGTCATTTTTCCAAGTGACAGTAAAGTTACTTTTCCGTGTTTTACTGGCAGAAATAAGGTGTCTACCTGATGCTGAAACTTGCTGGGGTCTCGGCTGCTGACAGGGACCACGCTTCCGTAGACATGCAGCTCCCGAACAATGGAAACGCCACCCTTCAACTCAGGCCGGAAGGACTGTGGTGAGCAGCAACGAAGACGCAAGAGACCAATTAAAATGTCCTGCTCGGGGTCCTCATAAGACAGGAAGGTCTCCCAGCCCCCATTGGCCACATAGTCTCTGCGGATCAGCTCGACCTACAAGAAGCACAGAAATTATTTTCAGTCGCTAACTCTACACGCTTTAACAACAAGTTTCTGCTAATTGTTTTCACAGAACATGAATTACCTGATATGGTCGAAGTTTGTGATGAATCTCTTGTATGCCCACTTCTCTGGTTCGTACATCTCTACACTGCAAGATTCAACAACAGCTTGTACTTAACAGCCTTGAATTCATACAGCAAACAAACTAGATGATTGATAATTAAGGTTACCTCAGTGCCCATGTCTTTCATTCTGGCCAATGCCAGCTCTCTCAGATTCCCATGTTCCACCCCCGAGCTCACCAATGGCATCGGGATATCCCTGAAAGAGACCAGAGATCATCAGCTTAGCAAAACTACAAGGCAACATGTAATACTTCTGTTTTGGATAAATAATTAATTAGGGATGCATTATACATTGGTACCATATTGGTTATTCATATTAGAGTTTTTTTATTTTTTATTTACCAGTATCATTTGATATTGGATATTTAATTATTAATACACATTTCCTCTATTTTTACTTTCAAACTGCCATAGTTTAACGCTCAATTAAAGTTAATGTTTCAATAATTTATAAAAAACAAATGTAATCTTTAATAAATAATAAATTTAAATGTATAAATACTGTATATTATAAAGTTGTGATGCACAAACTCACTTATTTCCTTTAAAATGATTGATTGTAGTTTTTAGTACTTTATTTAAATTATTTAATTATTTTATTAATTATTATACAAAATAGTATAGATTTTAATATCAGCTGAATTTCAGCCACAACATGAACATCATTCAGAATGAGCTTTTCCTCCATGTTTATGAGGTCAATTTGTGATGTTTAGATACTGCCTTACCTCTGTACACGATACACACGAGTCCATGGTGGGACCAGCGCTAGAATTCGTGCTACCAGATCCACTAAAGCACTGGGAGAATAGCTCTTATAGCGGCCCGTTTTCCACAGCTCATACAATCCTGTGCCACGAATCACCAGTGTAGGGTAAAGTTTGAGCCCGTCTGGTCTGAATGCAGGATTCTCAAAAAACTCCTGGTGACAGAGACAAGAGTTTTAGCAGAGCAGTGCAAACATGAGACTTACTCCTAGAACCAGTAATGAGTACATGAGTTCGTTATTGCAACACTGATAAAAATATTAAAATCATATTCAATTCAATTTTTGAGGGTTTTTTCCCCGTTAAATATTTCATTGACATTATAAAACTAAATGATATATGATATGATATATTGACATAATCCATATCGGTTGCCCACTCATAATAAAGACTTCCCTTACAGTATTATAACTTTCAAAATTATAACAGAAAAAAATTAAATATATCTTTTATTAATATATTTACCAGTTATCTTTTTTCAAAATGTTGTTACTAAAGACATCTTAAACTGAATCAAAAGTGGTAGGCATGAGTTCCTGAGACAGTTCTAAGCATATTCATCTTATGTTGTTTGCTGATAGGCTTTGTACTAACTTTTTACTTGGAAAGTAACATCATTCATGTTCAAGAATTGGTAAACTGCTAAATAAAGTCTCATGACCTCCATCACTGATCTTGCTTACGTCTTCTACTTAACGCATAAATGTGAGGGAATCTGTTTTACCCTTGTCACTTTGAAAAGCTCAGGGGTCACGGAGCACACTCAGAAATGTACCCATTACAATCAAAGAGACAATGTCAGTGGTCATTTAATTGGTACTGTCCTGCTTCCTGACACACAAGTGAATCATCGAACTGGACACAGGTGCATTTAAACTAAGACTGCATGAGTCTAAACTCTAAATAGCACAAACAAACAAAAATAGTTGCTTTAACAAACAAATTGAAATGACAGATTGAGTCACAACTAGCCATGCACTTTGAGCTTCTCCTTACTCTAAGAGTCAAATGAAATGAGTCTTTGTGTGATATATTTACGCTGAGTGTTATTTTATGTAAGGAGGGGAGCCTGCAAACAGTCTGATAAGTGAGCAGTGAGAGTCAGACTAGTCAGTAATGGGATTCCATTATCACTGAGCCACGCTCCTTTCCACCGCACACTCGTCCTGAGATAGCGCCGACAGGTTCTCGTCTCGAAAGGTGGGGGGAGGCGTGACGGAGAGCGAGCGAGCGAATAGGGAAGAGGGAGAGAAAGAGGAGAGCACGAGCATCAGAGAAAACAGTTTAGGTGAGATAAACCGGCCGAGCGCTGCTGGTGGGTGACACAGGTGAGGTTGTGTGGGCACACGGTGGCGGAGGAGGAGAGCTGATAGCGGTGGGGTCAGAGACCACCTTCCACAGCCATTAATCTCCCTCTCTCCTATTCTGACACACTGCCTTCTAATGGCTCTCTATCACGGAGATATCACACAGGTGTGTGAGAGATGAATTAATATACACTCAAACTTATGCGTGAAATGGATTCACGCATAAGTTTGCTGAATAAAGCGCTGATGGAATTAATAGGTGGAATGGTAAAGCAATGAGCCGATTATCACCAAAACTGTGCTTTGACTAGGTGCTTTTCAATGTAATTAAAAAAGCAACGGCATAGTCAGGAATATGAAGTCGAAAACAAAATATCAGGCACTTTGTTCTGATGAACACACTGAATATTATATTGCAAGTGAGTTTGCTAGGATGTGGTCATGCTGACTCAAATCTACAGATAGAAGAGGTGCCTTGCCTTGTGCTTAACTGCAGAGAGTACAAAATGCAAATAACACTAATTTAATAACATGGTTAAATATAATCTCTAGCAAATATCAACATTTACAAGTACATTTTTATACTGTTCATTATAATGTGATGTTTAAATTATTTTAGTTTTTGTTGTTTTATTTTGAATTTAATTAGACAAAATAGTATACAACTTTAATATTTATTGTTGAATGACTATAACATGAAAATAATCGATTGTGTTAGGCAGAATTTAAATATCGGTCATTTATCACTTAACAGCCATAACATGATGATTAATAATTTATCTGTGTTAGAATAATATTGGAAATGTATTGTTTAACCACCATAACATGATAATAATTAATCATCTTATCAGTATTAGCCAGAATTTTAATATTGGTAATTTAACGATTTAATGTCCAACATAAAAAATAATTAACTGTGTTAGGCAGAATTGAAATAATCAGTCATTTATCACTTAACAGTCATAACATGATGATTAATCATTTTATCTGTGTTAGAATAACATTGGAAATTTATTGTTTAACTGCCATAACATGATAATAATTTATCAGTATTAGCCAAAATTTTAATATCGGTAATTTGACAATTAATGTCCAACATAAAATTAATTAACCGTCTTATCGGCGCCAGGCAGAATTTCAATATTGGTAACATTTTGGTTATTGGCCATAACGTGAAAATAATTAACCATCTTATTGGTAATGGCCAGAATTGTAATATCGGCCATTATTGGTTAATGACCATAAAATTATAATAATTAATTGTATTTATCGGTATCAGCAAGAATTTTAATATCGGTGCATCCCTATCCTAATGCCACATTAAAAATGTCATGTAAGAGCAAAGATTGTGCACAAATAATTGTTGAGCACAATCCTAAACCCTTTATTCGCAACTTTCCTGAACTTTGATAAAAAAAACTTTATTTCACTATTAAGAGCTCTTGCAAAAGAATCACACTAGTTACATTTTATTTAATCAGAATTCATGCCTCCAAATGCTGTTTTTTTTTCTGGTACAAGAAACACTGACTAACATTAAAAGGGGCCAAAAAAAAGTCACAAAAGTGTAAAAAAGGGAATATTTTCAAATAGACTGTTTGTACCTTTAGCCTCTAATTGCAATTTTACAATTACAAATTGTACAAATAAAGAGTAAAAAGGTATTGCTGTCCAAATATTTTGGAGCTGGCTGTTGATTGCAGCAGTGTGGAGGCTGTAAGAGCCTCCCAGGGGGAAATAAGGTAGGAGTAATGTGGGCTTGGTACAACAATGTAAAAAATCTATGCAAAGACTTTTAGCTTTAGAGACACATGACTTCCGAGACTCTAGAGACTGGATGATTGCAATAAACAGTTAATGGTTCTCTTCTACAGTTAAGTGGCATTTATGTGACAGTTAATGCTAAATATTATTTATATAATTGCACTCAGTTAATCATGTTGTTTCTTATGCAACATTAACGTCATTCACTTCATTCTAGGCTCTTCTGTTCTCCTAATGGGAAATAATCACCCGCTTTAAAATCGCTAAACTCCAGAGATTGTGCACTGACAGTGTTCGCTTAAGACATCAAAGAAACCTGTTGGCACCTGGATTGCTCCCGGTTGGTGTTTAATACAGTCTTTCAGAGAGAAGCACTTTGAATGGGTTCCAGAGCACAGTCACTGATTGGATCTCCATGCTTCTGTAATGAAACCCACGATAATGAATGCTCTATTCACTTCACATAATGAAGCCCCTGATAATGCAAACCAATGCGTCACAGCTGGACACTGACAGAGGCCATAAAAAAGCAGCCTGCCATGGCACATCACTCCCCACTTCATTTACATTCACCCATCATTCCTGCTATGAAACAATTAGCTACTGCACCAGATAAAAGTGGATTTCTCCTCCGGATAGAAATGTTAGGGTGTTTCTGTAATGTACATCTCATGTATACAACCACTTTTTGCCTCTCCGCATTGTAACCTAGGGCTGCGTGATATGGGAAACTATTTCATTTTGCTATTTATTGTTTATTCAAACTTTTCTAAAGTAGCAATATATAATTTCTAATTTCTTGTCCTAATACTTCTGGGAAGACTGCTTGATGACGACTATGGCTCAGTAGTTTCTGATACTTTGAGTGTCAAAGTTAATAGAGCACCCGAAAGTAATATGGAAATTTTGGATATCCCAACATCCATTTCACAGAAATGTTGATTAATTGAAGTCCTTTAGTTGATGAAAATGACATTTTGAAAACCACTTGCGTAACCTGTGCGGTATACAAAGATAAACCTGAGCATTTAAATAACCCTCTGCAGTTGTCCGTCTCTCAGCTCCTCAGTTCTTTGACATTAAAAGAACTTACAGAATAAACAGTTGTAAATTTGAAGACCTTAAATTACAAAGCACTACTTCCCATAATCCGCTTGAGGCTTATTTGAAGTTATCCAAACATGATTATTCAGGTAGCACTTTGAAAGTGTTTTAGAATGAAAATTGTGTCATTATTTCCTCACCTACATGACTTACTTTATTCAAGCAAACACCAAAGGAAACATTTGGCAGAATTTTAAACATTGTCTTTCCAAAAATCTCAAAAAAAAAAAAAACACTCTTCACTGAAAATCTCATCCGTGTATATTCAAATTTGGCATGCTTAATACACAAAAAAACTGTGATGTTTGACATCACTGACATCAAACCTGCCGTGACGTGTCTCTTTGCTCCATTTTTGAATATACACTACCATTCATAAAGTTTGGAGTAGGATTTAAAATATATATATATATATATATATATATATATATTATCTTCTCCAATGTTGCATTTATTGGACCATAAATACAGTAAAAACTATAATATTGTAAAATATTACAATTTAAAATAACTGTTGCCTATTTATATTTTAACATGTAATTTATTCCTGTGATACAAAGCTGAATTTTCAGCAGCCGTGATGTCAGTCTTCAGTGTCGCATTATCCTTCAGAAATCATTCTAATATGCTGATTTGGGCAAAAAGAAACATTTGTTATTATCAATATTGAAAACCGTTGTGCTGCTTAATATTATTATTAATATTGGAAACTCTGATACTTTTTCAGGGTTCTTTGATGAAGAGAAAAAAACACTTTTTTGTAACATCATAAATATCTTTACTATCACTTTTGATCGATTTAATTCATTCTTAAAAATTTTTTTTTTTCATTCTAACCCTAAGCTTTTGAATGGTAGTGTATATGAATGTAAATGACACCAAAGATTTTCTACTTTAGTTGTGTTTCTAAACACCCCACAAAAGAAAGTCAAACAGGTTTAGAACAGCATGAAGAAAACGGTTGTAAGAGGACTGAGTGTTCATTCTTAGGTGAACTATTGATGTATTGTACACCAAACAATTTTGACCAGTAAAAGAGTAATATTACCAAAATATAAAATGACTCCATGATTGCGCTCATGCTTAATAATTTTGCCATTTTTACATTGTGTTTTGTGGTAGATTCTATTGGTGAATGCAGTAGAATTACACTGAACCATGAAGTACTTACTATAAACTGCTCCACATCTCTTTCCATACCGACATTGGGTAAGTCTGGCATCATGTGGGCTACAACTTTAAAACCAGCATCCTTAGATAGGTGGAAAGATTCACACACAGCTCGAACGGTATGTCCTCTGGAAGAAGTTAGTAAGTTCGGTAAGTACATTTAGTTCATAGTACATAAGTTCAATGTGCCCAACCATGCCCAAGATACATGCAGTTACTAAAGAAATATCATCCTTAGTTTTGTAAGACAAAACATAAATGACCAAAACAAATTTAAATGGTCATATGGCTGTATATTCTAATTAATCATGTTTTTAACAAGGTCACTTAAATTCCACTCTTTCTTTCAGCACAGCTCTTTTAACTACTAACCAAAGAGTAAGTATGGAGTAATTAGCAGAGTTGCTAAGTCTACTAATCCCTCAAAGTGATTCCTAAATGACACATAATCAAGCGAGTAAACTGCAATTACCAACATGAGCCAAAATCTGTTTGAACAAAATGACTCACTGGAAGTCTTAATACTGATGTTATGTTAATAGCATCCCAGGATCAAGTTTATCCAAATACCAAACAGTCATCCTCTAGTCTGTGGCACGGCCCTTATTATAAAAGCAACAAACTCTGACCTGTTGGTATCACGAGCCACATCCTCATAAACACTCTGTACGCCAATCTCTAGTCTGGTGCAACCGTAGGCCAGCATGTCACTCAAGTGTCTTTTCAGGCAGTAGTCCGGTCTTGTCTCAATCGTGATGCCGACACATTTGGTGTTACTGCGTTCAGAGTATCTGAGGAAAAAAATATATCAGCTCAGAAATTCTGTTACTATTTTATATATGCACGTATCCATTCTTTTTTTAAAGAAATTAATAGGGACACATTAAATTGTTCAAAAGTGACAGTAAAGACATTAAAAAATGCTACAAAAGATTTCAATTTCAATTACTGAAATGCTGCTCTTTTAAATTTTCTTCTCATCAAAGAATCCTGAAGAAAATGTATCATGGGTTCCACAAAAATATTAAGCAGGATTTGTTTTCAGCATTGATGTATGTATTGTTAAAAGCGCTATATAAATAAAGGTGACTTGACTTGACTTGACTGATAATAATAAGAAATGTTTATTGAGCACTAAATTATTTCTGAAGGATCATGTGACAGAAAACTGGAGTAATGGCTGCTGAAAATTCAGGTTTACCATCATAGGAATAAATTACATTTTAACATATATAAAATAGAAAATTATTTATTTTAAATTGTAATACTATTTCACAATATTACTGGTTTTACTGTATTTTGATCCAAAAAAGCAGCCTTGTTGAGACATTTCAAAACCATAAACAAAATCGTACTGACCCTAAACTGACCCTGTGAGAGAGAGTGTATATACACACACACACACACACTCGTACATTACACACACATACATAAATATATATATAGAGAGAGAGAGTGTGTGTGTGTGTGTATATGTGTGTGTAATGTACGATTGAACGACAAAATGAGCAAAACAAACAAACAAAAAAACTCTTTTAAAATGTCTTTTTTTTTAAAGACTTTGAATAAAATGGAAAAATCTTCCTATTACAGTTTTTGATGATAATATGAAAACTAGTTTACAACTGAACTGGTTTCAATTGGCCAACTGTATTGGTTTGCATCAATTTAATAATAATTCCGAAATGCATGGTTTTTGGCTTCCTGTCATGCCTGACATTGTTCTGAAGTTTTAATGGAGATTTAATAGACCAAAGTCTCTTTTTGTCCATTTAGCTCCTGGTTCTATCCCCAGATTTCAGACAATGTATTTATGAATCCAACAGAGCGTTTCTCATTTGTACTTATTCTCTTTATTTCTCTCTCCCTCACACACACATCCTCTGCTGAGATAAGTAATGGGCCTGAAATCGAACTGTCGTCTCCCCATCTCTGGCTGATTTGCTGGTGGAACAATTATGGCAATCGTGTCATCTTAACAAACCCGCTGATAAGATGTGGTGTGCCGACAATCCTGTGGACCTCAGCCTACGTGCACGCACGCACGCGCACACACACACACACACACACACTCTCTTATCAGGAAAATAAATAACACAAAAAAACACAGTAATAAACTAACAGCGCCCTGCAGTGGCAGTCTATCCACATCTTGCAATCATCCCTTTTGCCTTTCATTCTAACTTCAAAACGTTTGCTTTCCTCAGGGAGCTGATGTCATCAGGGTGGTCAGCAGCATCTGAGTCACCACTTGTTCAAAACTGACGCAAAGCCTTTTTGAAAAGATATCAAATCTTATCAAACATAAAAAGATATATTTGTTTCAGTTTTGCTGGTGAGGTTAGTTGCACAGAAATCACGTCACCTTCAGACGAACTTAGACTAATGGTCAAAGTGAAAAGAAGGCTTTTATTTGCTTGGTTAAACTCAGCTAAACTGTTAAATTACATATCAGGAGATGTGACTAATAACACTCTTTATCTTGTCATCATCATTTAAGCAAAGAGCCCAAATGCCACATTCTGTCTTATTGTTCTATAACTAGGCAGAAAGCAGAGCCAATGCAGCTGCTCTGATAGTGGAAGTCCAAAAGCCTCCCAATAATGCCACACTACCAAATTTGCTCACCAGGAGGTTTTTGGCACTGTGCTTTAACTGATCCAAGGCCTGAATTTGTTCATTTTGTATATACTGACTTATATTATCTCACAACAAAAACACTGGTCCCAAGTCAGAGCTTATTAACTAGTGATTTTCCCCAGACAAACATAAGACAACACAGCTGCTCCATCCCCTCTGCTTTTAATCTAACTCTTGCACTCTAAATCCTGCACTTGACTGATCTTGGAGCAGTTGTGCAATAGGTTGAAGACAAGTACATTTATGTGTAATTACTTCTGATGAGTAGGCATTCATGATATACTAGTCACATCAGTCATTGGTCAATATTAAAGTTTTTTTTTTCAAATCTATATTAGTTGATAATGTATATATCAGCCGATATTGGATATTTATCACCCTGTTTTTACATTTAGACTACCTTTGTCATCATGAAATGCTCACTAATAATTTCTTAACACTGTTAAATGCACCCATTTGTAAACAAGAAATATTATATTTCTAATTTATATTATTTTTTATGTTAATTGTTTTTTTTTATGTACACAGAGTAATAAAAATTATTTCACCACATTTCGTACTGTGTATAATTGTGTATGGCCAGTAAATTTAAATTATAATTTTGTGGTGCCTAAATTTTTAATTTTAATTTAAAGTGAAAAGAAAGAAGAAGAAAAAAACTTAATTTCAAGCAACATTTGATGATAGATAATTATTACAAAGACAAGCAACATACCACAAAGAATTTTGTCTTTCCTTGGGTACCCACATATTCTATTTCATATTTATTATTTTTTTAATTAATCTATTTCTGATTTTTTGATGTTTTATGATTTTACCTTTTGTGTTATTTATTATTAGGGGTTCAAGCACGTAGTGCTGAAACCCAACTGTAATAGAATGGTCACGGATGAGCGATTTCCACATAAAACTGATCGTGCAGACCAAACCGTAGGTCGCAGAGGCTTGAAACTTGGAGGAATGGAAGTACACACACCACCTACAACATGACTGCTGTATGCCCCAATCGGGGGCGCTACAGAGATCAAAAGTATGAAATTGCTTATAAGGCCGATCAGAAGGAAACTCGGTGGGCCTGTTTGACTCACGACCCCGAAGGTCTGTGAGAAATTTGAAAGTAATCGGCCACTGGGGGACGGTATCACATTTTTCATTTCAACTTCATGAAACCCACTGAGCACAGGCGACAGGTGATTCTAAACAAGCATGCAAAGTTTCAGAGAGATTGGACCACAGCTGGCGCTATAACAGTCATAAACATTTTAAAAACATCATATTTCTATGGTAAATCACCTGGATTTTTTAAATAATTGATTTAGGTGGTTACAGGCTTGCTAAACAATATGTAATGTCTTTTTCCTTATGTGCTTAAACACCTAAAGCGCTTGAACCTCGGTAATCGCTGCTTGCAGCTATATTACTATTCTTTTTATCCACCTTACTTTTCCTGTAAGAGCGGGTTTACAGGATTTACCATTTGTAAATTTTATGGGACTGGCTACCGGTGTCAATCACTTCCAGCTTTTTTTTTAGCTGTAAAAAACATTTTGTTTTGCTGCTTGATATTGCAAACTGGTGTCTTACCATATTATTTTAATGCATTATCTTTCCACAGTTATTATGAACACACTGGTTTGTAGTGCAAACAGTTTTCCCGTTTACTGCACTTTGTTATTCTCCTCGTTATTTCCCTACTGTGGCTAATGAACCAGAAATCTCGCACATTCACAGAAAACAGCTTATTTGGAGTTGTTGCTGTGATGTTATTGCGTTGAAAAATAAGGTGAATTATGTACACAGAATTCTAAAAAGAATTCCATTCACTCATGGTTGTGTGTGTGACCATTAAAATTTAAGTGATGCCTAAATTCACTTACTACTTTTAGTTTTCAGTGTTGTATTTTTAATTTACTTAAAATAGCAGAGAATTTTAATATATGTTTTAAGGATGTCCCAAGCCGATCTCAAGGATCAGGGCCAATCAAACAATTTTTTAACTGATCGTTATAAGCTCTCCTGAGCCCGATCCTTATTTTATATCACTTGTCATGCCGGTTTTGTGCAGCAGGAGACGGTATGCGCCTTTAAGTGGGTTTGCCAACAGCCATTAAAAGGAAAAGAAGATGCTCACATGTGCATGTGTGACACATGAGAAAAAGTAAAGTCTGTTCTAGTGCGTTATACATGTTAGAGCTTCCATGCTGAGTATATTTGAAGCGCACTTTTGTAAAAACATTGTTATAACTAATATGTTTTAACACACACACACGCGCTTGTCTTTGTAAGAAATAGTTAGGCTATTTCTGTATATATATATATATATATATGCCACTAAGGATATTGTCACCAACATGTGATGGACTGTTCCTGGCGCCAAGGAATTTGTGCCGCGAAACTCATTATTAAGGGTGGCCTGATTCTATCAGTCACAGACAAGTTTATCATGGGGCGCTGGTACCTGACAGCTTCAGTGATGTTGTTGGACGTGTGTCCTGACAGCGCGTCGTGGAGGTTACGGATAAAATAGTCCCTGTACTCCTCCGGCAGAGCCATGAATGTGCCTCCCATTACAATGAACTCCACTTTATCCACACTGTGACCCAGCTGCTTGAGCTAGATGTGCAAACACAGCAGCATAATGACGTTAACACCATCTAATGAGTGGAAAAGCTGAGAGGATCATCAACCTTGCAGATGTACAACGTAAAATCAAAACCATTAAGTAGCTCATGATCCCTTAATTTTAACTGTACAATGGCAAAAATGCTGCTTATAAACAGGCACAGTGAAGATGACTCACCTGTTCTACTCGGTGCCTAGTCTGGAGGTAAGGATCGTATCGTGCACGGATGGCTCTCATTGACGTGGGCTGGGTAAGAGGGTGAATAGACAATCAAATTGAAGCACATAGCATAACATCAGTGCAAAACTCATTCAAAAAAAAATGTGTGATAGCATTGCTTTGGGATACAGAAGGATAATTGCCTCATATCCTGTGTAAGACTGTGTGGAATATTCAAAATCCGAGTCCGGACCCCCTGGGCAGTAGCTGTTTGAGCAAATGAAAACAAACACACCACATAAACATCAAAACTGAGACCGGTTTTATTATTATATTTTGCTCATAAAAGTTTCCCCACCAACTGATACACAATGTTAACTACTTGAACCAGATGCAGGCTCACATGGAAAAAGGTTCATTGTGCCATTCTGTAGGGTGAATAGCTTGTGTTGTTTATGGTTTAATGTCTTTGAAAGAAGTCTCTTATGTTCATATTTTTCTTTGATATTTTTATTTTTCTTTCAAAAATAAAGTAAAACAGTAATACTATGAAATATTATTACAATTTAAAATGTTCTCTATTTTAATAAATTTACATTCACAACAAATCTCCAGGTTTCAGTGTCAAATGATCCTTCAGAACTCATTCTAATACGCTGATTTGGTGCTTAGGAAACATTTGTTAACATTATCAGTGGTGAATACAGTTGTGCCGATTAATGTTTTTGGAAACTGTTTAAAAAAACAACCCCATGCTTTTCGACAGCACTGTAAAAGAGATACTAGGACATATTATTTCAGTCATACTCACACACAGATGTTGCCTGTAAAACTGATGTGTGGGCAGCGATGAGGCTTGCACATCACAGCGACAACTGCAATCTACAAAGAAATATTAAATCAAAGTCTGTGCAGCAGTTTCATTTCTACATTATGATATCTTTACACCACCCCAATACAAATATCAAAGGACTAACATGCCATACTTACCCCACTGGCAGTCCGAATGGGTTTGGCTTTCAGTTTGGGCACCAAGGCTCTTCTGTAGTGAGGCGGTACTGCAGCAATGATGTCCACCAGCCGTGGCTGTGCAGACAGACCATACTTGGCTGATGTCTTCGTCTTGACTCTATAAAAACATTAACTGTCTTAGTTTACCGTTATCCAGTGAGAAAACAGCTCCAATTGTGTTTCTGAAGCGTAAAAATTCACTGACTTGTTAAGGTTAAT